>NW_022900917.1:26519919-26522147 GCF_012274545.1 Fukomys damarensis | reverse complement strand
TTTTTTTTTTTGTACTGGGGATCAAACTTGAGTCCTCACACTTACAAAGCGGGTGATGGAACCACTGAGCTAAATCCCTGGTCATGTAGTAACCTTCTTTGTCTCTCTTAATTAGTTTTGGTTGAAATTTACTTTGTCTGCAAATAAGATAGCTACTGCTGCTCTTTTCTGGGTTCCTGTCACATGGAGAAATATTTTCCATCCTTTTACTTTCAGTCTATGAATTTCTTTTTGAACTAGGCACATTTCTTGTATACAGCATGTTGTTGGGTTTTGCTTCTTAATCCATTCTGCCAGTCTATTTCTTTTGATTGGTGAATTTAGGCCTTTAACAGTGATGGTTATAACTGATATGTATGCACTTATCATCATCATGTTATATTCCTGTGATTGGCTCTTTTTAATTTTTCCACCCTGTTCCTCTTATTTCTTGCCTTGCCTAATGGATTTGCTCTAGAGATGGTAATGCAAGCTCCCTTGGGGTTTCACCTCTCTTCCTGTTCCTCTGCTGAGGACTTGAGGAGTGGGGCTGTAGACTCAGGAAAGCTCCACTTGGCTGTGCCTGTCACCATTACTCTCTAGTTTATCATTCTTTATGGCTGAGTAGTACTCCATTTTATAGAAAAAATATCTTATTTATTTTTTATTTCATTTTTTTGTTTTGTTTTGTTTTTTGAGACAGGGTCTCACTATGTAGTTGAGACTGACCTGGAACTCACTGTGTGTCCTAGGCTGGTCTTGAACTCATAGCAATCCTCCTGCCTCAGCCTCCCAAGTGCTGGGATTACAGGTGTGCACCCCCATGCCCAGCTCACATCTTATTTATTGAGTCTCCAGTTGATGCATAATTGGGCTGTTGTCAAGTTTTAGCTATTACAAACTGTGCCACTATAAACATGGGTGTGCATATATCACTGTGGTATGGTTCTCTTAATTATTTTGGAAAAATAACCAGCAGAGGGATAGCTGAGTCAAATGAGACCTCTAATCCCAGTTGTTTAAGGTATCTCCATATTGATTTCCACAGTGGTTGCACCAGTCTGCACTCCTACCAATAATGGAGAGGGGTTCCTTTCTCCCACAACCTAGCCAGCATTCATTATTGGTTGATTTCTTGATAGCAGTCATTTTTCCTGGGTTGAGGCAGAATTTCAGTGTTGTTTTCATCTACATGTCTCAAATGACCAGTCATGTTGAACATATTTTCATATGTTTATTTATTGCTTTTACTTTTTTGTCTGAGACATATCTATTCATTTCAGATGCCCAATTTTGAATCAGGTCTTTATGTTTGGGGGGTCTGATTTTTTGAGTTCTTTATATATTCTAGATAATAGTCCTTTTTTCTGAGGAGCAGCTGAGAAAAAATTTTTTCCCACTTTGTATGTTGCCTCTTAGGTCTGTTTTTTGTTTCTCTTGCAGTACAGAGCTTTTTAATAAGATGAGAGCTCCTTCTTAATTAATCTGAACAGAAGTAGGGCAGCCCCTAGTAATGTCTTTGAGAGCTTGTGATATTGTGGTTTCTATAAAAATATGTTCTGATAAGGTTTGAAGAGTTTTTCCTCCAGTTTTGCGTCTTAGTGGGAACTACTGAGAAATTTTCATTCATAGGATTCAGGACATAATAATTTATGTGGGACTCTGTTAACAGCTCTTCTGTGCTTGTTGTGAAGCCCTGCTTTAAAATTTTCCAATTTTTTAAAGATAGTATATTGTGGAAGAGGGAGGATGTTGGGATAGGAAATCAGAGCTCTCTGTCTTAAGGAATATTTAGTCTCTTAATGTGCCCAATTATCGCCCTGATAGATACTTGACTGTTCTTGGTGGACTTTACATCATGTAACAGCTATCTGACTAGGAGGCCAATATAAAATCCAGGAGAAGGTGCAACCAGATAGAGAAGAGTAGTAGTTGGAGGAAGCTCAGAGATATGAGGGAAAGAGGGAGAGGCAGTTGGGTTTGCAGGACAGAATATAGAGGATGAGGTTGACAAGTTCAGGAAAAGTGCAGGCAGAGAGAATGAAGTAGCATTACCAGGGCACCTGAGATTGCCCAAAGGAAGAGTCATCAAGAATTGCTGTTGGGACCCGGCGGCGTGCGCGTGAGCTCCCGGCCTGCCCGTGAACTCCCGGCCTGCGCGACAACAGACCCAGGAAGGACCCAAGGACCCCAGAGGGGGTTTTTTTCAGCTGCCTGCCTACCTGCCTGTCTGCGATCACCCGGCGGCG
>NW_022900917.1:26493313-26510802 GCF_012274545.1 Fukomys damarensis | reverse complement strand
AAAAAAAAAAAAAAAAAAAAAAAAAAAAAGAATTGCTGTTGGATCTGATTTAAGATGAAAGACCTATGGAAGAAAGATTTAGAGAGGCATATGTGGCATCTTTCTCTTAGTTAGGGGTCCTGTGACAAAGCCATAAAGGCCTACCTGCATGCAAAATACCTTGGAATTTTTGCCCAGTCTGTAACATAAGAAGTCCACGTGTAGTATAGTGTTATAATTTAGAATTTCTTTGTAGGGCCAGAATTTTTTATCTGAGAGTTTACAAGTCAACCAAGACTAGGCAGTGTTGAATGGAAAAAAATTTTTTTTGAGACTGACATTTTTTTAACCAACTTTTAAGAATACATCTCAAGGGTGAGACAAAGGAATGCTAGATTAGAAATGCATTATTAGTTTCTGCCTAGATGTAGCACCAACCAAAACACCATGTCTAGAGTGTGAAAAACAGCATTTCACTTGTCCACCGAGGGACTCAAGGCATGTTACAATGTGGGGCATCCCAGGAGAAAGAGAACCTCCAACTCACAGAAACCAAACCTGCTTTCACTCTGAACTGAGTCACCAGTGATGACGATCAGCGCCACTATGTGTGCTGGATCAGACAGGAGAGAGAGGAACGCAAGAACTGAACTGGGGGACTGAATGGCCACCGAAGGGAGAGGGAATCTTATCATCTTGGAGAGATGGAAAACCTGGTCCCCTGTAGGTTGTCTGGAAACCTGGTCACTTGTAGGTTGTCTGGATCAGGAAGCTCAGTCAGGAGAGGGAAAAATCCAGAAACCAGCAACAGTGAAAGATCAGCAGAAGGAAGTGATACAGTTAAGTGCAATCCTCACAATATATACAGATTTGCCCTGGATGAGCTTCCATTGCCAATTGTACTGTGTAATGAGAATGAGGGATGAAGAAGAAAAGTGCTCCCTCATCTTTTTGGACTACAAGAGGCTAACCTTCTTTTTCCATTGCTTTCAGGTCTTACCTGAGTGTAGCCATGACCAGGGTCCATTAATTGAAAATGTGAAGTTTCTCTACTTAGTACTAAAATGTACCCCTTAAGCTTCTACCCTGACAGAGAACATTAATGAAGGTCAAAGCTCAGAGGCTTTAAGATCAGAGGGAGTCACCCCAGCCAGGGACTGTCCGATGCCCTAGTTGGTCTGCTGGCTATGTGTGAGAACCAGGGTGAAAGGATGCATTGAGAGAGGACCCTATGTAGGCCAAAGTTCCTTGTAAGGTGGTGTATAGAGAGGACAGTGATATTTATAGTGAAAGAACTAAAAGATCAGGATAGGAAAGACGAGTGCTGATTTAGATTAGATTAGAGCCCATCATCAAGAAGACAGCAGTCAAGTTTTAAAGGAGTAATTGTGTCATCAGGGCAAGATTGGGGTCATTATGGGGACATGGGAAAAGGGTCCAGGGAGTCAATCTAGGCAGCTCAGGAGTCCTTTTTCCAAGTCACCTGGTTCCTGTTGATTTTTCAGGAAAACCTGCATTGTACCTAGTTTTAAATAAGGCCATTTATTCCTGTTTTATAGACAGCACTTTGGTTTTTGTCAAAGATAACTATAGTCAATGAATTTTGTAGAGAAGATGGGTCAGGTCTCGGGAGGAATAAATGAATAATTCATCACAGATTTGTTTTATCTTTAGCATCTTCTGGTCAGTGTTACTGTTATGACTGCTTAGTACATGCTAGGCAAGCACATATTAATAGGGCCTTCACCCTTTTGTTGCCAACCACAAAGTCTGTTCATGGGGGCTGGGGATTTAGCTCAGTGGTTCTGCTGCCTGCCTCACAAGTACATGGACCCGAGTTCAATTCCCAGTACCCCCCCAAAAAAAATCTGTTCATGGTCTAGTGAATATGCATTTATAAGTAATGTAGCTCCTTTCTCCTGCCATTTTTAGAATTCTCTTATTTTAATTTACTTTTGACACCATGAGTAGGATGTACTTTAGAAAGGATCTCTTTTGGTAAAATCTATTAAGAGTCCTTAAAAGTTCCTGGACCAGGATGTCTAATGTCTTCCAAATTTTGGAGTTATCAGTGTGATTATTTCCTTGAATAATTTTTCTGTCCTTTTTTTTTAATTCTCCTGGTTTACTGATAATGCAAGATTTTTCCCATTTAATTTTCTCATAAATCTTGAAGACTTTCTTTATCTTTTTTAGCATTTAAAAAATATTTCTTAGGTATTTCATAACATTTGTCTTCAAGCTCAGAAATCCTTTCTTTTGTTTGATCAGTTCTGCTGTTGCAGTATTCTGCTGCTTCTTTGATTTCATGTTTTTAGTTCTTTTGCTCACAAATTGATTGTTTTTTATGATCTTTGGCTCTTTGCTCAATTTCTCATTCATATTATGAAATATTTTCCCAATTTCATGAAGTTTTCTATCTGTGTTCTCTTGTACCTCTTTAAGATTCCTTAAATTGCTATTTTCAATTCTTTGTCAATTTATTTTTATTTGTAGTTTGTTGCCTCAGAGTTCCTTTGAAGGCCCGATTTTACCTTGTTTTAAACATGCTTCTTATAAATATGAGTTGGTCTGTGTTGGCCTGATGGCCCAGTTTCCTTTCCCAGTTTTATAGAATGGCTTTTGTACTAAAAGACTTTTTGTTATGCCCTACCTAGGGTGGAGTTTGGTAAGCTGTGTTAGCTTTAGGTCAGTGTGGCTGCTTCAGCATAGTGTCTGTGTATCTTCTCTGGCTATAATCAATGTTGGTGATATCTTCAGATGTCTCGGTGGTTCAAGCTTTATGGTTTGTACAGTTATACTGACAGGGTGCTTTTCCTTTATGTGGGGTAGGCTCTCCAGCACTCTAGAAACAGTGGATTCAGGTGTGGCAGTGAGGTACCCATCAGTTGCTGTGAGTCTTTATGGAATGGACCTGGGCTGGTGGAGCATAGCATGGCTGGTGCGAGAATGCCTATTAGTGTCTCAAAGCCTCACATGGGCTGGGATCCACCATTTGGCCCGGATGAACCACCTATCATTGTCTGCAGGCTGTACAAGTAACACTGAAGGAACTGTCAGTGACAACCTTCTGAGGGAGAGAAGTCTAGTGTTTCCAAAGGGCCAAGGGTTGGGGGTGTGGTTGAGCATCTACTTCTCGACGCCTGTTATCCTAGCTTCTGAGAAACGATATTCAGTTAGTTCCTAGGGCTACAGGATGATAGGTGGGGCCACCTGATACCTCAGGCTGAGCCACTTGGGAAATATGACTCGTCTGTCCTTGTGTCATGAGTCAGTAGGCAGTGCTGCCCATCTGTTTCCTTGGGCTACTGTGGATTGAGTGTTTCAGACAAAGCTGTGTAGCTAGTTCCCGAGCCAAGGGTTGGTAGGGCTGCCTGCCTGCTTCTCCTGAGCCTTGGAGAACCAAGCCATTCAGAGGTGGATCTGTTTCTTCTTCTTGGCTGGCAGTGGGGCCATCTAGCTGTTTCCAGGGTAGCAAGAGGTAGGTGGTGTTGCCTGGTGCTTTATTGGCCAAGGACTGGTGGGCTGGACTGTATGGGTGTTTCTAGGGCAGAGGGAAAGTGGGATGCTTGATTCTTTTTTGAGGTCCTGCTCAGGGTCAGGTGCTCAGGTTGCACTGATGCTTTCCTGGGCTATAGGAAAGTGCCCAGAGCCACCTGGCTCTTTCATGGGGCTGGGTTAGTAATGCTGATTATTGCTTTTGCAAATGTCTGGATCTCTTTTTATCATTCTTTTCTTTTTGTCCTCTACAAGAATTTCCTCTGTGATTTTTTGTCACTGAATCCATACTGAATCCAGTTATGTCACCTCTGTATACTTTACACCCCATGCTGTTGTATAGCAATGTCTATACCAGGGCAATCTTAAATCTCAGTTTTATTGGTTTCTTGTTTCCCAAGATCAGTTTTTTTTTTTTTTTTGCTAATGTTCAAGGTCTCCAAAACCATTATTTTTTATGTTGCTTCATTTTTTTAGTTGTTCAGACAGAAGGCAAAATTAAGCCACTGTTAATCCATATTTCATAAGCAGATATCTAGAAGTATTTATTTCCCATAATGATTTAGATGTATTAATAACTTAATATTTACCTATGTGATTAAGTTGTATATCTCACTTTATACACTTAAAAAAGAACCTTTGTTTATTCTACTTAACTCCTTTTTTCTGTAGCCTTTCCCATCAGAGTACATTTCACCGCCACACCTGTGGTCTTCCACAGCTTTATTCTCTGTATCCAAGCACCAAAAATATTTGCTGACCTAAGTTTACAGCCACCATTCCAACTCTGTTCTCTGCCTAGTTGTAGCTATTACCCTCTGTCCATATGCATGTCAACCTCTTCCAAAGTGAAAAGAAGCAAAAACAAAACAAAACAAAAAATCAAGGAAAGATTCTTCTTGAAATGTTACATAAATTAATTTTTAAAGCTGGGCATACTAGAGGGAATTGCACATCAAATGGTCCCCTGCAATATCCTTCTAACTAATCTCAGGGCGGCAGCATTATAGTCCCTAATTCATCCTTCCCTGAGTAGGCATAGTGAACTTCTCAAAATTTAAATCTGCTGTTACTGCTGTTCACAGTGAAGACCTTGGATGTCTTTATCCTTCCTAATAAAGTCTAAAATTCTTAAGAGGTTTACAGTGCCTTCAATGATTTCTCCTTCCCTACCATTTCAGCTTTAATTTATGTCTAATGTACTGCTCTCTTTGCTCCAATTCAATTGGGCTTTTTTCTTCAATTGTTTCTTGACTACATGACTCTGGATCTTCGGACATACATTCCCACACTCCTAGAATGCTAACATCCTCCCTTTCCCCATTATGGACTTATTTTTCAGGTGTCAGTTTACTTACCATCATCGCTCGGAACTGTAATCTCATTGTACACCCACCACAAGTGGGTTATTCTCTCCACTGCATCCAACAGCACAGAATACTCTGCTTGTATAGTACTCACACACAAAAAATTGGATTTATCTTCTGAGATTCCTTCTGAATTTTAAGTTAAGCGAGGCAAGGACCACATCTGTTTTTTCCTTTGTTGCATGGTGACATTGTGCCTGGAAATTAACAATTGCTTAAAACTATTTTCTGAATAAATAAGCAAATGTACACACAGTTGAGGGTCTTTTTAGGCTGATTTCTAAACTTAAAATGTTCAGAAAGCTTGCTTTCTGAATCTGACATGTAGTTATTATTTTCAACACACACACATACACAAAAATGGTGGGTTAAGTGAAGGGTAATTAGGAATGAAATAAACATTTTTCATCAACTTTTTTACAGAGAAATTTATTAATTTTATGTCTTGGATGCAATTCTTTTTATTATAGATAGATGAGCCAGATAAAAATATTATAGGGAGTCAGATAGGGCTAAGTCCTGGAGAGGTCCAGGACAAAGGTGAAACACACCGCCTCTGCACATCAGCTGAAAACCAGGCCTCAAGATGGAGACACGATGACCAGACCCACATACTTCTTCAAAGAACTGGGCTTTGTGAAGTACAGATACACACTGACCACCCTGGGGGTGACCAGAGACTTCTGGACCCACCTCTCCTGGGAGAATCCTTGTTCTTTCCCACCACGCTTACTGCGTGACTGGCTTCCCAATTGGCCCACCATTACCTAAGTGACTATACTTATAAATTATTGGATGTTCATGGTTATGGTTTCACCCTACAAAACTTCTCTGTAAAGTGGAGTCCTTGGCTCTCCACTCGGGACCCCTCCTGCCCCTCAGGAGCTTTCCTATCAATAAATATCTTCCTACTTTTAACCTCCATCATTCCTAGGACTCATTTTTCAATTTCTAGAGCACAAGAACTCAGTGTATCATACAATGAACAGGTTCGGAGATATAATATTTCATATTTCCTGTGACATTATCAACTATTGAAGTACAAAATTTATAGAAAACTTTTAATAAAAGTTAGTACTAAACTTTTTATATTTCAGAAATCCATAATTATCTTGGTTACTGCTGCTAATTGTATTTTGTAAGTGAAGTCACTTTTACTTACCAAACTGCTTTATTATTTTCTTTAATCTCATTACTAAATGACAAGAAATGTGTTACTATAGGACTCTTGCAGTATATTCCTTTAATTCCTCATCCTTGACAAAAACAAAACTAAATTCTACCAAGCCATCCTCACGAAAGTAGAGGGATTATTATGATTATTTTTTTAAGCTGTAAAAGAAGAGTTAAAGTTGCTGTCACTGATCTTTCAATTTTCAACTGTGTGCAAGAATAACAAAGAGAACCCAAAGCATGCTGAGCCTCTGATGTCTCCACGCCATAAATGACCAAACCCAATTTCTGGAAAAGCTGATAATGTTTAACATTTGTCATATGAATTTGGATGATCAAATAAAATTAATTGTTATTCTGTTCATTCATCCTTGACTGATTAGGCAATTCCAATGAGAAGTCAGACAGAAGGTGATGTGCATATTAATGATTAATATTCAAGTACATACTAGATTTCAGAAAAACAATTGTAGAGTGATTTGCTTTAAAATATTCAGGAAAATAGATACACAGAAAACATGACACTTAGAGGGACAACAATATTTTTAACAATTTTAAATATTTTATAACTTCCATAACTGCTGCTTATAAGAATATAAGCAGTTACAAGAAAATTTATGCATCTATCTTTTAATGAAAATGAACATTTTAGTTGGATTTTCCTATCCTACTAAACTGTGGCTCACAGAACATTTGCTCAAGTGTTATATTCCTCAAAAGGTCCAGAAAACTCAGCTTTGCAATTTCTGAAGATGTTCATGTTTCTCTAACCATTAGACCATCAAATACATGTTTTGGATTCTTGAGGATTTTGTCTGAGTGTGCAGGTAGATCATGTGATCTATGGGTCCATGTAGACAAATGTAACATACTCCCTGCACTTCTGTCCCCAGCTGGTGATCTATGCTTTCATTTCTCCCATTTATTTTCAACACTGTAAATCTGAGTCCGTTTTTACATCCTCCCCTTCAGGCTCATAATTTTTCTTCACTGTGTTTCTTGCTTCATATTTTTCCCCCTATCTTTTTTCACTCCAATTCAGTCTTGTGGTTTTAATTCAGGCTGATAATAGCTCTTATTTCTTATCATTTTGCTTAACATCTAGGCCGTAAATCAGAGGTAGATTTATTCTGAAGCTAATGAAGCTTCAGCTTTTAAACCTGTCATTTAACTTGCATGGGTCCCTTCAAAGGCTCTTGGAGAGGACCTAGAAATGTTTCAACATGCTCATAAGTTTCTGTAAAACTTGCACAAGTAAAATATTTCCAGCATAATGATGTGTTTTTCCTGTTTGTCAATTTCCTTTTGTCACATTTAATTTAATTCTCATGGCACCTGCCATTGGAGTGGCCTCAGGCATTTTGTGGATCTGATTTAGGGAAAGTTGAGTTAGGTAGACATTGCATTTGTATTTAGGGTGACATAATTTTTTGCTGTGATGCAGGTACTGCTGGCTGTGTTAGGGTAAGAATGGCTATCAGGAACAACCCTACTGCAGGCTGAGGGGCCAACTGCATCTGGACGGGAAAGCACAGAGAGTGTGACAACCTGACACTAGGAATGTGTGGGCACAGGAGTGACAGAATTGAACTGTATGGAGAGAGAATTTGCAAAAGTTTTCCAACCTTATGTGAAAGACGCGGAGATAGACCTTTTCAAAATTTGACAGCTTTAAAAATTTATGTGAATAATTGGCCATAAAGCTAAAAATCATTTAATTTATAAATTTTTGTACTTTAAGAAAATGTATTAGTACTTGTTTATGACACACAATAATTACTTTCATGGTAGATATTTGGCACATGTGCATCAGGATCTTAATCCTTTTTTATGTCCTTCTCCCTTCTCCCCTTTTCCCCACCCTTCCATTGTTTGGTCCCCTTCCCATTTTCAGGTGATCTGTATCTCTGAATCTTTTAAATCTATCTTTTATTTTACTATATACTTTATTTATACTTTGAATTTCTCATATGAGAGAAACCATATGATTTTTTTTTATTTATCACAGAAGAGTTAGATCTAATAAAATCTGGAACATAACCTGTTCTAACTCAATTAGCTCCGGTAACTTAGAAGAACTCAAAATTGCTGCCAAGAAAATTTGATTCAGTGTTGTGGCTCAGCAGAGGGGAACTTAGGTTCTAGATTGACAATTCTTGGGATAAAATCTTGGTCTACAGTTTACGCTCCATGTGACCATCAGCAAGTTCCTTGACATCCAAACCTCAACTGTCCCATTTTAAAATGAGATGGAAATACAAAAAGGAATATATTGTGGTTATTTATAATTGCATAACGTGAAACAAAATGCAGCAAGGAGGAACTAATTTAATTATGTAATACGCCCTGTGGAAAAGAACCTTGAATTTCCTACAGTTTTACATCAGCCCTAGGGATTCCTTATGTTTTCTCAGGTGGTATAAGGACTGGGAGAAGAGATCTGGTGTGAGAGCTGACTGATCCTTCCTTTATTTAATGTACATCCTGTAAGACTGAGTGCCAGCAAAGGGCTCTGTGACTATGTATGTACACACAGAGTGTGTGTTTGAATACCACTGCACTTACTTAATCCTTGTTTCACTAGAATAACATGAGAGCAGTAATGAAATACTGAAATTGAAAATGAGTAATCATTTGTCCACTTTCATATCTTAATCTTATATGTAGAAGTTTTTCAGCTTATTTAAAAGAGCAAAACCTACTGACCTCAGCAAATTCTGCTTTCTAGGTCAGAAATTAAGCATTCAGTGAAAATAAGAGAGCAAGAAGACACGAGTGGAAAAAAATATAAGTATCTCCATAGTCTCAGGGACTGTAGATGATTATTACATTTTTCTACATATGAGAGCGAGAGAGCTATCACATGATTTCTTTTTTTACTTTTGACAAAAGGAAAAGAAATATGAACTTGAACAGTAAGAGGAGACTTGTACAGCAAGCTGACAATTAAATATATATGAATATAAAATCTGTTTTATTATTTTATATTTTCACTGTTCTTTTTAATTAAAACATTGACCTCTTTGTAATATCTATTCATAATTATCAGCTATAATAAATTTAGCCTTTCTTTCATTTAACACCTCTTTAGATATAAGAATCAGCTTTATCCAAAAATGTCTTTACTTGCAATTAAAACTTGATTGTTTTATGACAGGACCTAGAGATATTTTCTTTAGGATTTAAAGTTATTGAAAATTAAAAATAACTGACATTTCTGAAGTTTATTTCTGGAGACCTTCACAGGCCTTCTGGCAACTCTCACTGAATGAAGTCTTTCTTGCAATCAGCTTACTCCTTTTTGTTTATATTTTTCCTTCTCTCATTGTCTACAAAGGAACAGCAAGGTTTCTTAATAAAATTTCCAGTACCTCATTAGATACACCTTCAAACAAAGATTAGGTGTCTTAAATTAAGTATAAATAAAAATAGAGAGAATGTAAAACATGTTTGCCAAGCTATGTTCAGTAATGTAAGATAATAGTTTAGTACCAAAGTTCCCAACCTTCATGGCACTAGGGACAAGTTTTGTGAAAAGCAATTTTTCCACAAATTGCAGGGCATTGTGATTTTGCAGATGATGCAAGTACATTACATTTATTTTTATGCACTTTATGTATATATTACATTGTGATATCATGAAATATATTATAATATAATGAAATATGACTTACCACAATGCAGAAGTCCTGAGCTTGTTTTCCCACAACTAGCGAGTCTCATCTAGGTGTGATGGGGTCCAGTGACACCCAAAATATGTTGCTTATGTCCATTCTACTCTGCAATCTCATTTTTATTGCTGTCACTACAGAAAACCCTGCTTTATGATGATATGATGTTGGGAATGGAAAGAGGCTTTTCATCGATTTTGAGGCAGTCTCAGGATATTCCAGCTTAATTTTAATATGGAGATTTGGTTATCTCAGACATACTTTTAAGGATACCATAGCAGAGTCGATTCATCTTACTTATTCACACATGGGTTTTGGATCCATTCTTTCTCGCTTTTGGGTTATTTTGTTACTGGAAAGTAGTGTTGAAATTCTCCTGAAAGCTGAGATAGGTAATCATGCACTAGCTGGGTATAGAAGTCCCTGACTCAGGTTCTCAAAATCTCTGCTGATATTTGAAGTATGTCAGAAATCCCAATGATCAGTCATTGTCTCCATAATTCTAATTTGGCTTTGAATGCAGCCTTTTTCTGATGTCATGAACTCAGTTATTTTCTCCCCAGAAATGGAAGATTGAGTTCATTGAGCAGACTGAATACCTCACACAAGTAAGCAAGTTTTGCAGCCTATTTTATGTCACTGAAACGTGATGTCAGTGGTGAGTCTTTCTTATACAAAAGATTCTAGGAACATCTAGGAAGCCATCTCACTCCTGTGTATAACAGAAGATTTCTGTCCTTCTCACAGAGTTGTGCAAACAGACATAAGTCAAGAGCATGTTCTTTAATGCAGTTGAAAATTTTATTCACATCCTGTAAAATGTTGTTGAGTTCAGATGATATGTTTTGGCTGGCTTGTATTTCTGTACCACTTTGAACCCAGTTGTGATGACACAAAAGTTGTCAAGTCATGACTGTCAGGCACTCCATCTGGGCATATACTGATGCAAAATGATCAATTCACTCTTCCTAATATGAAATTATTCAAAGACTTGAATAGTCCTGTAGCTGTTTTGTTGGTTGGCAACAAAAGTGCACATAACATATCCTCATGCACATCCTGCTGAAAAATATATTGCTTCCCTAAAATATATAACTTCCCTAAAAGTTTACCATGAATAGCCTTACCAGGAGTCAGGATCAACTCTTCACCAAGAGTAAGGAGCTTATTAGCTTTAGCAATACACTTATCCACTAAGAATAATACTCTCAGTGCAAACACAGTTAATTATGTGATAGCTTTCAAAAGTTGTTTTGGTTCTTCCTGTTCACATTTTTTCTCTTCTGAAAAACTCCAAAGGATAGTCTTAATGAGAGATGCTAGGTTTTCATGAGCAAAGCAGTTTTGAAGGTTGAGTGGCTTCATTGGAAAACCAGGTGCCACATATGGAAGATGGGCTTGGAGAACAATAAAACATCTGTTGGAATGAAACCAAAACTTAAGTAGGACTCTATTTTTGTTTAAATGCAGCTTGTTCCTGGTGGAAGTCTTAGTGTTTTCTCTCTCAACACTGGGTTTTTTTCCCATTTTCGAAGAATCTGTCCGTTTAGTGAATCTTGTGATTTACTCATTTTGGCTCTTAGCTTGTAGGCTTATGAAAACTGTGATTGGGATAAGTGCATAATGCAGAAAAGAGGTGCAGTTGAGAGTATTAAATAAAATAACCCACAGGAATAAAGTAAGTGTCAGATTCTTTTTTTCTCTCTCTCTCATTGAGTTTATTGGTACATTTTAGGCATACAGTACAGCTACATTCATTATTGGGATCTTCTGCCTTTACGTGACAGGTCTTGGTTCTCATTTTCACCCTTGTCCCTGCCCTCCCTTCACCCTTCACCCCTTCCTCCCCTACCGATTTGAGACACTTTATCAGATTCTTAAGTCCTACTGCCAGATGTGGATTAATTGTCACTTGACACTCACTCATTGGGTTTTGATTGGAGTCTGCAAGGAATCCAATTGCTATATAGTCTCTGTGCAGCCAACCCTCTATGCTAACATTATTCTGGATTTTCAGACACTCCCCAGCACTACATCACCGCCTCAGCTCCATCTCAGATTATCAGTTGATAGATTCTCATAGGGAGTGTGAAGACATAACCAAGACCCCTTAGATGTACTGTTCACAGGATTTGTGGTCCTGTGAAAACCTAATACGGCCACCATTTGACAGGAAGCAGAGCTAAGATCATAACACAAGTGATGAGAAGGGAATGCAAATACGATGAAGCTCTCTGCTCAGTATTGTGTTGCTCACCTTGTGTTGTGTGGCCCAGTTCCTAACAGGCCATTGACTAGCATGATCCACAGCCCTGGGATTTGGGGATTCCTGATTTCATAGATGAAATAAAACAAATGGTAATTATTATTTCATATATAACCTAGTGTATAGTTTTCTTATTCTGAAGGAAGAAGAAATCAGATGATACAAGTGATTGATGAGATAAATTGACACTTTAAAGCAGTTAAAAGAAGTAATATTTAAGAAGGCAGTGATTTCCAAAATCAAGTTTCATAAAAATGAAGTCTGAAGTGAATGTTTTATTTCTGACATTTTCAATAGTAACACAAATCATTAGAAAGCACTTATAATCTTGCCCCTAGGATAAGTATTTCTAACATATTTGTATTTATGTAACTTTATTCCTAATAATATGACACCAGTATTGAAAGTTTCTGCTTCTACACTGAATTCTGCATTATGCATTTGATATATGTAATAAGCTAAATAACATCCCTAAGAAAATGTAACACTTAGGCCAGCGATTTAGCTCAGCAGTTCGGTGGCCTGCCTTGCAAGTGCAAGGACCTGAGTTCAATCCCCGGTACCAAAAAAAAAAAAAAAAAAAAAAAAAAAAAAAAAAAAAAAAAAGTAACACTTTAACAATTTTTTTATTAATCAGTACTTATTTTTAATTTTTAATACTTTGACAAAGACTATATCATGTGCATCTTTCTATATATATTATTTTTGCTTTGTTTCAAGTGAGAAAGTTATATGCTTTTTACCTTTTTCACTAATTTGTCTGGAGGGTCTAAAATTATTCTATTTAAATTTATTTTTTTAGTGTGCATCTGAGTACATGCATAGATGTGTGTGACTGTTAAAAACATGATTTGCTTTTCACTCTCTAGTTTTTGTGTTTCAATTTCTTTGTATCATTAACAATGTGTCCTTGAAAAAATTGACCTCTTTGGTCCAGTTTAAATATTGCTTGTTGTAGCATACTCCATTACTATTTTCTCATTGTACTCATACTTAAGTGGTCTGATTTACTGTCATTTTATTGGAAAACACCCTACCTAGGTTTAATGGCTTTGTTTATCTGTGCTTTGATATAAATTGTTTGTATTTCTTCAACAAAATTTTCAGCATTTGCAGTCAAACTGTCTCCAAGGACGTAGTCAATCCTCTTACATACTTCTATCCCAGTCAGGGAGCGTTTTGAGTGGAATAATTCTAAAAGCCATATCATGCAAATCAGTTAGCGTAGGAAGCTAAATGTTATGTAACTTCACCATTTCAATTGCACAGCTACCATTTATATCAGAAAACATGTGATATTGTTAAGAGATAAGTCCAAGAATATTTTGTTTCTGTTGTCCCGTTCAATCTAGTAGATTGCAGGTTGTTAGAAATATTAGATCAGTTATGGAAAAACGTAGAAGCTCTATTTTCTTTGCACATCTGAATAAATGTAAGTAAATTAGTGTTAGAAGTATAAAAGCCTCAAGAGAGCCCTAATTAATTTTACCTGATTTAAAGGACACTCGCAAAAGCCATCATACTCTGTTCTTATCAGCAAGGAGCATGAAGAATTATCTGGGAGTGAAAAGTCAAAATATTTTTAAAAGCTTTGTAAAACCCAAATTGAGGAAACCTACAGCTAATAACAGTGAAGAGTTCAGAGGATGCCAGCGTAGGTGCCAGAGGCTAAGCAGGATGGTTAAGATTCATTGTATGCCTCCTTCATAGATACCGATATTCAGAAGTCTACTTGCTATGGTTCTTGTTAAGCCTCTGTGTTTAAGACAATCATTAAGAAAGAATAGTTTAGGAATAAAAGTCCCCAAGCATATATATTTTCATACTGAATTTCCAGAAGTACTTAGAATACACTAATATTTTGCTTTTTTCCATCAGCTACAATTGGGAATAGAAATAGATGAAAAAGTACATTAATGAAAATAGAGAGTAACATTTTTCCTATAGCATTGCAAATAGTATGATAATTCATGATGATGATAACATTGATAATTACTTTATTAAAGAAACAAAACCTATCTAATATATTTTGAAATTACCATTTTTTTATCTTATTGAGTTTATTGGTACTTTTTAGTTATACAGTACAGTTACATTCATCATTGGGATCTTGTCCCTTTACATGGCAGGTCTTGGTTCTCATTTTATCCCCACACCCCTACCCTTCCCTCACTCCCTCCACCCTCCCCTATTTACAAAGACTTTGTTTCCCCTTTTTCCTTTTCTAATATTTTTTCTTGTCCCTTATTTCCTTTCCCCTACCGTTCCCACTTCCCCTACACCTTTAGCCCTTTTCTTCCTATTTCATATTATTAGTTATACAATTTGGATCTTATTTACACTTTTCATTTTTCACACCTGAGAAACTATTCTGTATTTACACGTGTATCTTATTTATTTTACTTAAAAGTATGGCCTCAATATACATCCATTTTCCTATGAGTGACTCTTTCAATATATGCATTTTTGTTAATCTTTTATTTCATTGATGTAACTCTGTATTAAGAATAGATCAGGAAGTAGTAGTTTGAGGAAGAAATGAGTATTTGGCATGAAAAAGACCTTCTTGCCAAAAGAGAAAGCAGAAAATGAGCAAAGTGAGAGCTAAGTAGATTAAGAGGAAATGAGGTGAAGATTTCAGGTCTGAATATCTTGATTTGTCTTCTTGAAGATGGTAAATACAGGAATGTATGTTAGAATCCATAGACTGTGAGGGAGCCTGTTTGTTAGAGCGTAGCCCAGGAAAGCCTTAAGATCAGGGCCAGAACAGAGCAGTACAAGCAAAGGAAAAATGGCCATAATTGAAGCTCAAATCAGATGAGTTACTACCCCTTGGATATCTCCTCAGACCAAGGATGGATGGTATTGCAAATATAACATGTAAATAGAAAGTCTGTTCATTAAAATGCTGAAGAGAAGGTTTTTGAGTGACTTCCAGTCCTTCAGACATTATTTATTTTAATCATTTCTGTGGGTCAGCAGTGTTTCATTTATCATTTATTTCATTTATTGATTTTTCCACTACCACTAGTTGTACATCACTGATCCTTGTTACTATGTGCTTGAAACATACGTTAGTCTTGGAGCTTTGGGGAAACTATGATTATTTCTCCAGAGAAGGCAGAACTTCCAGAGGTGGTGTGAAGACATCCATAAAATTGTTCCTTCATAAAAATAATGATATACTGGAAAAATTGTCTAAATAGAACTTTTCAGATTTCTACAAATTAAGGGTTTACAACAATATGAGGAGCATTTATTCAAGGGAAATGATTAGACTTTAGTAAGGAGAGTAAAGATTTTGGCTTTTAATTAAATTTTATTTGTTTTAATCCTTCTTTCTTCAATTCTGTGATAGCTTGAACTATGGCAAGCTGTGAACAATGCTGGTCTTGAAGCCACTGAAGGGACATATTGGTAGGATGTTGGTGACCAGATCTTACTTCTGGAGCATGAGCACCATGTGGCCTGCCCAACAGCTGCCTAGAGCAGCTCTGTCACAGGTCATTGCTGTGTGGCCCTGGGGAAAAGTAATTTTCAGAGCTTCTATCATTTTCAACAAAAATGAAGCATGCAAAGGAGATAACAAAAATGCTCATCACACCAGAAATAAAGCAATTAAAAATATTCCCAGGGGATCAGATGTTGTACTTAGTAGACAAAGATTTTAAACTGTTATGAACAGGTTCAAAGAAATGTAAGAAACAACGTCTAAAGAATACCAGGAAAGTGTGACAACATAACTCCTATCAGCAAAAGTGGGAAGAGTCATTGCTTCAACATATTTAAGAAAATCTCTGGCCAGTTATTAGAAGAATGCTAAGCTGAATGCACATGGTCAGGTGGTTGCACAATACAGAGGGTACAAACATCACAGAATTAAAGGAAAATGTGAAAGCGATGTCACAACACATATAGAATACCAATAAAGAGATGAAAACAACCAAAAAATATGACACATATAGATTCTGGAATTGAAAAGTACATTAGGAAAAATGTAGTAAAAAAAATCACTACAGGGATTCATCAAGAAGGAAAGTTCAGGAAAGATGAGGACGATATGATTCCTGCAGGATCAGTAGGGCTTCTAAGTCGAAAAGAGAAAAAGAGAGAATGAAAAATGTAAATAGAGCCTTGGATCTCTGTGGAACACCATCAAGTTTAACAGAGAAACGTAATGATAATTCTAAGAGAATAAAGAGAAGACGGGCAGAGACCATTTGAAGAATAGATGGCACGCAACTTCCAAATTTAATAGAAAATATTTTCAACTCATCGGATAAATTCAATGAACTGCAAATATTATAAGCATTAAAGGTGTCACAAGTAAATGCACCATCATCAAATTCTCAAAATAAACTTGAAAAATAAATTTACAAAATACACTTGAAAGCAGCAAGGAAGCAATGCATACTTTGAAAAGGATCCTCAAAAAAGAATGCAATGGAAAGGTAATAAGGGAAGAGAAAAAAATATGGGAAAATGGAAATAAAATGTTTGTAAATGGGGAGGTGAGGAGGGGGAGAAGGGAGGGCATGGACAAGGGAAAAAATGAGAACCAAGACCTGTCATGTAAAGGTACAAGATCCCAATGATGAATGTAACTGTATTGTATACCTAAAAAGTACCAATAAACTCAATGAGAGAGAGAAAAAAGAAAAAAAGTATGGATTTTTAACAAAATTTAATTGCTAATTAATAACACTTCATAAAATTCTAGTCTTGATAGGTTCATGGCAATTTCTGTCAATCTTTTAAAGAGGAATTGATAATAATTCTTTATAAGATCTCCCAAAATACAGAAGAAGAAATGCTTCCCAATTCATTTTGTAACGCAGCATCACCCTGATACTAAAGAGAGAAAGGCATTGAAGGGAAACAGAACTACAAACCAGAATGCCTTGTAAATGTAGAAGCAGATGTTCTCAAAGAGTACCAAACTAAATCCAGTAACTTGTGTACATTATCACCCACCATGACTGAAAGGAATCCATCCCAGCAACATAAGGCTGGTCTAACAGCTAATAATCAACACATGTACTATATCATATTAGTAAAGGAAAAAGATCACGTGATCATCTTAATCAACACGAAAACCAAAATATTTGAAAATATCTGGCACTAATCATTAAAAAACAAAGTATTCACCATAGTAGAGGGGAACATCCTTACTCTGATGAAGAGAGATCAATGAAAACCAGCTAATGTGATGGACGATTGAATGCTTTCATCCTAAGACAAGAAAAGTGTCCACTATAGACATTTTTCTTTACCGTTACAATAGATCTTCTAGCCAGGAAAATTGGTCATGAGAAAGAAGGAATGCTAAATAAACATCTCTGTCTGCTAATGATATCTTTCTTATAGAAAATACTAAGGAGTCTAATAGATTCAATATTAAACAAGTCCAGTACAATTGTAGGATGCATGCTCAACATGCAAATATCAAATCTTTATACAAGTGATGAAAAATTCAAAATGAAAGTTAATACAGGCTGGAGATTTAGCTCAGTGATTCTGAGTTCTTCCCCAGGT
>NW_022900917.1:26386811-26493297 GCF_012274545.1 Fukomys damarensis | reverse complement strand
AAAAAAAAAAAAAAAAAAAAAAGGAAAGTTAGTAGACAAAACCATTTAGAATGCCTTCAAAATATAAAGTACTTAGAAATAAATTTAAGAAAAAGTACGTGACTTCTATATTAAAAGCTGTAAAACATATTTCAATGTAAATATCTAAATAAAATAAAAAAATCTCATTTCATAAATTGAAATATCTAATATTAGCAAAAAAATTTGACTTAAGTTTTCTTAATGGAAATCCAGCATTAAAAGTCCAAGATACACACCATTTTAAAGTAAAAATATGGTAAAATTTTGATTAGGCAAATATGATCCAAAAAAAGTTTTAAATAAAAACTAATCACTGAAAAAACAGAATTGTGGAAAAAACACCAGAAGGAATGCAGATGTACCTAAGGTACTGGTAAAGGCAGTGATTGTTTTCAGCACATGATATAGATTCCAATTATCTAGCAGTTGATATAATTCTGAGAAGTAATAGAGAAATTCATAATTGTAGTCGATGTGTTAAACCATAGCGCTCAAAATGTATAGACTAAGGAGATATATTGGAAATTATAGAAGATCAGAATGATAAAATCTGAGTTCTAACATATGATAGTGGTTAATAACATTCTCATGGAATTCAGGAAATGCAGAAATCTGAGAGAAACCTCAGCAATTCATGTCAGAATAGTCGAGTAACAATTCCAAATGGAAGCTCACAGAACATCTTTAACTCGAGCATGGGTGGTGTAAGAAAGGGTCTAAAGCTGTAGAAAGTGCCAACTGCTCTTCCTGTGCTCCACAGAAGGGAGCACCGTGCAAGGCTCAAGGGGCTCAGCAGAAACAGAGTTGTCTCATTGCTGAGGGGGCCCCGAACAAAAGGCTACCGCTGCTTCATGGTTATGAAGGCTGGAGTGAGGGCAAAGAAAAGGGCTGGGGGTAGGGAAGAACTGAGGACCGAGGCAGAATACAGAGAAATACCTGTAAGGTTTTCCGGTAAAGATACCTCCGAGGAGAGGTGCTTCCACGAGGAATGTAGACATGCACGTATGTGAATGTGAGCCTGACCCGGTGGTACCGCCTCCTCAGAGGCGACAACACCCAGGCTGCGCACTAGACCGTTATGGAGAAGGCAATCTTCCCCTCTGCCTGCCGGGAAAAGCCTCTGCATCTAAAAATTCACACATTTTTGATTATTTGTTGAAATTCTCAAACATGTAATCCAGAATCAAACTGACTGGGTTTTTACCCCTACCCCATAGTTCTGCTACTTACTACCCAAGAGACTATGAGTGAATTATTTTATGCATTCGTTCTTCTGCTTGTTAAATGGTAATAAGTGATAGAATACATTGTAAGTACTCTAAATGTATTAGCACTTGTTTATATCTGTATATGTAGAGAGGCACAAACATACATTCATGAATATATATCTTTATTATGTGCATATATGATACAAATGCATATTTGCATTCATTTTGGTGTATGTATTGATGGATGGATGGATATGCACACATGATCTTGGTGGTTAGCAAGTAGCACTTCATTCTGTCATCAAAGGACAAAATTCAAACTTCCATCCATTACTGTACCTCAAAGTTGAGGATATTCAGTGACATTTCCTCTTCTCCATCTGACTGATCAGCATAAAAACCAGAGAGATGGTTGTCTGTCATTGTCCTCTTACATGGTGCACAATGGTAGAGCCAGGGACAGGCTGCCCACCTTTAACAACTCATTCAGAAAAAGAGAAGCTAGGAATATATTAAAGTCATTCAATCATAGCAAAAATGTTATTTTAGGGAGTGATATGTAAAATTCTCTGCCTTACTAGTGTCAGAAATTATTACTATTATGATTGTAATAGTAGTCATAGTATCTAGAAGTAATAGTACATGTTTGTGGTACTTGGTGAATACTTCTTTGTGTGGAGTCATCTTAGTTCCCCTTTTCATCCCCTTTGCTCCCGCCCCTCTTTTTCCACTTCTGAGCCCCTTGCTCTTAGAAAATTAGGTGGTAGATCTGTTTTACTGGCGAGAATACTTCTTGGCTTCTCTATATGTGAGGTTCTCTCTCTCTCTCTCTCTCTCTCTCTCTCTCTCTCTCTCTCTCTCTCTCTCTCTTTTTAATCCTGAATGGACAAATCTAACAAGAACATAAGAAAATGCATACATATTGAAGATATACTCCTAAGTGAAATAAATAAGGCACACGTGTGTAAGTACCGAATAGTTTCTCTGGTGTGAATAATCTGCAATAATACATAAGATCCTAATAAGATTACTGACATTTAGAAATGGGAAGAAAGGAGCTAAAGCTGTAGGGAAGGTGAGATGGGTAGGGGAAGGGTAATAAGGGAAAAGAAAAAATGTGAGATAATGAAAACATGGAAATAAAGTGTTCGTAGATCGGGAGGGGAGGAGGGATGAAGGGAAGGCAGGGACAAGGGGAAAAAATGAGAATCAAGACCTGTCATGTACAGGTACAAGATCCCAACAATGAATGTAACTGTGCTGTATCCCTAAAATGTACCAATAAACTCAATTAAAGCTGAAAAAAAAAAAGATTATGTTTTCTTTGAAGGGTAGGAACTGTTCCAGTTTCTTTTGTTTTGAAAATTCAATCAGCTAAATTTTTATTAGGCCATAATATGCAATTTATACTATTTTCAACGGCATAAATCCTTCAAAAGCATATCAGACTTCTGATACATTTGTCTCCAGTATCCTCTACAAGGCAATGATCAAAGCCAAGGTTATAATCTAGACATTATTTTAACTCTTTTTCTATTTCTTGCTTCCTCTCCCTGTGCCTTCCCACCTTCTCATGGAGGCTGCCATCAGGTCTTCAGGACAATAGTCTTGGAAGGAAAGCCACAACTTTTCATTAGACCTTTGTCATAGGGTTAAGCATCTCTACTTAACTGAAAAGACTTGAGATACCATCACTCGTGAAGTCTTCTTTTTAAAACTTTTCTTGTTACACAAGGTCAAGAAGCCTGTGGCTTTTATTATTCTGTTCAACATTTACGGATCCTTTGTATTTTCTTTCCTTTCTGCTTGACAAGTGATCACATTTACTGACTTAATACATTGCTACAAGTAAGCAACCTCAAAGTAGAATAACTTTCTGCCTCTTTGTTACATTGTATAAGCTAATAAGTTCTTGAGGAACTTGATCTGCCTTCCAAATGATTACAAGCAACTAATAAATGTATCCTGACTCAAAAATTATATTTTCTGGCCACCTCTGGCAGGAAATTAATAGCAGTTAAACCAATGACACATATTTTGGGTTTTAGTTATGACTCCATACCACTTTGGACACTAATTCTTTATTGCTACATTGGAAGTATGTATTTTTAAACAATGGTACATAAAGCCTGTTTTCTCAAGACCATTTCTCAATATAAACTAGTGCTGTTTAAACTTTTCTTTACTTTTACTACAATTTACAACAAAATTCAGGTTATATGATCATACAAAAAGCACATGCACAAACATACTAAATAGGACATGTCTAAACTGGGATGTAACTGGCAAAATCATACATGTGATATGAGCACCTAAATTTCCTTCAGATTGATAAGTTGATTTTTCACAGATTTTAGAAATTTGCTTGAAAAATGTAGGATATTTAGCAACAGCGCATATAACAGATAGGTAATCATTTGAGAACTAATGTTAACATGCCGTTTTTATCCTGATTATCATGTTTTATTTATTCAATAATTAATACAATTATTGGGCCGAGGATTTAGCTCAGTGGTTTGGTGGCCTGCCTCGCAAGCGCAAGGACTTGAGTTCAATCCCTGGTACCACACACACACACACACACAAAGTAATAATAATACAATTATAAAAGTAATGCTAAATATTCATTCTAAGATAATTGTTTAACTTAAAATTGCATATGTATTGTTTTACTTAAACTTTATATTGTGGTAAGTTGCAGCTTCATTTGATCTAACTCTAATACTTAAGCACTATTAAGAATCAAACATAAATGGTGAGAATAGAATTTATATTTTTATTCAATATCCAAAAAGGATATTATAGTTTTTTATACCAGAGAGACTATTTGGTATTTATACATGTGTTATTTATTTCACTTAGGAGTATATTCTCAATATGTATCCATTTTCCTATCAATGGTACATAAGATCCTAATGATATAACTGACAATGTGAAATAAGAAGAAAAGGGCTAAAGGTGTAGGGGAAGTGGGAAGGGTAGGGGAAAGGTAATAAGGGAAAAGAAAAAAATTTAAGAAAATGAAAAAATGGAAATAAAATGTTTGTAAATGGGGAGGGGAGGAGGGGGTGAAGGGAGGGCAGAGACAAGGGGAAAAAAATGAGAACCAAGACCTGTAATGTAAAGGTACAAGATCCCAATGATGAATGTAACTGTACTGTATACCTAAAATGTACCAATAAACTCAATGAGAAAAAAATAAAAAGGACATTATAATTACTATGAATAAAAATAGAATCTTACAATTAAAACTCTGAGTTTTCCATTTTAAATAGACAATGACATTATGTAACTTATTAAAATTTAAAGTATCATGGAGATATCTGCATCTATCTATCTATCTGCATCAATGTGTGTGTATTAATATTAGAGAGGAAAGAAATTTCTAAATAGGAAGCTAAAATATAATACAATTGCAGTTCTCCTTAAACAACTCTTAAATAAAAAGAAAATACAATACTGGAAATTTAGAATACAAGCATTTTTTGCTTTGCTTCTTTACATTTATTCTGTGGTTTTCGCATTTGTAAATTACATCTTTCTTTTTAAGGCCTGTTAATAGAACAACACATGAACATAACATTGTGTGGAAGACGCTGAAGACAGTTCCAGACTTAGCCTCCCAGCTAAATGATGATCATCTGAAAACACTTAGCAAGAATATCATTTCTGAAACCTGGGTCAAAGGCAGCATAGGTAACAGATTAATGTAGATATCATCTAGCAGGATGAAATGTTTGTATCTATGTTGATTTTTCTGTCATTACAATGTTTATAATTTCAGTTGACATTTTAAAAGTACACAATCAGCCTATATTCCATGTGTGAGATTACTAGTGAAATAAATAGCATTTCAAGTTTTAGTATGTAATGTCTAAGATGCATACCAATGTGTCTCCACTTTGAGCACACAACATCGAAATTATGCAGGCCACTCAATGAAATGCACAATGGCGGGCTTAAACCCCAGAATTTCTGGCTCAGTAGATCTGGGATGCAGCATAAATTGCATTTCCAATAATCCATCAGCAGATATTACTAATTTGGGGATCACACACTGAGGCCCATTCACTTGTACCCATATTTAGTAACAGTCTAGCTGTGGTTTTCTCTGTTAAGACAGCCAATGATGGAAACGATTATTTGCCTAAGCCAGGTACCATTCTAGATACTGGAAAAGAAGTACCTAGACAGATTTTAGTTTTCCAATTTCAGCTGTCTCTTTTCTAGGGGTACAGTAGGTATGTTAATAGAAATTCATATATTTATATTTTTTCATCTTTAATTGAGTTTATTGGTACATTTTAGGGATACAGTACAGTTACATTCATTGTTGGGATCTTGTACATTTCTCTGGTGTGAATAAACTGAAATAATACATAAGATCCTAATAAGATTACTTAAATGGTGAAATGGGATGAAAGGGACTAAAGGTGTAGGGAAGGTGGCATATATTTAGATTTTTTTAATGGAGAGGCATACAACACATACATTGTGTGTCAAGGGTATCCATTTTCTATTCCTCAAAGAAAAAAATAAAGATGAACATTGCTATTATTATTTTCCACAGATGAGAGCCCCCAAGACATAAAAATATCATGCAGAGAAACCATGGTTATCATTGAGCTTCAAATATACTTCTGCTAATGACAATCTCTTTCTCTGTGCATTGTGTCACTACTGGTTTTATAAAGTAGTTCATCGGGATCATGACTTGCAAACTAACTGGAACTTTGGAGAATGTGTCCCTTTGAAAATTTACATATTTTGACAGTTTTTCCCCAATGTTTTCTCTCATAATTAGCTTCATTTAATCAGAGTCAAGCAGTGAAAAATAAATCAAAAGAGTTTTCCAAAGATTAAAATGCCTTTAAAGTAATAAAAGAACAACTATTCAACATTGCTTTGCCATTAGCTTGAAGATAGCAATTAAAAATTAATTTGTTTCATAAGCTCTGAAATTATATTTAATGGTAAGAAGTTTTAGAACAACCCAATATCTTCAGTAGAATACTGACAACACACATTGTGGTGCCTATTTTATGGGATTCTAGGCATTGGTTCGGAGGGATATGTTTCCATCTACCTATCTATCTATGGATATGCTTTATCTATCTATCTATCATCTATCTATCTATCTATCTATCTATCTATCTATCTATCTATCTATCTATCTATCTATCTACATATATGTGTTTTACATATATTTAGTGTTTAGAGGCTAGTAAAAAATAGAACAATTGCAGAATTATATAAATATTATATATGCACATGCATCATCTTTTTAAATGCATAAGAATGAGCTCAGCAAGATGATCCAAAAATATGTACTGCCTTGTGAAGCATAGTAGAATTGGAAAGTGCTATAGTTTGGGTGGGGTTTGAGTGATCCCCCCAAAGGCTTGACTGAAGGGTAGGCCCCAGGGTGGCACTGTTGGGGGATGGTGAGACCTCTGGGAGGAGTGTCCTGGTGAGAGGGCCTCAGAAAATCTGGGGTGTGAGTTACTTCTTGTGGCACCATTAGGTTCTTGTGGGAGATTATTACAAAAAGAGCAAAGAGGTCTTGTCCATCTTTTCCCTTCCTATTCCTATTTGACGTGTTAGTTCTCCAACTGCCATTATGTGCCATTATGGTGTCCTTACCAAAGATTAAAGAAATGGGATTTCTTAATCTTCGCCTTTGAACCTACAAACTGTGTTGTAGACAAATTTTGTCTTCATAAAATCAGCTTCCTTAGTATTTCATTGCAGTAAGTAAAGCTAATGCAATAGGAATAATTCAGCATTCTACATATATTTGTGTTGGCCTAATTTTTCTATAATGAATGTAGATTTATGTGTCAGTATGTATAATTACACATTTGTGTTTTTGAAGAAAGTTCTATATTACAATTAGAAGCAAACATTTTATTCTGATGACATCTTAATAACTCGTCATTAACTATTAAAATATGAAACCTCAGTAACAATCAACTTTAATGTGATTATTTACATTAAATAAAGCACTAAAACTAGTATTTCAATGGGGTATACTTTCAATAATTTAAAAATATTTATAAGTTTCTGTTTACATTTACCTGTGTTAGAATCCTCCTGGGTTTGTACAAGTCTAGTTCTGACAATTCAGCCTTGTTTCACTATCAAAGCTGTGAACTTATTAAATATATGACCTTTGTAGATCTCTTAGTTCATCCAGTTTAAGAAACAAGCCCAACTAGATGTTTGCTGTGTCTCCTTTTTTCTTTATTCATGGATGCACTTCCCTCCCTCTCCTGTTAGTAAAAGTACTCCCTCACGTTGGCCTTCGTCACCGGGCTGCTGACTTTCAATCTGCTGCAGAGATTTTCTTTCCTTGGCCCAGTTTCATGCAGCTGTTTTACCTTCTGATCTCCCTTCTGGCCAGTCGTTCTTCAGAGCCAACTTATTTAAGGAAGTTTCCTAAACTTAGGGCTAGTCTGTCATCCTTTTGTACATTCAGCTTTTGTGAACAATAAAATATGAACAAGAAAACAATATTATGATTTTCGTTCTTCAGAGCCAACTTATTTAAGGAAGTTTCCTAAACTTAGGGCTAGTCTGTCATCCTTTTATACATTCAGCTTTTGTGAACAATAAAATATGAACAAGAAAACAATATTATGATTTTTATAGCAGTGAATCACATATTTCAGGTTTAAGTGATCATTGTACCATACTTATTAGTTTATGTAATTCATTTGTTATGATTACTATGTATAAATTATTAAAATTACTACTTATCTATGTTATATATAGGGATTATAGAAATAGAGACATAGTTTACTGAAATAAAATAATCTCAAGTGTTTTCCATTGGTCCTCTTAGTTTATGATATGGTAACACAATTTTTTAGATTGTTAACCTCATGAAAAGTAAAAAAATTCACTTGCTTGAGATCTCAATTTAGTAACTAATCTGGAACTGGACCCCAGATAAAAAATATTATTATTTACCTTTACCTTTCTATTCAATCAAGTTTCTATAAAATGAATAATATATTTTCTTTATTTATATCATCTTTACTGTGTTATCTCTACTAGGATCCTATTAAAACTTACAGTAGTATTTCTTTTCTAGTTCTTCAATTTAACTTTATTGTTTTCTGAGTTTTTGTGAAGTAATAGATCAAAGATTCCTTACTTATTATGATAAATTTTTGTATTTCATTTAATGCTGAAAATATTTGTTATTATTGAATTTTTAACATTTCCTTTGCTTGCATTGATAATTTATGTTATGGTTTATGTTTCATGTAACATATAAAGATGCAGTAGCTAAGTCTCATGAAGTATGGAGTGTGCATCTTGTCTATATGTAAATTAATCAAAATTCAAAAAATATACTTTTGTTATAAAAATAACAAATTTAGTTCCAGGGTCTATACTATGGCTTCCTTAAAGGTATACATGGCCTTGAAAAATATATATTAATTCTAAAATGAAAATAGGCTTTCTTTGAAACTGAGATTTTTATAATTATAACTACTACTAATAAAAGATACAATCTTAAAATTGAAGTACTGAGTTTATTTTAAAATGCATTAAATAATTTCCTAACATTTAAGATATCATGGAGGTGTATCTTAATGTTGGAAAGCGATCATTATATTGTACATGTTTTTGAAACTCACATAATGAATCATTTAAATATAACAGTTTAAATGATTGAATGAAATGTTCCTTACTGGAAAAAAATAAAATGTTCTCACTTAAATATGTGTCATACAAAATCAAAAATATTTTTGAAATAAGAAATATAGTTAGGTTGTTTTGTATAACGAAGTTTAATTTTAAAGATTAATACTTAATAGGTTTAAACTGATTATATTCATTCACCAAGAAATTATAGTCATAAATTCTCTTTTTATAAAACCTACAGATATACAACTTCATTTAAAGTAACTTACAATATATTGTACTGAATAAACTCATCATAAGATGAGAATATAGTCAGTAAAACAAAAGCATTAACACATATAACCAAACAGCACAGCTTACACCACTGAGTATTGATTGTTTTCTTTTTGTGGTTGTGTGGCTTACTGGGAGCTGTGTACACTGTTGCTGCCCAGCATGTGGAGAGAATATCGTATGGTATTTCGATAGCCTAGAAATAGATTAAAATTCAAAACTGTTGTGTGTATGATGATTCTCAGTTTGTTCATCCCCCCTCTATAACTGACTTAGATGAAAGGGGAAGCTTTAAAAATTGGTACATTTACAGTTTGTCTTTACCAATGTTCTGTGACCAAATGCACCAAACTTGGATGATTGATTGATTGATTGATTGTTCTCTCATTAAGTTTATTGGCACATTTTAGGTAGACAGTACAGTTATATTCATTATTGGGATCTTGTACCTTTACATGACAGCTCTTGGTTCTTATTTGTTCCCCTTGTCCCTGCCCTCCCTTCACCCCCTCCTAACCTCTCCATTTAAAAACACTTTATTTAAATTTTTTCATTTTCTCATTTTTTCTTTTCCCTTATTACCCTTCCCCTACCCTTCCCACTTTCCCTACACCTTTAGCCCTTTCTTCCTATTTCACAATGTTAATTATATCATTAGGATCATATGTATTGTTATAGTATTTCACACCAAGAAACTATTTGGTATTTATACATGTATGACTTATTTATTTCACTTAGGAGTATACCCTCAGTATGTATCCATTTTCCTATGAATGAATCTAATTTCTCATTCTTTATGGCTGAGTAGTATTCCATTTTATAGAAAAACCATCTTCTTTATTCAGTTTCCAACTGATGGGCAAATGGGCTGTTTCCAAGTTTTAGCTATTACAAACTGTGATGCTATAAACATAGGTGTGCATATATCACTGTTTTATAATTCTTTTAATTCTTTTGGAATGATACCCAGCAGAGGGATGGCTAGGTCAAGTGGAACCTGTTGTCCCAGCTGTTTGAGGTATCTGCATATTGATTTCCATAGTGGTTGCATCAGTCTGCACTCCCACCAACAATGCAGAAGAGTTCCTTTCTCACCACAACCCCGCCAACATTTGTTATTGTGTGATTTCTTGATAGCAGCCATTCTTTGTGGGGTGAGGTGGAATCTCAGTGTTGTTTTCATCTGCATCTCTCAAATGACCAGTGATGGGGAACATTTTTTCATATATTTACTTGCTGCTTTTACTTCTTTGTCTGAGAAATGTCTATTCATTTCAGATGTCCATTTTTGAATTGGGTCTTTATATTTCAAGATTGTTTTGAGTTCTTTGTATATTATAGATAAGAGCCCTTTGAGGAGCAGCTGGTAAAAATTTTTTCCAACATTGTAGGGTGTCTTTTAGTTCTGTTGATGGTTTCTTTTGCAGTGCAAAAGCTTTTTAATAAGATGAGAACTGAGTTGTTGATTCTTTCTGCTAGTTCCCATGCTACTGAGGATTTGTTCACAAAGTTTTTTCCTATGCCAATGTAAGTTAGGCAGAATTACGAATGATTTCATTGGTGGTGTCCTTTTAGAAAATGGATCTCCAAAAGAAATCCAGCCTCTGACAAAGTCATTTACAAACAGCTTGATTTATTTGTATTTCCACTTCACTTCCATACTTTGCCCTACTAGAACTCTCCAGCTGTCTCTCTTTATTTTTCTTTATAATACCTCTTATGACTCAATTCCAGTTTGTATGCTTCTGATTCTTAGACTCCTTGGTTTTAGCCCTTACCTCTGCTTTGTATTTGTGTAGATGACATACTTCTTTCTATGCATTTTAGGAGAACTTTCTGGGCTCCTGTAAGAAGCTATGACATACAAACTTCACATTTTGTTTTCAGCATAGCTCTTTTACAATCAGCTACCTTAATGGTGGTATTATTTTACTTGGGATATATTAAAAATATAAAAATTTTAACTTTCTCTTTCTCTGCCTAAATTAGTTAAGTCATAATATATAAATTCAACTTTAATCTTTCACTTTTGCTTTCTGTTTTGCCTTCTCAGTGTGTAGTTCAGCTTCCCTTCATTTATTCTTATGTGGGTAACTTTAACAGACTCCTAACTTGTCTCTGTTTTTCATAATTGAAGAAAAATTATTCATTGCATATCGGTATTTTTCTTACTCTAAATGAAATATAATCATTATCGAAGATTGGAAAATATTTTTAAAAACACAAGTAAAGAAAAAAGAATCTTGTTTAATCCCATTAATTTGATAGTTATTATTATCATTTTCACATATTTTCCTCCAGTTTTAGTTACATATGTATTTCCAGGTGAAATCTTACATTTTTGGCTCTTTCTCTAAATTTACCATATCATAGGATTTCTTGGTTTACTAATATTTCTATAAATATAAATTTTTAATAATAGTATATTTAACATATTTTTAGATGAATATATCAGAATTTACTTAATCATTGTCTCTTTAAAGAGATTTATATACTGCAGTTCTAAAAATTTTTGTGTGTACTTATTTTTGTCTTTACTTTGAATTTTTATTTTTGTACCAGGGATTGAACTCAGGACCTTATGCTTGCAAGGCAGGTAGCAGAACTACTGAGCTAAATCCCCAGCCCTACTTTGAATTATTTATTTATGATATTTCTAAAGCTAAAAACAGTGAATCAAGAAGTATGTATTTTTAAGGTCTTTCTGTGTTAGACAGCCATGACTTCTCTGGGACAAAATGCTCAACACCCATAACTTAAGAGAGGTTTATTTTGGCCCATAGTTTCATTTTCTCCCCTCTATAAATCTATGGATTAAATCCATAAATAGCTGATTCTAGGGTAGAAACATCATTTGAAGAGCACATAAGAGTAAAGATGCTCAGTTCATGAGGGAAAGAAAGCAGAGCAGGGGGACACTTTGAAAGAGGAAGGAGAAAGAGATAAAAGTCCACATCTCCATGACTCAACCAGAAACAACTAGAATTTTTCCATGAATTCCCCAGGCAAATGACAAGTCAATCAACTTACATTCTGTCATACACAGTATCTCAACCTCTTGTCAACTTGTAATCTAAACACATCTACTTAAACCATACCAGATCTCCAAATAAAGATAATTGTAAGTTCACCATTCTACCTAACGTAATACAACCATCTTGCACACAACTAGCAATTAAACAATCCCTCCCCAGAAATTGAAATAATTTGGGCATGTTTCAAAAGTTCAAATCAATGTCTCTTCTGTGACTCAAGGCAAAAATCCTAGCTGTGAAACTTTATACAATCAAAATCAAGTTGCGTAGTCCCAAGGTATAATGGCAAAGTGTAATTATTCCCTTTCAAAAAGGAAAAATAGGTGGCTAGAAAATAGTAGGACCAAAGCAAGACTGAAGCCCCTCTGTTTATACCTTAAATCATATAAGTCCATCCTGGGATCTGTAGAACATGGGCATGAGATGGGTTCTCTAGATATCCCTACTTCTGGTATCCATGTATTGGTTACTTTCTTGTCAATGGAACACAATACCAAACACCCACAACTTAAAGGGGGAAAGATTTACTTTGGGTCCTATTTTCAGGAGATTCAGTTCTTAGTAGACTGCCTTCAAGGTGAAAGCATTATGACAGAAAAGTGGGGCAGAATAAAGCTGCTCAGTTCATGGTGGCTGAGAAGACACAGGGGAATAGTGCCAGAAAAGAAAGGATAAGGGACCCAACATAGACCCCAAGGTTACACACCCATTTATCCCCTACTCAGACACACCTAGCAGTGCGCACCTATAGTCTCCTGAGAGGATTCCAAAGCCTGTCAACTCGAAACATTTTCCTAACTGTTGTAGAAAGATAATGACAGATATTTTATTCCAGCATCACAGAAGAATGCCAATATTGTCTCATGCTAAATTTTGAATCTTGGATAATTTAAGTACAGAAAATTGTACTTTATTTGAAAAATGGGCATTGTGTCATTATTTCTAAAATTTTGGTAATTGGTTATTGGAAGCATTTCCAGTACACATTGGCTTTCCTAAGCATGCTCCCACTTGTATTTAATTTGATTTTTTAAAATGTTATTCCCTACTTTATGCTTCAACAAACTGAGTTAATCACTATCCTGCATCATTTCCTATGCTTGATTAAAGACCATAGGGTAATTCCATGTTGCTTCTTTTTGTCTTGTTCATGCTATTTCCAACATTTTAAATGTGTTGTTCTCAGTCTATCTCTACCAAGCTTTACCTGACTTTCAAGATCCATAAAATTTTCTGTCTTTTCATAAAACTCACTTCAGATCTTCTCCAAAAAAGCTACTTCTTCTTTGGACCTTCTTATTATTAAAAAAAAATTATTTGAGGTTATTGACTGTTCAATGCCTTTATCATAATTACATGCCCAGTGTCTTCTATTGGGACAGTATTTATTTTTACTGTTACCATAGTTAGTATCAGTACTGACAGGATATTACAATGCAATTGCTATGCTCACTATAAAATGAAAGCAATTTCTTTACATCCCTTCTAATTAGTATTATGATGAAATTTGGTTTTATGAATTTCAAAATATATATCCAGCTTTATTTATAGATGGTCTTCTATAAATTATAGCAATATTTTAAGGAAGATTACCAGGCTTTTGCCTTAATATATATACTCCAAGTAATTTAAAGGAGGAAAAATTGGTCCTGAGGGTGTTAACATGTACAACAATCACTTAATATTCCCAAGGCTTTAAGAAACCATTCATTACTATCTCTGGGATTGTTTAGGCCTAATACAGGAGACACCATGAATTAACCTGTCTGCATTAAATTTTATATATTTTTATGATATGTTCCTAGGCTTCTGCCTAATGAACCAAGAAGAAAATAATCTATCAAAGAGTTTTATTTATCTCATTCCTCAATTGATAAGAGTTTTAAGTAAAGTAATAATATAAATTTGCCTCCAAATATTTCATAAGATTCTTAGAAGAGAAATACAAATTCAATAGGGGCTCATTAATTAAGCTTTCATTCATTCAATAAGTATTTCTAATAACAGAAATAACCTGGGCAATATGGTACAGGCAGGAAATATCCAAGGCATTGCCAGAGTTCCTTCTCTCCAGAGATTAGGATCAATTGGCAGAAACCGACAATACAGAATATCCTGACAGCAATTCTGTGAAAAAAGTTCCCAAAGGACAAGAGTTAATTACTTTGGATGGCAGCAGCTGAAGGTCAGGAAAGGCTTCCTTAGTCGACAGGTAATGCACTAAATTTTATAGAACAGGGAGGGTTTAGTCAACAGAGTATGTGACCTTATTCATCCACTTATAGAACTTTGAAACATTTAAATCCTATTAGATTGGTTGATTTTAAAGGTCTATACACTAGAGAGTGGGAGGTATTTAGCAAGTAATTCACAAACCTTTGTTTTAATCAAATTTAGTATTTGAACTTTGACCTCCTGAAAAGTCACTACCAAAATGATTAATTAAACTTTATCTTATTACTATTTTATATTTCTTTTGAATGCCTTGTATTCACTTAATATAATTATATTTTAAAATATGAAGTCTTTCATGTAAAACTTTTCTATGTTCATTTTTTTATGTGTATGACAGTATTTCTTTTCAGTTTTTAAGTAATACAGATAAACAATATAAATATTTTAATAAAATATATTCTTAACTAGTTTGATTTTAACTTTTTCATAGTCTTGCAAAATCTGGGATCAATATTTAATACATTTTAAATTAATATTATTTTTCGTATTATTTAATTTGCCTCTTCAATATAGTTTTGGAAACATTAGCCACAGCAATTAGACAAGAGAAAAAAATAAAAACAATAAAGATAGGAAAGGAAGAAGTTAAACCGTCATTATTTGCTGATGATATGATTCTCTACCCAGAAGACCCCAAAAACCCTGCCAAAAGACTTCCAGACTTAATTAAAACTTTCATTTGAGTAGGTGGATATAAGGTCAACACTCAAAAATCAATAGCCTTTTTGTACACAAATAACAGACTCACTGAGAGAGAAATTAGGGAAACAATTCCTTTCACAATAACATCCAAAAAATGAAATATCCAGGAATTAATCTAACAAAGGAAGCAAACACCTCTATATTGAGTACTATAATACTCTGAAAAAAAGAGATCAAATAGGTTATAAGGATATGGAAAGACATCCTTAGCTCCTTGGTAGGAAGAACCAATATAGTGAAAATGTCTGTACTTCCAAAACTGCTATCAGATTCAATGCAATCCCCACTGAAATCACAATAATATATTTCACAGAACTAGAGAAAACAAACCAACAATGAATTAGGAATCAGGAAAGACCTAGACTAGCAAAAGCAATTCTAGGCAACAGAGACATGGCAGGGGGTATCACAATCCCCACCTTGAAACCATACTACAAAGCCACTGTGATAAAAATGGCATGGTACTGGCAAAGAAACAGACAAGGATCAGTTGAATAGATTAGAAAATTCAGAAACAACTCCAGATGTATTTAGCTACCTCATCTTTGACAAAAGAGCCAACCATCCTCACTGGAGGAAAGATAGCTTTTCTAATAAATGGTGTTGGAAAAACTGAACTTCAACTTGCCAAAGATTAAAACTAGACCCCTTTCACTGTGCACTAAACTAAAATCCAATTGGATTAAAGATTTAAATATTAAAACAGAAACACTAAATTTGATGGAAAGATAAGTTAGATAGATATCTTGAAAATATTGCCATAGGAAAAGCCTTTATGAACAAATCCTCAGTAGCATGGGAACCAGCACAAAGAATCAATAACTGGGATCTCACCTTTTTAAAAAGCTTCTGCACTGTAAGAGAAACCACCAACAGAGCTAAGAGACAACCTACTATATGGGAAAAAAATTTTTACTAGCTGTTTCTCAGAGAAAGGTCTACTATCTATAACATATAAAGAACACAAAAATATCAGATTCCTCAAATATAAAGAACCAATTCAAAAATGGGCATCTGAAATGAACAGGCATTTCTAAAACAAAGAAATAAAAACAGCAAAAAAAAAAAAAGAAAAAATGTTCATTGTCATTAGTCATTCAAGAGATGCAGATGAAAACAACACTTAGATTCCACCTCATCCCAGAAAGAATGGCTACTATCAAGAAATCAAGGGCATGGTGGTGTACGGCTGTAATACCAGCACTTGGGAGGCTGAGGCAGGAGGATCACTGTGAGTTCGAGACCAGCCTGGGCTACATAGTGAGTTCCAGGTCAAGGTCAGTCTCAACTACATAGTGAGACCCTGTCTCAAAACAAACAAACAAACAAAAAATAAATCAACAAATAAATATTGGTGGGGTTTTTGTGGAGAAAGGAACCCTTTTTTGTTGGAGTACAGACTGGTGCAACCACTGTGGAAATCAAATGGAGATACTACAAATAACTAGGATTAGAAGTCCCATTTGACCCAGCTATTCCCCTACTGGGTATTTTCCCAAAAGAAGTAAAAGAATCACATCACAGTGATATATGTGCACCCATGTTTGTAGTGGTACAGTTTTGTAATAGCTAAAACATAGAGACAGCCTAATTGCCCATCATGTGGAGACTGGATAAAGAAGTTTTTCTTTTTTTTTAAGTGGAGCACTACTCAGCCATAAAAAATGAGAAACTAGAGACATTTATAGCTAAATGTATGCACACTGAGGCCATCTTAAGTGAAATTAACAGGACATACATGTAAATACCGAATAGTTTCTCTGGTGTGAAAAACTAAAAGTGTAAATAAGTATCAAAATGCATAATTGATATTGTGTAATAGGAAGAAAAGGTCTAAAGGAGTAGGACAAGTGGGAGAGGTAGTCAAAAGAAAAGAAGGGAAAAGATAATACATGAGAAAAGGAAAAACATGGAAGCAAAGCTTTATGAATAGAGAAGGGTGGAGGGGATAAGGGGAGGGCAGAGAAATGGAGAAAAAATAAGAATGAAGATATATCATGTAAAGATACAGGATCCTAATGATGAAAGTAACTATTGTATACCTAAATTGTATCAATAGTCCTAATGGGAAAGAAATTCACATAAAATAGTTTCACACAATTTTGAATATTTGAATGATTCTATCTATTGTTTCATTGCTTCGAAATTGCAAAAGTTTATATTTATCTTTTATTTTTAACAAATATCTCTTTTCTCTTTATTTGTGGCTTGTCAGTAATATTTGAATTGTTCTTTAAAGTTTTAAGTGTACTGGGAATTGTTTTGTTTTCTTCCATAAATACTTCAAATTATTTGTCTAAGCATTGTGGGTCTCTATATATTTCTTCATTTCAAGCAAAGAAGTTTCCTCCAATTCAGTACTTACTATATTTCATACTTTTTGCTGAATTTTCATTTGTAATTCTATTTATAAACTTTAACCATTTTTTATTTAAATGAGGATTTTTTCTTTTTCTCTTCCCAATTGTATGTATGCTGAAATCACCTTAAATTGTATGACTTTGAATATCTTTCTGAATGATCTTTTAAATTCTTTTATTTTAAAATTTTGTTTCATAAATCAGCTATCCCATTCTAAAGGAAAAATTAAATCAATTTCTAAACTGATAATTAGAATTATTTCAATCCTAATTGAGATCCATTAAGACTTATAAACCATACGCAGATTTATTTGCTTTAATTGTTCATATATCTTATATATAAATATACTGCGTGGATATGATCTGCTGTACACACACAGGTCACCCCCAAGTGTGTGCACAGATGCTTATGTGTTAATGTGGAGCATATCCTTCCGATGGTGGAATACACTTGATAATTTCAAACAGTTATTATACTTTGTGACTTGTGACAAGTTACAAAATCATACTGACCCTTGGTTTCTTCATCTGAAAAACTGACTAATATATAATTTTTGAAGTTATTAGAATACTCAGTCTTTGAACACTTAGCAGAGTGCATGGCAAATACTTGACATTTAGCATCTGACTTTCCTCATAGCAACTTTAGTATGTTTGAGTAAGCAGAACTGCTAAGTTCCTAGAGTTGGAAATCTAGATAAGAAAAATGTTTTTTTTTAATAAGCTGTGTTTTGAGAATTAATCAATTCTCTTATCATTAAGGTCTAATAACATTAACCTCTGTTTTTTGGAGATAGCCTAGGGCTATGTATGGTTCTAGTCCAGCACTACTATTTTGCTCAATAATTAACACTGTCTTCTTTGATATAATCTACTTAAATTACACATAATCCTTTTACAAACAATAAACCATGCTACTAAATCTCTTTCTACATTTATCTTTGTTATACAATGTCATAAACATATATTAATGGTTTAGGGACAGAAATACTGAATTTTGTTAATGTTTTAGGTGAACATGCATTGTTTTGAAACGACTCTTTAAAATTTGAAATGAAACTTGACATTCGCCTAGGTTACATGTCTAGTCTTTATCATAATTGAATTTATTTCCTCATAGAATATATATCATGGGAAGAAGGGAGGAAGAGGGAGAGAGAAGGTAGGGATCTGGAGTTTCAGGAAGCTGTTATAAATAATGGCTTTATCACTGCTTGCTCTCCCATTGAGGGAAGGATATTTAATTTTCCACTGTCTTAATTTTCCTTGTAAACTGGAGCAACCATAGTACATACTTTACTCAAAAATAGTACTACATTCAAAGAGTAAAAGTTTAATACATAATACATTTAAGCCAGTGTCTGATATACAACATGCACAAAAGAAAGACCTCAAAAATATTTGCTATCACATGCAGACACTCATTTTCTTTTTATAGTTTTCACCCTCACTATATTAGTACCATATTCCATTCTATTGATAGGCATAGCATCAGAACATTCCACCCCTAAACACTTCATAGTTTTTCAGAAATCATATGCTTCTGGTTCCTTATTTTTAAGATAAAACTTACATACAGTGATGTGTATATTTATACCTTAGCTATGTCTTTTGATGAGCCTTGACACATACTATAACCCACATCCTTACCAAAATATAGAACTTTACCATCACCCCAAAACTTTCTCCATGATTCATCCCAATTGGTCCTGGCCTGTTCCCAGGAGCATTTTTTTCTTCTTCTTTTCCACTAAACAACTGAGTAATATTCAACAGTATTGTCAGGTCAGAGCCTGCTCACATCTTGTCTTACGGTTGGAGACCCAAGTTATTTGTAGCTTTTGGCTGTCATGTAAAGCTGCTAATGACAGTTTTGTATGAGTACTCATTTCAGCTTTCACTTTTTTATCTCCAAAATAAATTCCAGAATAGCCAAATTGCTTGAACATAGATTAAATTCATGTCTCTTTTATGAAAATGATATTCTTATAGAGTAATTATATTATTTTACACTCACCTCAAAAATGTTTAAGAAGTTCAGTAGCTTTACATGCATACCAATGTTTTATTCCTTCAGTTTTTAGGTTCTGATAATTATAGTACTTGTTCCATCTATTTTCAAATAAATGCACTTATCAAAAATTCTGATTTAAGTACAAGTGATTTTATTTTTTCTTGTTTCCTCATTCATTTTAATTAAAATTATTTTTATCCATACATTGAGCAGTTATTTTATGTCTAAAAATAACCAAATGTGCAATGCAAATATTGTCAGTGTTATACAATGTTTATAGTAGTTGTGATTTGGGATATAATTTCAAAGATTTCACTATACAAAGATGCAAAATACACTGCATTCCAAAGCAATTAAAAATAATGTTTCTTGAGAACTGTGTTAGATGATGGAAAAACTGCTGCAAATGATGGTAAAGAATATTAAGAACAAAGGTCTATTTGAAATGCTTTATACATTTTAATATTAAACATTTTTACAAAGTAATATTTGATATATTTTAAACACCTTTAACCAATGTAAATATTCACTTTTAACCAATGTAAATATTATAATTACATACAGTCTTTTTCATCAGTATGTTTAAAAGTTTATTAATTCATGTTGGCTAAATCATTTAAAATACTAGTTGAAGAAATAAATACTCCTTAAACATGGAGATAATTTGACTTAATGTATCAATAATTTTAACTAGAAATTGAGTCCAGAAATACCCAACCTTTTGTGATTGTACAATGAATGTGATGCCAGAACTAAATCTAGGATCTTTTCCTGCTTCTTAGATTATATTTGAATTCATTCATAATACATTATTCTGAAGAAAAAGAATACTGGTTATATGTAAGCCATAATACATAGTATTGACTTAGTAAATACATTTCTTCTAAAACACCCTCACACTTAGTGCTTACTGTTTCAAACACAACATTATTGGTGTCTGGTGAATTTAGCACCTTCTGAACAAAGTGGCTTAATTTGAACTTTTTCTCCTAAGTGTAATTTGAGGGTCAATGAGATGTTTCTCACCTAAATATTTTTTCATGCTTCTCAAATTCTTCCATCTGCTTTACCTCCTTAAAAACCCACCTAATGCTATAGATATTTTTATCTTCTAAATGTAAATATTAATATAGCATAAATAGAGGTTATTTTGCAAACTTCTCCACAACTGGACAAAGGCTTAAAGAAAATAGATTTTCTTCAGAAGATGAGAAGAGTTATATTTATCAAGGTGAACATATTGTCTTGGAGCTTGGCAGCCACTCCCAATGTAACACTTGTTAGCTAATTATTACATATTCATTAGCGCTGCTTTTGAAATAAACTGTAAGGCAGAGATAATTATGAAATTATTTTTAACATAATATGAATAGTTAGTCCTAACATGAAATTCTCATTTAATCATATGTATTATTCAGTTTTCCTGTTTCTAGATAAAATACCCAACACCAAATAGCTAGACTAGGGGCAGTTTAATTTAGTTCTTGGTTTCAAGAGATTCAGTTCTTGTTAGGCTGGCTCTAAGGCAGGAATACTGTGGTAGAAGGGCAGAGTGAAACAAATCTCCTTAGCTCATGGCATCTGGGAAGCAAAAGAAGGAAACAGTGTTGGCAAGAAAGGGGCCAGGGACAATATATATTACCCAGCATCATGCCTGCATGACCTACTCAGATACACCCAGAAGTGTGTTCTACACATCCCCCAGGCAGTTACCAATCCAGCCAAGTTGATAAATCACCATTGATTGTCTCATCATACACCATTTCTTTTTTATATCTAGCTTATTAAAACATAGATTTTTCAAACCAAATGCATTACATTTGGATGGTAAATTTCCAAAAGATTTTTAGTCTATTTCCACTCCTTTTACAAAATGCCATTTTTAAAAATAGTTACAGAAATTGATGTTTCACACAGAGATAATAATCTTTGTGATAGTGTGACTATATGTTAGTGACAGGTGGACCAATTATGCTTAGACTTAAGTAAAATACCAGCAACATCTACACAGAAGTTGTATCCAGCTTTGAATAGCAGTGATGTAAAGGATGATAACTTAAAATTTTTCAGGATTTGTTTATGTTACATCATGAAAAATCACCAGACAAGTGATTCAATAATGTCAGAATGAAATCTCTGACAATCTGTTTATTTTTTTATTTTGGTGGTAAAATCCTTTCCCGGTCCCAACGTCATATCCCTATGTTAGGTGTCAAGGTAGAACAGGTGGTGTGCATATTTAGAAAGTAAAAATTCTCTCAGTGTTTTATTAATCAGAATGAAGTTACATAGCCAAACAGGTTGGAGAATCTAGGAAATAGAAATGTTTGAGCATGGCACATGAAACATATAAAGAGATTGTTGTTCTGTTAGTACAGGAAAAGAAAATAATTGATATTGGGAAGGAAAGTAGTAGCCCTTGAATAAAATTGTTTACACGATACATCTCTTTCTACAAATTTTATTCTATACTAAAAAGCTTCAGTTAACTACATACAGAAACAGAACTCAAATATATACAGTGTATATTAGAATATACCTTTCTCCTAACTACTTCCCTCATATGTAGTCAAAATCATGTCTAATTTTACATAACTGTTATCACCATAAATCTTTACACATGCTTATTACCATGCAATCCTCAGAGAGCTCACTTTCTAGCTGTTAAAAGAGTAATGATTCTGCATTGTCCTCACCACACGATGTTTAATGAATGATATTGTGCTACTCAGAACGGGATCCTTCTTAAGCTCAGAAATCCAAACAAAACCAAAATTTATTTAAAGGAAGAGTGAAAAATCACTTTCCCTTCATCATTGTGTATGGATAGTGAGGTGACAAAACTTGGGAAAAGCAGGGCGGGAAAACAACTGGAAACTTTTAGGGTGTACAAAGACACAAGATTAGCCCTCAAAATCAATTTGTAAAGTTTCCATCTGTAGCAAGTTAGTAAGCAAAGTATTAAGAAATGACCATATAGTACTTGAATAATTTGGTATAATCCTATAATGTGAACAACTGAAAAATGGAGAAAAATATCATCCAGTTCCCATAACCTGCCTCTTCAGAAATTCCAGAAGATCTGGAATTGATTTAAGCATCATTCAAATGAATGCACCCGACAGATTTACAGGTACAGAGTTGGTCTTTAGGATGGCATATTGTGGAGATTTATAAGATGGAGTTAGGCAAGTACTGGAGAAACTCTTCTTTCTGGTAATAAGTTACCCTTTCTAAACTATCTGCTTTATTAAATTCTATAAGTGGTCTTCATTATATCCACAGGAAAGGTAAATAATAATTAATAGTAGGTATATAATGTTACTTATATAAAACACACATATAATGATTTAGGAGGAGGACATAGATTTCAATGTTTTTTCTCGTCTAATTTTCTCATAGTCTTAAATCTATTAATAAATAATATTCTATGATATTCTTTCTTTTGTCCTAGAAACTATTAGTCCCATTAGAAGATAATTTACTGTGTGTAATTGTATGAAAAGAGTGCTCCAAATATGCATTTGTTCTTCTTGTTATTTGAGTAGACTCAAATTAATCTAATGCCATATATATGAATATATACATATATAGTGTGTGTTCTATATGTTTTGTTATTTTTCCTGTTTTCATCCAGTGTTTGGAAATGATGGATTTTATGTGATATTGAAAGGCTTAGCTCGACCTTACACAGGTTTGTGTGAAAATCTGACTGAAGAAAGTGACTTAACAGCTTCTATTATACCTCAGATCAGTGTTGTTTTCGATGAAGGCCTAAAAACCTATCCAACTGCTGAGATCTTCCTACCTCCACATGACTTAATGGTAAGAGACCAAAAGTCTGCTTCTTTCATAAATCTGGGTAACAGAATTGTCAAATTTTATCTCTTTAGTATATTTAGATCCAAATATCATGAGTCCTAAAGTAGTCACGATAAAATATCTTTTAGTTGGAAATTTGATTAAAAGGTTTTTGATGTGGAATGCCTTTGACATCATGTTGTATACTGGCAGAGGCTGTGTGATATACTTGGTCACCAAGACAAGGTCAATGTGCCTGGTTCGCTGAAAGAGAAAGGATGTAGTTTATGATGTAGGAATGTGCAGGGATGACTTGAGGAGGGGGAAACAGAGGAGTAATCATGAAAAATCTTTAAAATCAAGTCAAGAGTGTGTGTTTATCATGTTTATCTCAAGGGCAATGCTAAAGCAATCAAGGGTTTGATTGCATTATAATAGGAAATTATTACTTGAACAATTTTTTTGCCTACATGTACTATTTAACAATTACTCAATTCAGCTGGTCAGAAAATACAAAGCTCAATTTCTTTTAGCATCTCTGGATGGTCTACATGGGGCTTATGTCTGGTTTGAGTAAAATAGTGACTAAAAAGCTAGTTCCAGAGTTAAGCTGTCCAGGATGCCTATAGTAAGAAAGAGTTAAAAGTATGAATTAAGTCCAAATTAGTATCATATGGATCAAAGATAGGAACACCAAGAACCAATAGCAAGGCCAAAAATAATGAATATGGGATGAACTCAAGAATTATTCATATACAATCTATTTTGGATCCATTTGCTTATTAAAAGGCTCAAATGCATGAATTAAAATTGGGGTGAGATGGGCACCACTGCTTCCTCATTCTGCATTAAGTTGCTGACAGCAGCATTTACCTGCTATTCTATGTGAAGTATGATATTGTTTCCATTTGTTTTCTTGCCCAGGGTGGGGAGAGAGAGAGAGACTATATCTTCTTTACTGTGACTGTTTTTAGCAGAGAGGCCAAGGACCTAATGAGGGGGGTTTTTCCCCAATCATCAAATATCCATTCTAATCATGTCACATTTCTGGTAATGCTCAAACTTTTAACCTGATTAATTTGGGGGTATTTGTATTAAACAAGTTAGCTCATCAACTGTAAAAGTAAAATATAATAAATTTCACATTATCTTTTAGCAAGTGGGATGATTATTGCCTTGGTAATCCTTATAAAATTAATATTTCAATAATAATAGTAATAATAATAAGTTTATTTTGTTCTTACCCTCCTGCCCTTGTACATATTAACGCAATGATGTGAAAACATCTCTCACAGCTTTGGATACAGTGAAGCAGGTTTGGGTAAGGTAGTTGGGAAAGAAAAAGGGGGAGAATAGCGAGAGGGTTCCGGGACTGGCCTACATGAACAGAGCTGATTACTTAATGTGATTGCTTTATTGTGGACATGCAGAATTTGATGGGCTTTGGACCTATTTTTTAATGTAGAATTTTATAGATTGGACATAAAGTATGACATAAAGCCTTCAATGATCATTTCTAGAATTTTGAACGGAGCATATTGGTGAATGTTTATATAGACAATAATACTGGGAAGACTAACAAGAGTATTTGAGAATGAAAATTTAAAGTCATGATTTAGCCATGTCGAGTTTGATTATTTTGAAATGTTGATTATTTACCCAAGTGAACATGTTGACTGGCTGAAAAATGAGTGAAATGTTTAGGAGTATCTTGGTGTTGACTACAGAGTCGTAGACATATTGATACTTTGGAGAACCACCATACCAGGTCTGTTCTTAAGCAATAAAAACATTGGCTGGGAAGGTAGATGGTGAAAATGTACTCCACATTTATTACAGCCGGAGTTTATGATTTCATTTAGATTACTATAATGCCTTCCGAATGATTTCCATCCTTTCATGTACAGTATATATTGATTTCTAATATTCAGACTTTCTGATGTTAAACACAGTAAATCATTTCATGAATCTACGTGTTTTTTTAGATACATTTTGAGTTTTTTTAGTTACACATAAGGTCTATCCCTTTTCATGATTTCTTGTATGTTGCCTGCCTTTTCTCTCAGTCTCCTATAAACATACACGTTTTTCCAGCCATTCCAGCCTTTATAGGTTACATTCAAGTTCTTCTCCTTTGTATCACCAAGATTTCTATCGAATCCTGAAACCTCGTGGTTTTCACTGAAAACAGAGTGAGATAAATGCAACTCTTCCATATTCCCGCTGGTTCATATCCTTTGATCTAGCCTAGCATTTTATATGTGACTTAACTTCAAATTAGCTATTATTCATCAATAGACACTTTTTAAATAAAAGATGTCGTTTAATTTTTATGAAAACCTTTAGGAATAAAGAAAACTAAGACAATAAGGCCTACTATTAAAGCACTGGCATTCTACTGAGGGAAACACACATGAAAATCAGGTTAGCTCATGTGCTCAAATAAAACGTACGAAAATGGTGGGAAGAAATTCCTATTTAGAAGGGAAATGTGATCCTTGAAATTAGAATTTCAGTGCTATATTAAACCATATTTCAGAAAAACAATGTAAGAAAATGCTAAGAGAGGAGATAGTACAAATAATACACCTTGGAAAGTAGACTTCTCTAATTTTTAAAGAACATATTTCCTAAGTTTATTTAGTACTTTAAACATTTTTTAGGCTAAAGAAAATCATTGAAGATTTTTGGGGAGAAATGTGAAATAAAACATGTACATTTTAGAGGTTAATTTTCATTGGTATGAATTATATATCTTAGTAGACAGAGGCTGGAGACAAGAGAATCAAAGAAAGTTACTGAAATGGCCTATGTTGTGGATAATAATTTCCTGAGTTTAGGCAGTGGATAGACAAAAGTGAAAGAAGCCTAGCACTCAAGAAACACGTCATATTAAGTGACAAATGAATAAGATTGAGGAAAGTATTATACATCTCCATGATGTTTTCTAGAATTTTAGGGATTTTTTTCTAATAATTTTAACTAAGCAAACACTTTAGAATTTTCCCAGAATCTGCATAGTGATATTGGAATTCTGTAAAAATGCTAATAAACTTCTATAATTTATACTTGAATTGAAAAGATATTTAATGAAGATTGAATCAAACAGTAAACAACTTGTGCTGATTGACTTGTTATAAAATTTTATAGCATACTGATTTAAAATTTAAAAGTCCATCAATCTGTTATTAGTTACATAATTCCTAATGCTCTCATATTATTGAATTTTAAGTGCCATTAAAATTGAAGATTAGATCTAAATTTATTATTTATTTTTTAAAAGGAAAAAATAATAAAATGATGTACCAGGCATAAAATATATCTAAGTCTGCATTTAATATATATGACCATATATGAAATTTATTTTAAAAAATTCTGATAGTGCTGTTTGTTTGTATTTATGAATATGTGTGTGTTTTCTTCAATTGGTGAGATGAAAGATACATTTTTCATTTCCTTTGCAAAGTTTAATTATTTTATCATAATTACTAACTTTAGGGTCAAATAAAACAACTAAGCCATCAAAAATGAAGCAATTCTGAATCTCTACTGTCTAAATTTTTGTTATTCAAATTGTTTACCAGACCCTTATATTATTTATATACATTTTATTCAAATTTCTTTTATGTTTTTAAAGAAAACAAACATGAATCAAGTTTAGGAAATTTCTTGTTTAATGTGTGCCTTAAATATGTTTTGTAGAAAGCATGGAATTTTCTTGTTATTGTCACTTAAATTTTACTTGTGAAAGTATTGCATAATCATATTTAAAAAACAAAATGCTTTGACCTTCAGTACTTAGTTCATCACAATAGAGAATTTCTTGACCGCTTACCTATATCTTGGTTTATTTTATATGTCATTGACATGTTTTTTGATTAGTAGAATTTTGCAGTATATTTTAAAATCAGATAGTATTATGCCTCCTCTTTTGTTCTTTCTGCTCAAGTTTGCTTGACAGAAATTTTTGGTTCTATACAAATCATAGAATTGTTCTATTTCTATTTATATGAAAAATATCATTGAGATATTGACAGAGAAACTGAACCTGTAAGTTGTTTGGGATTTACATAGATTTGAATAAAATCATTATATATACACATGCATGCACACACACTCATGCAGTGGTATACTGTTTTTTTGCTGTTGTTGTTGTTCAGCTTTAATTGAGTTTATTGGTACATTTTAGGGATACAGTACAGTTACATTCATTGTTGGGATCTTGCATCTCTCTACATGACAGGTCTTGGTTCTCATTTTTTCCCCTTGTCCCTGACCTTCCTTCACCCCCTCCTCCCCTCCCCATCTACAAGCGCTTTATTTCCATCTTTTCTTTATCTCACATTTTTTTCGTTTCCCTTATTACCCTGCCCCTATTGATCCCACCTTCCCTACACCTTTAGCCCCTTTCTTCCCACTTCACAATGTCAGTAATCTTATCAGGACCTTATGTATTATTGCAGTTTATTCACACCAGAGAAACTATTTGGTATTTACACATGTGTGACTTATTTATTTCGCTTAGGAGTATATCTTCAATATGTACCCATTTTCCTATGAATGAATCTATTATCTTGTTATTTATGGCTGAGTAATATTCCATTTTTATAGAAAAACCACATCTGCTTTATCCAGTTTCCAACTGAAGGGCAAATGGGCTGTTTCCAAGTTTTAGCTATTACAAACTGTGCCACTATAAACATGGGTGCACATACATCACTGTGATATGATTCTTTTAGGTCTCTTGGAAAGATACCCAGCAGAGGGATGTCTGGGTCAAATGGAACCTCTAGTCCCAGCTCTTTGAGGTATATCAATATTGATTTCCATAGTGGTTGCACCAGTCTGCAATCCCACCAACAATGGAGAAGGGTTCCTTTCTCCCCACAACCCTGCTAATATTTGTTGTTGTGTAATTTATTGATAGCAGCCATTCTTTGTGGGGTGAGGTGGCATCTCAGTGTTGTTTACATCTGCATCTCTCGAATGACCAATGATGGGAACATTTTTTCATATATTTACTTGCTGCTTTTACTTCTTTATTTGAGAAATGTCTGTTCATTTCGGATGCCCATTTTTGAATGGGGTCTTTATATTTGGGGGGGCTGATTATTTTGAATTCTTTGTATATTCTAGATAAGAGTCCTTTGTCTGAGGAGCAGCTCATAAAAATTTTTTTCCACATTGTAGGTTGTCTCTTAGTTCTGCTGATGGTTTCTTTTGCAGTACAGAAGCTTTTTAATAAGATGAGATCCCAGTTGTTGATTCTATCTGCTAGTTCCCGTGCTATTGAGGATTTATTCATAAGTCTTTTCCTATACCAATGTCTTCCAAAGTTCTGCCTAACTTACCTTCCAGCAAGTTTAATGTTTCTGTTTTAATATTTAGATCTTTAATCCACTTGGATTTTAATTTAGTGCATGGTGAAAGATGGGGTCCTGTTTTAATCTGTGGCAGGTTGAAATCCAATTTTTCCAACACCATTTATTAAAGAGGCTATCTTCCTCCACTGAGAATGGTCAGCTCCTTTGTCAAAGATGAGGTAGCTGAGTACATCTGGAGTTGTTTTTCTGTCTTCCAGTCTGTTCTACTGATCCTCAGGCCTGTTTCTTTGCCAGTACCATGCTGTTTTTATCACAGTGTCTCTGTAGTATAGTTTCAAATTGGGAATTGTTATACCCACTGCCATGTGTCTGTTGCCTAGAATGGCTTTTGCTATTCTAGGTCCGTTATGCTTCAGGCCTGTTTCTTTGCCAGTACCATGCTGTTTTATCACAGTGTCTCTGTAGTATAGTTTCAAATTGGGAATTGTTATACCCACTGCCATGTGTCTGTTACCTAGAATGGCTTTTGCTATTCTAGGTCCGTTATGCTTCCAAAAGAATTTTTGGATTCTTTTTTCTAATTCTGTGAAGTATAGTGTTGGAATTTCAATTGGCATTGCATTGAATCTGTATAGGAGTTTTGGTAGTATGGCCATTTTCACTATGTTGATTCTTCCTACCCAGGAGCAGGGGATATCTTTCCAATTTTTTATATCCTCTTCAATTTCTTTTTTCAGAGTGCTATGGTTTTCAGTGTAGAGATGTTTTGCTTCTTTTGTTAGATTGATTCCTAGATACTTCAGTTTTTGGATGCTATTGTAAAAGGAATTTTTTCCCTTATTTCTCTTTCAGTGAGTCTGTTATTTGTGTATAAGAAGGCTACTGATTTTTGGGTGTTCACCTTGTATCCAGCTACTCTACTGAATCTGTCAATTAAGTCTAGAAGTCTTTTGGTGGAGTTAGTGGTATACTGTTAAGCCTAGAAAAAAACAAGGAAACCCTGTCATTTGTGACAATATCAGTAAATTCAAGGACACTCTGCTAAGTGAAAGAAGCCAGACACTGTCATCTCATTTACATGTGGAAGCTGATTTCAACTCAGAAGCAGAGAGTAGAATGGTGAAAGGCTAGAAAACTTCAGTTAGTAAAAAACAGTTTTAGATAGTTATTGTATGACATAACAGCTACAGAAACAGTGTTTTTTTGAAAATTGCTGAGATAGATTCTAAGTTCTCAAACCACAAAAATAATTATATAAAAGAATATGTTTGGATTTTGACTGAGTCATTCTACAATGTATGCATGTTTCAATGCATCATACTGATACAATAAGTATATACAATTTTTATTTGTCACAAATTTAAAAAATGAAAGAGAAGTACCTCTTGGTAGGTAAAGTATTGAAAAGACTGAGTTTAAAATGGGTAGAAAACAAATTGAAGAAAGCCTTCACTAAGATTATAAAGGTCTTTGAGGAAAGAAAACTCAAAATTTACAAAATATTGTAGTTGTCAGTGAATAAAATGGGTGATGAGATTGGAGAACTCATCTAAAGGAATAGTTTTGAAAAAGCAAAAAGAAACAAGAGAATGGAGGATTTGAGTATGAGGTTTAAGAATTTTGGACTTTTTAAAGACATTTCTTGAAATCTGGACTTTGACTTACAATCACAATAGCATTTAATACAACAATTTATTTTATTAAATGAAAACTTTTGAAGGAATAGAAATAAAAGTGTACATCACTATATCTCACTCATGAAAAAGAATAGTTGTGGGATCACTACTATTGTCTAGGAATGAAATTATGAGGGCATTAAATATACAGTGTTTCAGTTCTTTGTGCCCTGTGTAAGTAAAAAAGTATTATTACCCCTAAATTAAGTTAAAAAACTATATTTATGATCATTTGGGGAGCTATAACTGTACCATTATTACTTTTGTTGACATATGAAAATTCCATAGTTTTACCTCTTTCTAATGATTTACATTGGAAATCAGGGATAAAAAGTACATGTTTATCATTTAATTGCTTGGTGCATAAATTTTATTATTGACATTTACATTAATTATTATGTCATATGGGAATGAATCTCATCTAAAAGATCTGTTTTATTGCTTTATGTCACTTACTGGCTATACAGTCAATTAAAAGCTGCTATGCAAAGAAAGAAAGCGTGGAAGGAGGGAATTTGGAGAAATCACTGTGTTGTGAGCATGTAAGGATTTATGTTTTCTTAATTTAAAGGTCCAATATCTTGTGCAAGTTGATCACTGAACTACTAAAGCCCAGAATTTCAGCCTTCCAAATACAAAATGTTCCTAGTCTGTGTTATAAGCACAATCAATACCTTTCTAGCATTGCTGATGGCAATTATTCACATTATGTAACTTTATCAGATAGTTAGAAAATATTAGGAGGATGTATGTATGAAGCCATTAATAAATGATTGCTATCCCTGGAGAAAGCATAGTATTTTAATAAAGCAGTTTCAACTCTAGGTACTGAATAAAATTAACCCAATAGCTTCAAGTGGAAACATATCCCAGTTTTAAGCTCTTGATCAAGCAGCATGTTGGATGTTCCAACGAGCAAAGGCAAAATCATGTTTGACAAGGACAAGGAATTTTTCATTAAAACATCTCTCTGCTTTGCCTCCAGATTTCTGATCATCAATATTTCCTATGTATACCATTCCTAGTTGTCTTCATTCTTTTTCTTGCCTCTGCATCTCCAATATTCCTCAAAGATTCATTCCGAGACTGGACTACTAATCCCTTCTATTTCTTCTCCAACTTACTCCTATATTCAATTTTGAGTTGCTTTCGGCTGTGTTCAGATGTGGTCTCCCAAATCTACCACCCCAACCCCCTACGCCAAAGTGACTTCCTTGAAATCAGGGAATCTAGTATCAATAAAGCATTTGAAATCGGTCAATAAGAATAAATTAAATTAAATTTAGTTTAATTCAATTATCCAGAGCCTTGAAAGTATCAAAGATGAACTGTGAAATGAGTTTTGATTCAACTAAATTGTGAATGATAGAGGATTTAATCTATATTGATTAAAAGTTCCTGTTTTCATTACCACATTTATTTTATCTAAACTGACATGTTTAAAATATATGCAGTTATTTTGTTGATAAAATGAAATGCAAATGTTAAATATTAAATATTTAGAAGTCTGTAACCTAAAAAGTAAATGAAAAATATTTTTTCTTTAATGATAAATTGAAATGTACTAATTATGTCTTCATTAAAAAAATTAATAGAGATAGCTGCGAATAGCTAAAGCATGAAGATATTTCTTACCATTACCACATATAGTGACCTTTGCTTTTACATAGTTAAAATTTGTAGTGTAACTAAAATTAAGCATTAAGTCATATTAAACTTGTTATATTTGCAAATAAAGAGTAAAAAAAACCTTGTATTCCTTTTTTACAGCTTTTCTATTATGAAAGCAATGAAAGAGATATTTATTGCCACATGATAAATTGATTTATCACGGCTTTTTCAAAAAACCACTGTAAAATAACTTTACATAGAAGCATTAATTCAGATGTATTTCATTTAAAAAACATACATGAAAGTATTAAGTATTCAGTCAATATTTTCATATCTTTTCCATTTTTTGTTTTAAAAGGGTATTTCTCATTTGACTACTTGTCTGTTGTGAAAACACACACATGTGTTCAAGAATGCTGTTGTTCACTTGGCAGGCTGAGGTGCGAGAACTTTTGTAGTTCAAATCCAGCCTGATCTATAGAGTGAGACCCTGCCTCAAAACAAAAAAACAAAAAACCAAAAAAAACAAAAAAAAACAAAAACAAAAAAAGAATGCTATTGTTTATCTTGCTGTTTACATAGTATATTTCCAGAGCCTAAGTAATTTCAAGAGTAAAAAATTTCAAATTTTAAAATTTATTTAAGATAAAATTTAGAGGGAGTGAAAGAAATAAGCATACTTTCTGGCACACAGGAGTTTTCATGTCTTGTATGAAAAATGTTTCATATAGCATTCATTTTAGCCCTGTGTTTTTTGTATTTATTAATTTATGAGACCTAGTTTTTTTATATGAGTAATTTAAGTTTTTTTGTTATAGATTGCAAATGTGATCTTCCAATACATTACATTTTCCATTACATTTTTATGGTGGTTCTATCATTACAGATAAAACAATTTTTTGCAGTCAAATGAGTTGATTTCTACCTTGAAGGCACCTGACCACAGCCACCATGATTTGATAGAAATATGTTTTTAAAAATATTTTAAGTAATGCTTTTATTGATTTTATTTTTATATGTAGAAATTTGAAGATCTAAAATGTATTTACTCTATATAACTGGAGTTTTCTATTATTATGCTTCCCAGTAATCCAATATTATCACCACTAAATTGGTTGATAATTTTAATTTAAATTTTGACTTCCTTTTTTAATTAGAACTTTTAAAATAAATGTTTGAATGATAATTACATCATTAAATTCTTCTCTATCATAAATTTATTTGCTTGATGAGTCAATTGCGATTGAAATGATTCATATAAATTGTGATTAGATAAAATTTTACTTTTTTTTTTGTACTGGAGATTGAACCTAGGACCATTACATTAAGCTATATCCTTAACGCTTTTTTTAATTTAGAGGCAGGGTCTAACTAAATCTCCATGTTGTTCAGGTTGGGCTAAATTTCTGATCTTCTTGCCTCAGCCTCCTAGGGTGATGGGATTACAGGCATGCGACACTGTGTAGCTTTTGGAGTTGTACATTGTTTTAAGGGTCTTTTCTTTTTATTTATTTTTTGGTACCAGGGATTAAACTTGGGACCTTACAGTTGAGAGACAGGTGGTGATATGGGTCTTATCTTACATTAGGTAGATACACCTTAAAATTTAAAAATTTCTTTATTCCTAAGTATTTTGGTAAACTTATTAAATTTATTTGGTAATATTTACTTTCCCATTAATGGCAATTTTATTTATTATGAAGAGGGTAATCATTAAATGCTTACCATATGCCAGGTTCATTTAATTCCTTGAATTTCTTGGATTGTTATTTCCTAGATTTCATTAATCTTTGGAAAATTTTCTAGGATTGCCACTTTAAAATTTTAGTTTTCTTTGGTTGTTTTTATGGGATTTCATGGAATTCTCCACTATTTCAATTTTAAGCTTTTTTTTTGGTACCGGTGATTAAACTCGTGTCCTTGCGCTTGCAAGGCAGGCCACTGAACCGCTGAGCTAAATTCCTGGCCCTGATTTTTAAACTTTTCTAACAAACTCAAAATGATGAAAAGATGAGTGAAGATTGTTTTGTAATTTTTGCATTGATCAGCGTATTTTGTGAATTTTCTCTTATTTCTGGAATAAGTTACTTTATATATATATTTTTATTTTCCAGACTACAAATTCTATTATTTCCTCATGTTATTGATTATACTAAAGATGAAAGACTTTAGGATTTGCAAAAACACAAAATAGATGAGGCCAATAACTACATCAGAATATTTTACATCAAAAAGAGCTTTGAGTGTAGTCAGTAACATTTTGAATATAGAATATTCTTTTTCTTTTTGCAGTTGAAAGCTATTTAATGAAACTTTGTTAAAAAATTTGCTCTCGGCCTCTGTATCATTTAAGAAGATTTTGGATTGTGTTATCTAAATGCCTACACATAATAATTTAAATAGTATTTATTATCTCTTTTAAAACCTAGAGGCAGATGATTCACAGATTTGTTAATTTAAAGACATAGCAGTATCACCTGGATACAGAGGCTTCCACATCTTTCCTTAGAATCCTGGATTTCTTATTATGATTTCCTCCTCAGTCATCAGTAGTCTTCCAGGCATGCCTGGGTGAGTCCTTTTATCAGTGAAGAAAATCCTTTCACAAAGTTGATAAAAGACCTCTGGTTCTGTCCCCTTGCCTATTCTTAGTGGGATATGGTTCCATTTTTCAATCCAAAATAGACAGAAGTGAATCTGATCACCATTATTAGCTTAGACCTATCAATATTCATTCCTAAGGGCTCGGTCTGTGATGTTGGGCCACTTTGTAGCCTCAGGAGTGAACAAAGTCAAGCTTCTCTCAGCAAGCAAGGCTGGAGTAAAGAAGTAATGTGTTCCTGCCAGAGTGACTATGGAATATAGCTGTGCTGTAGGAGTAGATAATCTTCCTCAGAAATTCTATCAACTACTTCTGCCAGGTACCATTTAACATGTATTCTATGAAAATGTTGTGGGTCTATCAAAATTACACATCCATAATTTTGTTGCACTGCACTATTATTTTAATTGTATTCTTTAGTCATTTTAGAGCCACCGTAGTCAATAAGTTTGTGGTACAACATTTCCTCTTTCTAATGCTGGCTAGCTCTCAAGTATCCATTTCTTATGTCAAAAAGAATGCTACTTTAAAATACCTATAAATTTATATATTATATTATATGGGAAAATATATATGCTAGTTTTCTTGAAGGAAATATTTTTTTGAGATGGCAAGTGTAGGCACATTTGAAAACTATTACTGTAGAATCTATCTTGATTACTATCTGATGGGCAGACCCATATATTCCCACATAAACTGATAAAAACGTCAATGTTTTGATAAAACAACAAATACATAAGGACATTTAAATTATATAAGTCCCCAGTGGTCCTTCTGAAATTTATTTGTATTTTTCCAAATTGTTATAGCCTAAATTATTTTATTATTATGATAAATATGATTCAGTTGTGGCTCAAAATATATTAGGCTTTACAGAAGAAAAGAAAGTGCTTTTGCTTTTTATGTTTACTTACAGGAAAATAAACTATGCTCTTTTTAAATCCAATACTCTGAAATGTGTTGACTATCATCAAGCAATAACTGACTCACAATACTTTGCTATTATAGAATCAATTATGTTTTTATTTCCCTGATTATTTTTAAAAGAAAAAAGAAAATTTTATATTTAGACTCTGTGAAGTTATGATCAAAGGAACAGTTAATTATGAAGACTGAGTTAGCACGAATACATAATTTATTCTTCCACTGGTATTTTAGTAATGTTTATTTAATAAACCTTAAATTACCACTCACTTAGTGCCATGTGCTGAGTACTGAGTAGTGGAACAGCAAAAAATTAAAGCAACAATTGCTTCTCTTCTCACATTTATAATATAGTACAGAATTTTTAAAGTTCTATTACTGCAGGGGTGATGTTAAAACTTAGAATTCTTATTTTCTCTAAAGAGTATAGAATCTAGCCGGGGGCTAAGTACCTGCATATATGCAACTTAATGACAGTATATAAGTCTCTGTGTGTGTGTGAGTGAGCACATGTGTGTGACCCTCCCTCGGGTTTGAGTCCAGGAATTCTTTACCATTAAGCAACATGCTCCAAGCCTTTTATTTTTTTTTCTTTCTTTTTTTTTTCCAGCTTTGAGTTTATTGGTATATTTTAGGGATACAGTACAGTTACATTCACTGTTGGGATCTTGTTCCAAGCCTTTTATTATTGATGGATCGATCAATTGAGTTTATTGGTACATTTTAGGAATACAGTACAGTTACATTTATCATTGGGATCTTGTACCTTCACATGATGTATCTTGGTTCTTATTTTTTCCCCATACGCCTGCCCTCCCTTCACCCCTTCCACACCTCCCTATTTATAAAGATTTTGTTTCCATTTTTTTCTTTTCTTGTATTTTTTCTTTTCCATTCTTTCCTTTCCACTACCCTTCCCACTTCTCCTACTCCTGTAGCCCTTTTCTTCCTACTTCAAAGTATCAATTAAAGTTTGAACCTTATTTACACTTTTAGTTTCTCACACCAGAGAAACTACTTGATATTTACACACATGCCCTATTTAATTCACATAAGAGTATGGCCTCAATATGCATCCATTTAGCTATAAATGTCTCTAGTTTCTTATTTTTTATGTCTGAGTACTCTCTGTTTTATAGAAAAACATCTTCTTTATCTCTTTAAATTTGAGACAGAATTTGGTTTTTCCTGTCATTTAGTACACAAAAATTTAAGGTTTTTTTAAAATTATCTGAATGCAGTTAATTTAATGTATACTAAAATGAATATTCATTTTTCTAAGTTTTTCAACATTCAATAACTATCTTTTCCTTAGCTATACTGTTCTTGGAAAGAAGAATAATTGAGTCAGTAGTGGCTTTGGAGCCAGACTACTCAACTTTCAATTTTGGCTCTGCCTCTTACCAGCTGTGTGACTTTGAGAAATGTAGTTTGTATTGTGTCTTATTTTTTTTTTAAACATGGCCAGAGTAACAAACACTTTAAGGATCCCATGAGTTAACATATGTAAATTCTTGAATCCAATGCCTAATACACTGGAGGCATTTTATACCATTGTTAAATAAAGTAAACCAATATAGTCGATGTTCCAAGATTTATGCTTGAGTGAAACACTTATTTTTATACTATGATCAATAATTACAGTGATGTAATTTATTAAGAGAATGTTGTTCAGATTCAAGTAAAAATAAATAGTAATTTGAGAAAACATATGATCTGATAGAATATATCAGTGTCCTGTGTGGCTCTCCCATCCATCAGCTATGGGAACTTGGATAGTTAGTGAGAGTCTTACCTAGTCTCAGGAGCCGGATGGGTTGGGGTAAAGCGCTGACTGATGCAGGTTTAACACGTTTGCCAATAGCTTATTAGCTTTTTGAAAAATCCATCCCTTCTTTCCCTCTTAGAGCCTAAGTTTTAGTCACCAACATTTCTCTCTCTGTGTTTGAAGATCAGAGGGGAAAACGTCCTTTTGTTATTTGGTTTTATATGGCAACATTTTTTCTCCACGAGCACCATAAATCTTTCAAGTTTTTGTCTGAGCTACTTGATAGTTTCTGAAAACATAGTAATAAGTGCTTTGAAGTTGTTTTTATGTCTTAATAGAAATTTCTCTAGCATATTGCCTTAAACAGTCTTCTGTTTTCCTCTAATGTCCCTTGTTGCATCTCATTTGATCAGGCAGCAAATAACCTCAATATTTTATTTAAATGTACATTGACATTTCAATTAATCCTATTTTTTAAAGTGCTTTCAGACAATACCTTTTCTTACTCTGGAAGCATTTGAAGTTACATCACCGAGTATTTAAAATGTATGATACATTTAAGACATTCTGTCTCTGTGCATAGATTCACCACATAGAGATACATAATATCTCTCTGTGCATACATATACTATGTGTACATAATCTATGAAGACCAAACACTGCTTTCTTTTCCCCCATAGGACGTGGTTTGTGCATGAAACATACTTCCTGGGTGACTTAAGTACTCCTCATATATCAGGCACTGCTGCGCATTTGGAGAGGCCACTTAAACGTTGCAGTCCTGAAGTATGCGCTTCTATCTGACTTGAAGGCAAAAGATACAAACAGGTTAACCATAGTTCGATAACTATGCTCCTCTCTAGTAGTTTCCTTTTGACAACACAATATAGACGATGACTGAACATTGTGCTTTCATTGGGTTATTTTTTTAAAGCTCGAAGCATAACGTACAAAACAGAAGATTGAGTTAAAGGTTAGGTTCCCCTTCTTTAGGAGTTTTACTTTTTAGTTATATATTTAATTCTTTTTCTTTTTTTCATGGGATATTTAATTTTATGTGTAGACTTGACTGGATAAGGGGTGCCCAGAAAGTTGCTACATTACTTTGTGGTGTCTGGGAAATTGTTTCTGGGAGAGATTAATACTTGAATCACTAGACTCAAGAAAAATCTACACTCATCAGTGAGATTGGGCAATGTGTAGTTCACCAATGCTTTGAACAGATTAAAAAAAAGTTTGAAGAAAAAATGTGTTTACTCTACATGTTTGAACTAGGGCACACATATTTTCCTGCTCTTGGACCTCAGCACTTCTGGTTCTGCTTCTCTAGAAACTGGACTAATACACCTGCTGTCAGGGATCCCTGGTCAAGGGCCAGCACATAAACTTTCAGTTTGGTCCTGCTCCTTGAGATGGTTTAAGACATTTACCACAAAGGTGGGGACACAAGGACCAGCTGTAAGGATGAAGAGGAAATGATCTATGATTTTGTGAAACTCTTTTTATTTATGTTCCTTGTATAATGCTACCTGGGAAGAATTATCAAAATCACAGTGATACATATTGGTCACACACTGATGGTATTTCTTTCAATTAAAAATAATGCTTCTTCTATTTGCCTTATTGTCCATGTCAACTATGACAATCACACTATATTTCTCTTTATACTCTTTATGTGTATGAAAACTGTGCATGTGATAATGCTGGCAATTAGAATAGTTTCTTGTTCTTTGTAGCTTATTATTTGTTATCTAAGTGATTTTTCAAGAAACTGCTTTTGCATGTCTTCAGATAACTATATGCTTAAATGGAAGCTGATGAAATTGACTAGATTATTTAAAATCATTAAGAAAAGTATATATTGAGTATTTTCTCTGTGACACTGTTTGGGGTGCTCAATGGTGATAAAACCTTAAAGAGAGGACTAAAACTACTTGACCAAAATATAAATGCACACACATACACAAACACACACACACACACAGACATGCACACTTGTTTTCAGTTAAATGCAGGCATATAATTGTTTTCCCAAAGAGTTTTCTTTATATTTACATGCAATAGTATCTTACCTACAAAGAAAACAGCTGCCAATCTCTTATATTATTAGAAGAATATATGAAAAGTTTTTCATACAGAACCATTACATTTCATCAAAGAAAAATTCCCAAACATTGGTACTTATTCCTTAAAGAGCTTCACATGATGTTTATTATAACAATTTATCATATTTATATTTAACACTTAAAGACAACAAGCCTGGAAATCTGATTCCCAAGGCAAGAGAATGTTCGAGGTGGCACATTAACAGGGAAGAGAGGGGAGGCTACAAAAGCAAATGCAAAGGCAGTGGTTGCATGCCTACTTCACACACACCAGGGTCTTGGTTCAATCTTCAGCACCATGAAAAAAATAGAAAGAGAAAAAATTCAATAGTGTAATTTTCAAGGTTCTTTAAATTACACAAATATCACATCAATAGTAATCTTTTATAACTGAGAATATAAAATTTCATTGTTATTTTATGTTAAGTTTGAAGAGTATATTTCATATAGGATTGTGGCATGATTATTTTATTCAGTTTTCAATCTAAAAGATAAATGACACAAAGAATGTGCAGATTTCATAATATGAAGCCTTATACCTGAGGCTAGCACATGTTAGCCTTCTTAGCCTTCAAGCTAAATCTGGACTATGATCAATGTTTTTTGCAAATAATGTTTTGCTGCATACCTTACAGACTATGGATGCTACAATGAAAGTATTGAGTAATTATTAGAGATACTAAATGGCTTGAAAAACTGAAAATATTTACTGTATGGTCTTCCATAGAAAAAAATTGTTGGGACCTCTAAATGGCATAAACTAAAGAATTGAGTAAAAAACAAGAAAACACAATGGTAAGGATATTGTTTGGCAATAAAAAATAATGATTTATTTTATAGAATGATAGGTAATACTCAATTGAAAAACATTATTAATGCAAAAAAGATAGGAGTGCTTTGTATAAATTCTTGTTGGAAGCACCCAGCTTCATTAGAAGACATTAGATTTATAGATAAAAGGCATTCATGAAGAGGCATACTCAATATCATGAAAATGAAAAATCTCCCAGAATAATATATAGGTTTTATGCAATCAATGAAAAGAATCCAAAGAAGTTCCTTGTAGAAATGATTATGAAAATTTAACCAAAGAGCAAAAGGCTAAAAATAGCCCAGACACTGATGGAAAACACACTTGGGAAAGAGGAACTTGTCCTACCAGATATCAAGATGTAAAATACAGCTTAAACAATGAAGATACTGCACTAGTGGTTTGTAGATGATCATACTGACAGGAAAAATCCTCCAGAATTGTGATGTGAAACAGTGACATTAACAGTAGGATGGGAGGTGGGGGGAAAATGATACATTAATTTGAGCTTGGGCAATAGGCTATGTATGGAGACAGAGAAGGTAAAACTACAAGCCTGTTTAACATCAGACATAAAAAAATCAATTTGAGATCACATATATAATTTTAAAGAGAGAGACTTCACATAATTACATACTTTGGATGAGTCTATTTCAAAATTTCTCCATGATATCATAATGGCAACAGTTTTTGTTTTTAATAAAGAGATTTATAGAAGTAAACTACAAGAATATTTAAAATCAGGAAATTTGTTTATACAAAGAACGTTAAATAAATGACAAGGTACATACACAGTGAACATAATTGCAACAAAATAACTGATGAAAGATTAATGTTTGAAATATATTGATTTATAAATCAAGAAGAAAAACATAATGAAGGATACAAAATATGTAAATTGATTTTTATAGAACAGAAACTGTGAATTTAAGGCTTGGCAAATAGATGTTCAATCATATTAGTCATGAAAAATATACAGTAAATATATGCATAATAAAATAACAGAAATATATATAGTAAATAAGTGCAAATAACAAATTAAAAATAAAAATGAATAATAAAATATTTTAGTAATAATTGGAAGATATTAAAAATTGGACAACACATAATGTTGGAATGAGATAAATATGGCTCTTTTCTTTCTGGTAAGAATATGATTTAAAACTCATGTTTTTAAAGTAATTTTACATTACATATCAAGGGCTAAAATAACCACTAGCACAGAAAATGTATCCTTAGGTTTATATCTTGGAGAATAATTGTGTCTTAAATGAGCAGATATAAACACTAACATCACCATTGTTTTGTAGTCAAATACTGAAAAAAACCACAACTGGTCATCAACAACTAAATGAATAATTAATTTAAGTAGAATCATGTAATATAAATTTTTATTTTTTCCTTTTTTTTTTTTGGTACAGGGGATTGAACTCGGAGTCCTTGCACTTGCAAGGCAGGCCACCGAACCGCTGAGCTAAATCCCTGGCCCATAAATTGTTTTCCATAAACAATATTCAGCAAAAACACAGATTAATGTTCATTTAAATATTAATTTATTCCATATTCACAAAAGATAAAATTATACTGCAAGTGGCACCTTGGTTCATGAACTTCATTTCTTCTATGATTTTGGAAAAGATGGCCACATTTGAGTTTGTGTGGGAAAGATGACCGGGGTTGTGTTTGTCATACAATGCAGAGTTTGCGAAAAAAATAAATTTTTGCCAAACACTTTTGTTTACAAACCAAATTTTTTGCAAGTAGAAATACTCAGAAGGTGAGGTACTACCAATCTATTTTAGGATTACATAAAATAATGTTAAGATAAAATTTAAACAAATGTAATAATAATGGCCAACTTTATCTAAATGAAATAAATTTAGTTTTGTTAGCCAGTGAGTGGGCATATAGGGATTCTATTTACCATTTTATATGCTTTCTCTAAATGGACAGGTTCTAAAAGGCTATGCAATTATGAAAATAGTCAGTATAGTTAAGAAAAGCATATGTCTTTAGTTAAGGGTATGGAAAGGCCAAAATGTGATTCAGAGTACTTAACTATAAGTAAAAAGGTAAATATTAAATCATTTTCACATTGAAATTAGGCTGACACAGTTATTTTACTTTATATCTAAGCTTATTAAATTGAACCTTCTTTATAAAAACACATTGAGTACTTAACTATAAGTAAAAAGGTAAATATTAAATCATTTTCACATTGAAATTAGGCTGACAGTTATTTTACTTTATATCTAAGCTTATTAAATTGAACCTTCTTTATAAAAACACACTAAATTTGAAATAAATGTATACATGAGCCACTGAATTCAATGTTACTTGAAGGAAATGTTCATTTTGAATATGAAGTCGAGTACTGTTTGAAGTTTATAAGAAAAAGAATAAAGTCTCCTATATTTAATGCTACTAAAATGTGTAATCTTCTATATAAAATTCAAATTACAAGAGAGCAATGAGTTATAAAGTCATATAACAAATGAATGATGTTAAAGCACTTTAGTTATTATAGCTGCAAAAGCTAATGAACATGTCATGAGTCCTGGTTTAGCAAGACATTTAAAGTGTGTATTTCAACAAACGCGCCATTAAGTTTTTATGTTTTACAAGTTTCTTTTTTAAAGTTATGATTATTTAAAGTAGATGCAACTTTCTTTAATTGACATTAAATTTCATATTATAATGTAGAAATATTTTTAAATTTTAGTGCTTACTTTTCCTTAATTTACTGTGTATGTCCTACTTATATTCTTTCCAATATAATGTCTTGTTGTAAAATAACAATTTTACTAAATGGTTTGCTGAGATGATTTCAAGTGAATGAATTGGTAAAGTTCTGTATATCAGAGATGAATTTTTTCTTGGTAATAGAAAAACAAAAACTTCAACAGGGAAATGAAATCTATATAGCTTTTCAAAAGTCTTAATTGAATACATTGATTTTTAGAAAATCATAAAATATAATTTATTCTCCAAATATTATTTGTAGGGAATTAGTTTGTTATGAAAATATGTTTCACTGAATTAAAGATTAAATACTTCCATATTAAATTCATGAAGCATTGAATCATGTTGGATGACTCTCTAGAAATTCATTTCTTTTAATTAAGATTAGCTGGAGACATAGAAAAAAATTATGACCTCTTAGTATAAAGTAATTTACCCACATCTACCATAACAGAAAATGGAGTCTGTTGTTTCTGTCACTACTGAGGATTGTGTTTCTCTGATGCATTAACAAAAAAGGTCAATTTTTAAAATATATACAAAGCAGAAAGAAGTTTTCAAGACTTGCGTGAGATTCTGTTCAAGGTTAGCTCATCTGTGCTCATGTTAATAAGACATGGGAGCCTGGGTCGTTCAGAAGAGTTTACACTGTGAGTAGTGTTACACTTTCCAGGTACTGTTTATGGAAATTTTATTTTTCTTTGCTGACCTATCCCCTGTCCTGTGTTCCCAAAATATATTTAGTATGAAATAAAAAGTCATAGTGTTTAAAAGGCTTTTAAAATAATTTAATTGATTAAATAGAAAACTTCAGGATTCATTCACACGCACGTCATATATATAGATATATATAATCTCCATATCCAGCAAAAAAGCAATTGATGTTAAATGTCCACAATACCATCATTAATATCTGATGCATATGAGTATCCACCAGTGGTAAATATTCATAATAATTTCATTCTTAGCTGATGTGCGTGAATGTTACAGGTATTGGCATTTGAATTTCTTTTCACGGATTCATTAATATTGGTCAATTTGATTAACAACTATAATGAAAAAATGAATATTTATCCCTTCTCTTTTTTCTTACATGCTACTAATTCCTTTCATAATTAAAAGCTGTCAACTTAATTCCCCTTCTCCCCACCTTTTAAGAAAGTCAAAACCAGGAAGGGGTCCTTCATAACATTTTTTTTTATTACTAAAACTAATTTATATTGAAATTCTTGAAATCCCTTACCAGAATCTCCATCCTGCTACTTCTATGAGAAAAGGCTTGGATACCATTGTTTATGTATTGTGAATGATTCCATTATTTTCTTCATGTGGATGATAATGTCAGGCAAAACATGCAGACACTGAAACAGAAGTAGATCTAGCTTTAAAGAAACTGTCATTTCAGTCTACTGCACACAGTCTGCTTTTTGCTATGATAAAATATCTTGAATTAGACCAATCCCCATACTGAAAACAACTATAGAAATGGAACAAAATCAAATAACAGCTTGAAACTTTCAGAGAGTAATCAGGGGAACTGGGATGTGAGTACTCACACATTGTTTTGAGCCACACATTTTCTGTTTTCCTTAGCAGCATCTACTAATTTGTAAGGATCACAGAGATGATCAATGGGACAAAGAGCTGTAGATCAGTACTTTCAGGGATACGCTTAAAAGAATCATATCATGGTGATATATGTGCACCTATGTTTACAGAGGCACAGTTTGTAATAGCTAAAACTTGGAAACAGTCCATTTGCACGTCAGTTGGAAACTGGATAAAGATGTGGTTTTTCTATAAAATGGAATATTACTCAGCCATCAAGAATGAGAAATTAGAGTCATTCATAGGAAAATCGACACATATTGAGGATATACTCCTAAGTGAAATAAATGTCACATGTGTGTAAATACCGAATAGTTTCTCTAGTGTGAAAAACTATAATAGTACATAAGATCCAATGAGATAATTTACAATGTGAAATAGGAAGAAAAGGGCTAACTAAAGTGTAGGGAAAGTGGGAAGGGTAGGGGAAAGTTAATAAGGGAAAAGAAAAAAATATGAGAAAATGAAAAATGGAATGGTGAAGGGAGGGCAGGGACAAGGGGAAAAAATGAGAACAAGACCTGTCATGAGTGTATGCTGTACTGTATACCTAAAATGTACCAATAAACTCAATAAAAATGTAATTATTAAAAAAATGCAGGGGCTTAAACAAATTTCAGATCACTGAATATACTGTGCAACATCAGGGGAATTAAACAAGGGATTAGATAAATTCTGCATACCAAATTTCAGATTTAACCAATAGATTAAATTTTATGACTGAATTTTTCAAACAAAGTGTTTGATTAAAATGCTACTGGTTTTAAAATTCTACTTAAATCTTTCTATTAAAGAGAAGGAAGCAAATTTATCTATATTCAGTTTGAAGATAGTGGTTTATTACTCTAGGTTTTGGGAGAGCCTTTATTTATTAGAGCATTGCATGTTTATAGAACGAAAATAAAAGAAGTAATTTCTCTGAAATCTTGGTGATGACTAAAATTGCGTTGATGATTTTGTAAGAGGTCACAAACTAGATAGAAGATAAGCAGCCTGGATATGTCAGAAAAAGAAACAGTTGAGGAAGTGGTGAAAATGTTTCAAAAACCAGTCCTTTTTAGAGGATGTTAAAAAATAAATAAATAAATAAACTTCTTTCTCCTGTTCTCTGTTTTATGATGACCCAAGATCCCCATAAGTGTGTGAAGTGTTATGAAATGTAACATCTTCCTAGCAGTGTTATGTATCATTCTTTTGGCCCGGAGAATACACTTTGAACAACCAGCAGGTGTAAAATTTTTGAGGGAAAGTTTAACAGTCTTTATTAACCTTTTTCTGAGATGCACATCTTTGATATATAATGCAAAATATAGAATTTATTCAAGAAAAACAGAAAGTTACAAGTAATCACAAAGTCTGGCATGATATATTAGGAGTTTGAGTCTTTTAGAAGTACAGAGCCCATCCAGGGGCCAGATTATGAACCTCTGCTATATAGAAATTTTGTGATTTCTCTGCCTCTTCAGCACTTTAGGGAGGGAAAAAAAAGTACTGAAGGATTTAGAGAAAGACCTTTCTTGGTTTACAAATAGCAGCTCTAATTTTAGTTATTGATTTTATTTAATGTGTAAATGCTTGGAAGCTAGAAGCAATGGAAAAATAATGCAAAAAGAAAAAAAATTATGGTTATAAAATTCTTTTTTTCCAGAAAAGTTTATTTTTGTAAACAGTTGAAAAAGAATCTTGACATGATTTTTTTCAAAAGAAATCTGCACATGATGTCTAAAATTTGCCCTCACTATAAATTACTATTTTAATAAATTATATAATTCTAAATATAAAATTTAAAGTTATATTTTCCTGAGCATCTGTAAGGTGACTATTTTCACAGAACAAAATAGAAATATTATAAATATGAATTATTTAAAAATTAGTTTAACCAAAATAATTAGGTATATAAAGAGTACTGATGTTAATAATTTGGCAGCTATTAATATTAGGAGTCTGATGATATTGATTAATGAATTTAAAGAGAAAGCTTCAAATATTATTTGAAGTCATGACTTCCAGTATCATAATGGCTTTTTAGATAATTCAGAATAAAAAATATAAGCAGGAAATGTCTGCTTGAAATTTGTAGCTCACCAGATGACAAAGGAGGGAGCTGGGAGAAGGGAAGATTAAGAGGGGCATGAAATACTGAGCAGGAATACAAAAACAACCATTTGTTTTTAGGTCTCTAGGTTTTGTGTGATTTTGCCTGAAGGAGCAACCTTCTGTTTCACTTCTGGAAAATTTACATGTGTTATTATTTACGAATCATTTTTTCAATTTTCTCCCATATTTTCTATTAGATTTATGTTGAATGGTCTCTATCTTCCAAAGCTATTAAATCTTCCTTCTTATCTATATTCTTTTTATATATTGATAATTTTATATATCACGATAATTTTCTCATTTTATCAATATTATTCAATTAATTTTAACCTATAAGTCAATTTGTCCCTTGAATTTTCCTTTCAATAATTTTATTTCTAGAAGGCTTTTATTCTTTTCTAAAAATTTGCTTTTCTTTGCATCATGACATGCCCTGGTTTATAATATAGATATTTATGTATGTAGCTTCTTTTAGTTTGCATTTTCTTTTCTGTGTCTGTAGAGTTTCCCTTATCTAGGTTTTAGTGATTGTTTTCTTGTGATATTGTCATGCACAAGAATTGCTTTCTATGGGAATTCATTTTCCTTGAATTTGTATATAAGTTTTAAATATTTCACATTATTAGGCCATAAGATTTTTTGCTAGTTATAGAGCAAGTTTTGTATCAAGTTTTCAACTTTGGGTTCTGTCCTATCTGTAAATGTATACTCAGTGCCCATTTGAATTGCAAAACCAAACTGAATCTTGTGAACATACTGCTCAATTTCACACCTAGAAGGTAGAGTCTGCATGTGGCTCTCATAGTTTGGTGGGCAGAATTTTCTTTCCATTTCATGTGATGTAACCCTCCATGGTTCTAACCATTAGGGAAGGCAGCCAAGTTTCCACTCCCTTCCTCGCATGGTCTTGAGTCTCATCCCTTGTTAAGACTCTTAGGACAAGCTCTAGAACTCAGAACTTTTCATCCTTGCTTGATAGCACTGGAAACCACTTTGGCTTCATGAGTGACTGTCATTTAAAATTCTCTCTTTATATCTGGACATCGAGATTCAGGCTCAGTATTGCATTTTGTTAACAAGAAAAATGTTCAATCTTTCTATTCATTAGAAGAGGAAGAGAAATTGTTCTTTTGTATCATCTTGGATAGCTGTGTTGATCTAATATTTTTCCTGAGAAGTTCCTCAGTCTTACATAAGTGTGCCCTTTTCCCTTCACCTATTGTCTTGTTTTTCCAGGTAAATATGAATATAGATATTCTGTGTAGCTATATATGGTCTCCTGATATCCTGATAAGTCACAGTATATATTCTAGTGGTACTATTTATTCCAAGCTTACTATTTATTTTTCTCATGTCCAAGTATGAAACTTTATGTATATGCCATTACTTTTCACACTATGTATACACCTTGATTATTATTACTCTCAACTTTGAGGATAAGAAAATAATATATAAATATAATTTCATTCATTTACCCTGGGTTTTTAATTAATCACTGAATAAAACAGAAATAGAATTTTTCTAGTGTTATTTTCATCATGCTGATGAGGAATAGAACTTTTTTCTTGGCCAAAGAAAGTGACATGGGGAGAGGTAGAAGCCATCCATGTAGAGGCCCTTCAGAGCCTTTTCTGTCATACAATTGGATCTTGAACTATAATCTATTTTGCACACTCACTTATATTTTCACTCTCACTGTATTTTTTATGTGCTCTGGTATTTTCACAGCTGAGACAATGGAGTACCTTTGGATCCCTGGAAGAGACACCTGATGTTAAATTAGAAACAAGGCTGCTCTCAGTGGTGGCAGAAGATGATTGTGAAATTCTTAAAATCCCTGCAAAGGATTATGCAAAGTTAAAATTGGTATGATGTCCATATACTTTTAAAAATTTGACTTTATCTGGAGAACATAAAAATGTGCTTTATTTGGCAAACATCTCTGAAGTGGTCTCTGGTTTTGCAAGGTACTAGAGATGAAAACAAAGTTCTCTATGAATATACGTTGCATATGTTTCTGCATGTCCTTTGGTTTTCATGAATTTCAAACTCATTCATTCATTCAAGAAATAGGTATTTTGGGTGTCACTGCTCTCCAAATCTCTACAGTTTTTGTCTTACTTCAGAGTGACAGCAGGCATCCCAACTCAGACCTACATGAACAGTTGATCACAACTCAGTTCTCATGCCTGAATTTTGCTGCTTTACCTATGTAAATTTGTTTATTGGCTTACTAGTTAAATTCAAACTTTTTCCTTTCCCTGTGTGTATTTCTTTGGATATCAGAAAAAGTTGTTCTGAATGATGTGATTAGAAGGTCCCCAAGGTCCTGCTCTCCCAGCTGGTCTCATCAGTCTGCAAGCCTTATGTTCGGAGCTGGCAGGCTGGGTGCTCATGTTGTCTAGAGTTTGAGAGACATCCATCTTCTTCATCTTCTTCCATCAGGGCTCTAATGGTGGGAATTTCCTTTGATTTGGTGGTATCATGAACAGTGCTACAGATGACTTTTTCAGAATTCAATTTTTGAATCCTTATAGCAATTTGTTTCAATTTTCAGGGGATTGTCATTAGAAAAATATGTTCTATTTATTTTATTTCCTAATATCAGTATTATTGAATATCGAATGAGTTTTGGGTTCAGTTTTCTATGACATGGTTTTTAAAATGCTATAATTTATAGAAATATGAATCATGAAAGAAAGGTGTAAAAATATAATTTTAGTAGCAGATCTGAAGACTGAAATTTCATTATGTCTATGTGATCATATAAAGAAAACCTAATAAAATTGTGATCTGTTATATATTAACTTATATTTACATAATTTTTCTTTGTCTGCAATTTCTCTATTTGCTATTGTTTCATTTCTTTAAGATTACCTACTACTGGAAATTTGATCACCGTGATCTTTTTCAGGAAAAAGCAAAACTTGAAAATATACACAAGATGAAATTAATCTGTAACTGTCCTTATTATGAGGAGTGGCCTACTTTATCCATATGTGAGCTAACTGCACTTATTAAATGGAAAAAATTTCCTGCGGGTCATGGTGAGTGAAGTGTAGATCATTTTCTTTAGATAATATTATATTATTGGAATTTATAATTCTTCACAATTTTAATATTTGTTAATAACATTTCTTTGACTAGGCAACCTCTAGTGATTCTTTGAATTTGACACTGAGATGACTGTTTTCCTGTGTTTTATTAAACACGACATTGTTCTGACTTGAGAACTTGCCTTGCTTGCCTGTCTATGTCCCTCGACAGTCCCATTCCTTTTGCCTTACCCTGATACTTACACTGAGGACTTAAGTGAAAAGGAGAAAAGCAATAAGTGGTTATAGTCTTTTCCTGTCCTGCTTGTTGGACAACTACTTAAAAGCAAGTTTACTAATCTGCATCTGTGCTACATTTATCATTGGAAAAAATTTTTTTAATGCACTAATGTTTTAACTGAGTCCTGACATATGAGATCAGGTGTGGAATTTCTCCATGGGCATCGTGTTGATATTAAAAGATTTTGAACTTTGGAGCCTTTTGGATTTCAGGTTTCTGAATGAGAGATGTTCACTTGTGCAGAAAATTACGTGAGGCCTAGTAAAGAGGAAATAGCAGTGAAGGATCTATCTTTCCGTATTTAACATGGTAATGATGTGTAGAGTTCCTGGGGCATGTGTACACAGATGTGTAGGTGGTATTGAGTCATGCTGCAAAAATTTAACAGCTGTAAGGAGCAACTCAACATGAATGCCAGCACTGAAAGAACTGTGGTAAGAACGATCAGGGCATTAGATCTCCTTCAATAGGGAATGACTTTTGCCTCACAAGATATGGTTATAAACAACAGAAGGAGGATTATGACCTTGCCTTGCTCTCCCCCCAGTTCAGTAGAGGATAGTAGTGGAGTACCTGACTGTACTGGGAGAGGTTTCAAAGAAATAGTCTAACAGCCACAACTGTAGTTAGGGACATTCCTAATTTAAAGATTAAAGTTCTATAGAAGGATGGGTCTGAATTATAGATTCGGGAGCAATTTAAGTAATTACAGGAAGCCATGAGATCTGGCTAAGATATGCTTGGAGGGGCTGTTAATCAAGTTAGGGTCAGCTTAGCCCTGAAACAGCTAGTTTTTTTGTTAGAAAAATGTAGATAACAAGAGACAAAAGTTTATGCTTCAAAGAATAAACCAGGTGAATTTATTAAGAACATATTTTCCCCATATTCCCAAATTCTTTTCCATGCTTATATTTATATTTTATCATTTTTAAATATAGTATTTAACCCATGATTAGTCAAATATATGTATTTCTTTCTTATAAAAATTGAAAAGAGTAATATTTAATTCATGAAGTATTTTTCTAAATGAGGTAAAAATGCCAATATGAAAGACAAGTATTAAGTTGACTTATAAGAATGGAAATTAGCATTTGAAAAGTTAGAATATCTGTAGCATGCATAGAATTAGTTTTTTAAATGTGTATATTTTGGATTATAGGTCTATTCTTTGTATCAGAAATATTAAATATTATTTATTGTTACAAGAGTCATTATGTATAAAAAGGTGCCTCAACCTTGTCAATCTATCTTTATATAAATATAATTGATGTGATTATAAAGGAAAAATGAAATCTAAAATCTTTGAGCCAAAAGAATATGAAATTTGGAAAGTATGATTCTGTGGTTTTAATAATATTTGATATTCTCACTACCTAAAACATTGCTATAAAACACTTAAATTTAGAGTGAAAGATTGAAAGGCAGTAGATACAATGTATTTATTCTTTAATATTTAGTTTAATAATTTTTGATAACTGACTTGAAAAGCAATGGGAGAATTTGTTAAACTATGAGATTGGAGTATCTAAGCCTACATTGAATAAGTACAAAATATATTTGCACTGAATCCTAAAAATATAAATGTATGGTGTTTACATTTATGCAGTTCTAGGAAACATTCATTCTTTTTAGAGAAGAATAACATTTCACCCGACGATCACTAAAGGCCTTTTCAGCACTGAATTACTATGGTTCTTATAAATAAACATATGTAGGTGAAGAATATGTCCTGTCAAACTAATTTTATTTTCTTTTGAGGTAGTGACAAACTTGATATATCAAAGAGGAGCATAAATTTTAACGCTTCTTGAATTTATATAAATTCATTTTGATTATCATGGAAAAAGTGATATGAATTATTGTGAAAAACGTTTGAGTTATCATAAAAAAAATGTAGAAAAGGTAGCTCAAATTATACTTTCATTATCTGGGTTTAAAATGAATAGTATTATGACTTCCAAAGGACGATGATGTGCTTTTTGCTCTTATTTTAAGAATTTATATTGGATAAAGTTTCAGAGGGATTTAGTTAATTATTCAAAAGCTTAATCGAGTTTAAGCTTAATCCTTGGCTATCTTTGAAACGGCTAAACTTGTTTCTAGCTCTATTTTCGTTGTTAACTTCATAAATTTTCCTACTTTTGATTCATATGCCAAAGGAGCCTGACTCTCAGGGATGTTGCAATCTCAGCCTGTCCATTTTGTATCACATCCCAAATCCTCCCAGGTGTTTTTCTTCCAGTGTGTGGCTGACTGGATCATAGTAGTTAGTGATCGTCTAATCAAGCTGTTCTCAGATGTGTCATATATATAAAACAAAGTAAGTTTACCTGGCAAATATTTAACTACCTATGTGGATTTCTTTTGTTATTTTGCACTGGTTGGTAGGCTCCATTTTTCTCTGGGAAGAATTTGATATAACAAACATGGTTATTAGAGAAACTGAATAAAATCACAATTTGTTTAGTTCTAAAAGATAAAGTATGTGTAAATAACAATGATAATGATAGTAAAAGAGTTATCTGTCTTCCCAAACCAGAAGTGGAGTGTTTCCACATAGAATACGCATCTTGAAGTTCCGTCTAAAGTGAGACTGAAGTTCTGTGGTCTCAATCTCCAAGTTATTTGACATCACTCTTTTACAAATCAATTTAACTTCACAGGTGATCAAAACTCTTAGTTTCAAATGATACTCTTGTATATCTCAAAATCAGATTTGCACCTCAAAGTAACTGTTGTCCAAGTCCCTGGGATCATCTACTGGCCTCTTGCTTAGTTAATATTTTTTAATGTATTAATTTGTTTAATGATTTTAACTAATTTTTTTCTTCTTTTTGTTACTGGGTATTGAACTCAAGTCCTTGCGCTTGCGAGGTAGGTGATAGAACTACTGAGCTAAATCCCCGGCCCAATTTTAACTAATTTTTTATTTTCTTAATGATTGCTTTAGAGCTTACCATATAATTCTCAAGTTTTCTGAATCTACTTGAGTTTTTTTTACTAACTCCCAGAGATAAAAGTCACTCTTACACTATTCTATTTCCTTTTCTTTTCTCTGTATTATACATGCTGTATCTATATCTGTTATAAACCTAAAAACAAATACATTAATTTTTATATCATTTTATATAAATAAACAGAAAAGACAGCAAATATATATATGTGTAGTGTTTGCTATAGTAAACATTTTATTTACTGTTTCTAGTTCTAGTTATTTACTTCTGTAGAGTTGAGTTGTCTTGTGATGTCTTTTCCTTAAACCAGGGTAAGTTTTCTCATACCTAACTTCCCATTCTGATTTGGCTTATATATTACATGATCCTATGTGATAAAGACAATGATATTACATACATTTTAAAAAATAATCTCTCTTTAAATTGGATAGAAAAGGATAGGAAATATGCATTTATCTTTCCTTTTATAATTGCATATTTTCCTGTAGAGGCGGCTTATCATTTTTCATGTAGACACAAAATACTGCGCTAACCCATGGTGGCTCGTTTTTGGCTTAAGGGATCTTCCTTAGTATTTCTTGTGTAGAGTGTATGGTAGCAACTCATATTCTCAGGTTTTGTTTAACTGTGATCTCCTTTATTTCTCCTTTACTTGTAAAAGATACTTTTGCTGGGTATAGGATTTGTAGTTGATAGCATTTTTGTTTGTATATTTGAACATGTTGTCCTGTTGTCTTCTGGCTTCAATTATTATTTCTGAAGGAAGTCAGTGGTTAATATCATTAGGATTATCTGTGACATGGTGAGGTTTTCTCTTGCCACTTTTAATAATTCCTCCTTGTGTTTTGCCTTTCAAGATGTGTCTCTTTGCTCTATCTTACCTAGCACTAAAACGTTCTGTCATCTGTTTTAAACTCTGTATTTGCTTTCCTGTTGCTGAGACACAATACCTCCACAGCTTACGGGAGGAGAAGTTTAATTTGGCTCATGATCTCAAAGGGGTTCAGTCCATGGTCAGCTGATGCCAAGGCCGAAGTGCCACCGCAGACCTGGGAGAGTACAGATGCTCAGCTCACCAGCTGTGAAGCAGAGCGGGGCAGTAGCCCCATGGAAGAAGGAGCAGGGACCAAAAATAAGAGGCCAGGGTCACCTCTCTTGTGGCCCATTCCAGGCACACCTAAAAGTGTGTTTCACCAACACTCCAGGAAGACCCTTAAGTAAACCAAGTTCACATGAATTCTTCTTATTCTCCTTCTCTTTTCAACCTCTCCTGAGTCTTTATTCTGACCCATATTAAAATTTTCTTGACATTCATCTGCTTAGAAGTATTCCATGCCTCCTCAATTTTATCAGAAAAAAGTATTTAAAATCCTTAATGTAATTTAAAAGGTTGTTTGGTTGCTTGTTTCCTGTCTATACTTCTGTCTCCAAGTTTGATATGAATCATTTTTCTCCTTTTTGTTTCAGATGTTCTGGAGATTTATTAGTTCTTCAACCAGCCAGGCTTTTATATAGGCTGATCCTTCTTCATGGAAAAATTCTGTTACCCTTATTTCACTAAACTCATGTAGTAGGATAATTTTTCCTAAACCAATTTAACTTCTTCTGCTGTCTTTCCCCTAGAGATAAATCTTCATCTCATGTCTGAGGGATCAGCAAACAATTTTCTGCAAATGAAAAGACTGTAAATGTTTTAAACTTTTCAGGTTATACACGGTCTCTTTTGCGTATTTCACTTCTTTTCAAAACGTTTTTAAAATGTGAAAATCATTTTTAACTGGAGAGTTATACAAAAATATGCTTTTGTCCAGGTTTGGCCCATTGCTTATTTTCCAGCCTCGGTTCTATCTTAGCAGTCACTACTCTATAAAAAAAAAGTTAACGGCTTAAGGTCCAGTTTTCCTACTAAACTTCAAATTCTCTAAAACAAGTTCATCTTCTTTTTCGGGGCCCAAAAGATATCTGAAATATTTAGGCCTTAGGAAAGAAACTGTTGGAAAATGCATAAATAGTATTTGGGTGAAAATGTTTTCCTTTAGACAAAAGTTATGAATTTAGTACTCTGAGATGATAATTTAGCTCTTGGCTAGTGATTACACATGTGTGGGATCAATATATAGGAATGCATTTTCTCCATTCGAGGAAATGGTATTCACTGATTCAATCTTACAATAACTGAACATATCTTTGCTAGTAAGTCTTCTGATTGAAATGTAATTTATGCTTTACTGTCTTTGAACAGAAATTTAAGAGACCAGTATTGCAGTAAATTAACAATTAAGTATTCTAGAAGTGTTTTAAACTCAATCCAAGTAATGTAAAATCAATTTGGATTTGAGATGATATTAAAGAAGACAACGGTTAGCATGGTGTTTCAGACAACCCTTGTTAAAAGTTAAAGAATACTTGGTAGTCTGTTTTCTTGATTAAATCATCCATAGTAAAATACTTTATTGACTATCAACAAATCATTTTTATTTATTATTTAAAAAATCTCACATGCAGACATCTTTCTACTATATAAGCTAATAAAGGGAGTAAGCAACAATAAATATAATTTAAATATAATGTTCTCTATTAAATTTACTTGTCATTTTGTATATTATTCAATGAATGTCACCGTAAGAAACAATTTCTGAAATGATGAATTGTACTGCTTCCAATTTGCCCATGAGGATTGCACTACCACTGGTAGAATCCTTTGCAAAAGTCTTGATTTCCATGATGGCCTGAGTTGTGCTCAGCAGATGTTTTTTGAATATTTGGAAGAAGTCAGGGAGTAGCTCATCTTCTAAGCATGGCGATTCGCATACTGGTTCTAAAGTTTAGCTCCTACAATACAAATGATGACATAAAACAGGAGGCAGATTTCCTCTAAAAGAGCTGTTTTTGAGTGGCCTTTTCCACTGGCTTGCCTTCCTACCTTACTTGGTAGTAGTAAAATCAAGTTTCATGAGCCTTCTTGAGCTTCCTAACAGCTTCTAATAAACTCCTTTCTATTTAACTTATATAAAAAGAATCTTGTCAGCATCTAGAAACCAAGTGCTGTATACTTTTTATCCATTTCATCGAACACACTCTCCTTCCAGAAAACTATTTTTTAGAGCATACTCTTTGCACATCACTCAGTATTTTATTTTACATCTACAAAACATTGTGCAAAACATTGTGATACTTGCCTTTGTGGACATAAAAACAAACACATTATAAAAGCACTTGAAATATTTGATAAACTATAATGTATTTATTATTATGGAGGTTGTTTTTTATCTCAAAGACATAATAAATAGACAAATTTTATGAGTATAATTTTAAATTAAGGAGGTGGGTCATAAATAACTTCCACTAACATTATTTTTAACATGGTCATACATCTTTCCTGCCACAGTGAATATTAAATTATTATTTTCCAACAGATATAACAGAAACTGAATGAAAGAATAGCTTTGGCTATTCTAGAACAATAAATGGGAATGATCATTGTAGGTAGGAAAAAAAATTTTAAACAAGGCTTGTAGACCTTGACTCACAACTGCTGATCAAATAACCCAACCTTGTTAAGTGTATATTCCTGTGCACTGCAAGCTGAGTCAAAACTAGAGTCTGAGGCATGACAAAGGTCATATTCATATGACTGGTTTTATTTTACAGATAAGTCATAAAATATAGTTTGTTGAGTCACAGAAGAGAAATGAACAAGTAAGATTGGGGGAAGAACAACTATTATCAATAACAACAGTTCAAACAGGTGCTAGGAAATAAGGACATAATGAGGTGGTGATTTTGATAGGGCAGAGGCAAAAAATATAAAGGGCAATAGTTACCAGCTTTTGAGTTCCGAAGAGATTTGTTGCAGGTTCTTGTTGTCCTGAATAAAGAAATAAACAAGACTCATGGAAAGGGTAGTGAGGATTTGCATTTTTTGAAGGTGGAAAAGAATTGTATTCTGCATGGTAAGAAAGGGCTGGTGAATAGATTCCCTGCAGCCATGAGGACAATGACAGGGCTCTTTTGCATACGGAATTCCTAGACTACTTCTTCCTCACACAAACTGGGCATTTGGGACAGATGTCCTATGAGAAATTCACTTGGCATGACATCAGGTTTCAGTTGCCCTTTCAAAGTCCTGCTTGGTTTCGCACCGGATGTAAGTGAAGAATCAAAAGTTGAATTTTTCTGATTGGTCCCACATACTGGGTTCGGGAACTGCATAGCATTCCTGCACTCTGTACTCTGCACATTTGTCTTGGGTCCCCAGGCCTGACAGGCCTTTATAGTTGTTTAACCAGTTTGCCCAGCCCTAATCTCCTACCTCACAATGATGACACTAATAGTGAAAAAGAGTGTGTAAAGTTATGTCAGTCAGCCTGCCATTGCTGTGACCAAAATACCTAACAGTTTAAAGAGGAAAGTTTTATTTGGCTCATGACGTCAGAGGCTTCAATCCATGGTCCGGCAGATCCACTGATTAAGGTCTCTGGTCAAGCAGGAACCGCACAGTAGAGAAACACATGGTGGATGAAATTAGTTCATTTCATATAGCCAAAAAGCACTGAGAAAGAAAGAGACCAGGAAAACCTCTATGCTTCAAAGTTAAACTCCCCAGGGATCTACTTGCTCCAACTAGACCTTGCCTCTTAATAGCTCTTCATTTATGAAGGCTTCCGTGGGCTAGACCATTGATGAGGCTTTTGCCCTCACCATTTAGTCACCTCTCTAGGCATCACTTAATCCGATCACCTTGACAATTATGATTGACTATCTCAGAAGCATTTTAATTGTTCATGAATAGACCCTTTCAAATACATATCTAGCATTGCTCAGCACCATAGGCTGGCAGTCTACACATGTAAGAGATGTTTTGTATTTTCAGATTTCATGATAACTTTTCTGCCGCACAGATACTGTGTCTGTACATGTCGATTTAAACACTTTGTACCAGACACTAGGAAGGAATCCTCAAGCATGTGTTTAAAGGGAGCTGTGTGCTCTCAGCCACCATGTGCAGAGGTGGAACGTATGTTCTCTAGTATTTTCCAAGGGCATTTAATTACAGACCATCCCTGCCTGTGCTCTAAGTCTCTTGTGAGTGTAAGCCACTTGTTATGAATGTCCACCAGAGTTGTTCTTTCCCTACCAGAGCCCATGCTAAAGATAGCTTCCTTTTGAATGATTTCATGATTTTCCTCTATGCACAGATACTTGCAATTGGCATTTTAGTTGATAGTCATGTATTTGTTCTTACTTCTAACCCTAAGAAAGCATGTTTCCCCCTTTACCTTCTTTTCATTAAAACAAAAGATATTTGCAAATGCTCCCAGGCTGGTGAAGAATCACATTTTTCAGCTTTATTTACAATTTATATTTGTATTAAAGCACTTATGGTAATATTGATCATTTAATGCTAAAAATCCAGAATATAATCATTTTTATTAGCTATTTTCTAAACATTATTTTTTAAGTCTTCAATTTTATTGATACATTTTAGGTATACAATAAAATGATATTTATCATTAGAGATTTGTTTCTTTACATAATGTATCTTAGTTCTTATTTTTTTCCCATCCCCTGCCCTTCCCTCAATCCCTCCACCCCTCCCTATTTGCAATGATTTTGTTTCCCTTTTTTACTTTTCTCATGTTTACGCCTTTCTCTTCTTTTCTTCCACCTACTCCTTTGTACTTTTTCTTCTTATTTCACATTATCTATTATACATTATGATCTTTACTTACACTTTCAGTTTCTCACACCGGAGAAACTATTCGGTATTTACACGTGTGTCCTATTTGTGCACTTAAGAGTATGGCCTCAGTGTGCATCCATTTAGCTATAAAAGAAAAACAAGAATCATTTAGAAAGAAACAATTTTTCTGAAATGCAAAAAATATCATGACATAGAATGGTCATAGACATAGAATTGGATTTTAAAATTTCATTCAATTTAAAATTTTTATTCACAAAACTTCTTTCTTTTTATGCGTTTTCATATGACATGAGATTAAACATGCTTTGCTACCATGATAATCACTAGCAGAAATAAGTGATGACTATATAAAGTTTAATAATTTCATAATATTTTATAAAAATTGTTTATTGTTATCACATAAGCTCATATGATATACCTGAGCAATATTCTAGGTAGAAATACCATTAAAATATAGTATTTTTGTCAATATTTGCACTATAAAATTTTATTTATTTCATAGTTGCTTGCCTAAATATAAATTCTGTGAACCTGAATGTCTGTTGATGAAATCTTTAAAACTATGTTAAGTTGTTTAGACTACGGAAGCAAAAATCTGAAACTTTTGTTAACAGTCCTTATTCGCACAGTAAATAATGTGAAATAGGAAGAAAAGGTGCAAAGAGGGAGGGGAAGTGAGAGGAGTAGGGAAAAGGAAAGGGGAATGGAATTAATATGAGAAGGTGAAAAAATGAAAGCAAAGTCTTTGTGAATAGGAAGGGTGGAGGGTTTGAAAGAAGGGGGAAAATAAGAATCCACAGGGCCCGGGATTTAGCTCAGTGGTTCCACTGCCTGCCTCACAAGTTCAAGGTCCCGAGTTCCATCCTTGGTACCAAAAAAAAAAAAAAAAAGAATGAAAAAGAAGAAGAATAATGAAGATATATTATATATTATGCAAAAGTACAAATCTCCAATGATGAATGTCATATATCATATACTTTAAATATACCAATAAAATTAATAGAAAAAATAGTAAATGAAATGTGTTGCTATAACAACAAAAAATGTTTGTTTCTGGACAAAATCATTTTGAGAAAATTTGGTAGAAGTAAAAATTATACTTGAAAAGTTACAAAGATTTGAACAGCTAGATAACTATAAATTTAAGTATTTCAGTTAAATTATACCTTTTTCTATCATGATAGCCAAAAATGTATCTTCTCAAAGATATACGGACTTTCTAATGCTGGAATCTGAGAAGAGTAACTTATTTGTCAAGAGAGTAATTATTACCTCAAGTGGCGAAAGTTATGTTCATGTTATGCAGCTTGAGAGAAGGAATTTGTCTTGAATTATCCAAGTGGGCCTATGTGCCATCACATGCATCCGTGAGAAAGACACAGAGGGGGATCAGACAGAAACACACTCAAGAGAAGGCATGTGAGGACAGCAGAGACAGGGGTGAGGGGCCCGAAGGAAAGGAGCGCAGAGACAGGGCAGCTGCCCCCCAGAAGCTGGAAAAACAAAGTCATGGTTTCTTCACCAGCATAGAGCTTTGAGGGGTGTGTGGCCTCACCGACACCGACACTTGGGACCCCTGATCTCCAAAGCTATGGGGGAGTAAATTTCTGAGTTTTTTAAAAAGTTGCTTAGCTTATAGCAATGTGTTACAGCAGCCACAGAAAATCAATACCATTATACACCATGACACCATGAATTTTCTTCTCTACTACTTCTAACATTGGATGAAATACATAGTTAGATGTGTAGGATACATTCAGACATGTTTTGCAGAAAGTATATAGTCTAACTTCTTACTTAGAATTTAACTCTCTAATTTTATTAAAATAGGATAAAGATGAATATTGTATTAAACAGTTGTGTCAATAACAATTGTTGATTTGAATAATTTACAGTGGTGATATAGTAATTAAATAAAAAATAATTTAGTGTTTTTTTAATTAACTAAAATATCTTAGAAGTAGGATACAATTAAAAACCTTTTAATAATAAAACACTCATTTGTTCAAGTTCCCCATGAGTGAATAAAACTTTCCATGAGCCAAAACAGGATTGGAAGCTCCTTATAGGATGAGCTACTTTTTTCTACCTTTGTTTTTCCCATAAATGACCATTGCCTCTTTTATGATTTCACAACAAAAATTGTATTTCCTATTAATGTGATTAACTGTTGGCATTCTATTCCTTGATAAAATGGTAAAATTGCTTTTCTTTTTGCTTAGAATAAAATATAATTTTATTTTCTCCCATTTTAAGGAAACCAAATACTGTATATGAAATAATTTGAATTCTTTTTTCTCTAACCATCTTTTTCTCTCTGGACATTTGAATCTCTGTAAGTGATTAATTAAATACTATTTCCTTTAACCAAAGTAAATTCTACTAGACATTTCAAAGTAAAACCTCTTTAAATACTACTTCTTGTACTCCATCATTATTATTTACAAACAAATTTAATATAATATAATTATTGTTTGATAGTATTGATTATATTTTTTTGCTTTCCTGTATCTCTTAGATATTCTGTAATTACCTATAATACTTATAGTCAAATAGATAAAAAGTACAATTGCAAAATAATTTGACTACTATAATCCTAAGGTAGTTGATTGAAATAGAAATTTGTGTTGGATCTGTGGGTTACATCATCAGTCTTAGCATGACTTTGCTACCTTGCTGTTGGCAATTTTCATGATATTTGATTGTGCATGTTCTTGGGGATGTTTTCTTGTTGGAAGATACCTTCACCTATGAAGAAATGTGACAAAGACAGAGGCCTTGATAACAGAAGTAGTCCGCTGGGTATGTAGGATTGGCTGTGGTACAGATTTCAAGGGGAAGAGGGTAGCTGGAAGAAGTGAAATAGAAAGACAGGTCTTTTATTTACTTCCAAATTTTAAATCTCAGCTTATTGGCTTGTTATAGTCAACAAAACTAAAGCATTCCATTTGTGAATGGAGACATCTTAAGTATATCTAAGGAGTTGACATAAAGAAACAGAAATGATTACTGGAATAATAGAGACAGTGTCTGTGTAGTTTGGTAACTATCCCAACCAAAGACGACTAAAGCTTTTCCCATTGCATTCTTTATGGATATAAAATGAGAAAGAGGATTAAATAAAAAAAGGCCAGAATTCATAAAACATCACAAGTCATAATAAAAGATTTTATTAAAGTATAAACCTTAGAACAATGTTTTCCAATAGAAATATAACACAACTACACATACAAATTCAAAACTTTCTAGTAGCTATATTTAAAAAGTAAAAAGAACAGATTAAATTAAATTTAATAACATACCAGTATATTTAACTCTATGTATCTAATTTCAATATGTAATCAATAAAAAATCATGAATCAGATACTTCAATTCTTTTAAAATATTGTTTCTTATTATCTTCAAGATCACAGTTTATGTTCGACACTTAGAGCACATCCATATCTTAGCCACTATTTCAAATGATCCATAGCCGTGTGTAGCTTGTGGCCCCCGCAATGGATAGCAGAGTCTTAGACATGCAACACCCTTTCTGGTAGATATGAAGAGGCAAAAATACTGGCATAACAAGTTTAGAGTACTGGATTTTTTTGGTACATTTTAGTTATACAGTACATTTACATTCATCATTGGGATCTTGTACCTCTACATGACAAATCTTGGTTCTCATTTTTTCCCCTTGTCCCTGCCCTCCCTTCACCCCCTCCTCCCCTCCCCATTTACAAACACTTTATTTCCATTTTTTCATTTTCTCATATTTTTCCCTTATTACCTTTCACTGTTTTATATTTTATTTTATTTATTTATATTTATTTATTTTTGGTACCAGGGATCGAACTCTGGCCCTTGGACTTGCAAGGCAGGCAGTGGAACCACTAAGCCAAATCTCCTGCCCGAGTATTGGATTGTTTTAACAATCCATAAAGATGAACTGTATAGTTGGTTTTTAAAAGATCTCATAAATCATTTTAATGATGACTTCCTGAAAAGGGACTACATCTAAGAGAATAAACCATGGTGATGTTGTTTAGTTTTTCTTATTCTGACATATGACTTTCTCTGGAATTGCACATCTACAGGCTTATTTGTGAATATGTCTCTGTGTTTGTGTATATCTATGTAAGATTAATTCAAATAAAACTAAAATATGCTTATATGTGATTCTTAAATTTCTCCTTCAAAAGACTATATTAGCCTAACAGATTTCTGAGATTTGAGAATCATTAATTAGATATCATATTGTCCATCTTCATGGATGTTAATAGATATAGAAAAGTAATATTTGTATTTCAAAAATTAATTGATATGAAATTTGTATAAGCTAAACTGTATTCAAATGTATCAGATAACTTAATATTTAAAATCATCTGATAATTTGAGAAGGAAATCTTCAAATTGTGCTATAAAACTAATTTCATTAGTGAGATTACATATTCATTGGTACAGTTTTTATAATACATGATTTGATATTCACAGTTTGATCCCAATTGCAAACAGAATGCGTATATTCACAGTATATATGTATCCTTTCTGTCAAGCACTTATAATCTATAATTTCTTCACCACCCCAAGAAAATAGTATTAGATGCTTAGATTCCTAGTTCAGTGTAAGAACTTGTTAAATGTAGTTACCTGTATGCCTCATGAAAGATCTGAAATTATCCTTCCCTGCTTCTGAAAATGAACTGCTACCTCACACGCACCACTCCTGCCTCCCTGACCCATTGAATAACATAAATGTACATTTCATTTGCTCCAGAAATCAGTCGCTTTCTTAACTGCCCAGCAGGCAAGCTAGAGAGAAATATTTACATTTACTCAACTTTATGTTGAATACTTTCTGTTACTGTCATACATATTTTCATTACATCTCTTCACTTTTATGCCTGATTCTTAGAATTGAAGCCAAATTTTAAAAATTTACCCTTCCAAAGTTCATCTTCTAAAATATATTTAAATATATTAGCCAGAACTGTCTGATGTGATGATGTGTTTTCTTTCTATTGTATTACAACATTTCCTCAGGATGATTTCTGGTAGGCCTATGTGTTAGCAGAGAGACCAGTACCTCAATTTCAGCAAGACAAAAACTATAGGGCTTCATATTTTTTTAAATTGAAATTAGATCCCCATTCTGTTTTTTCTACCTGTTTTCCTTTGTGAGTCCTGAGGACTAAGCTTCCTTCATCTTTTTTCTATATTTACTCCCCATTCCTGCTACTAACTGGATTTTATGGGCACCCTTCCCTTATTAGAGCAGATATGTTTCTAGAATATTTTAGTTTTCTCTTTAAGAAAGAAATATTGTCTTAGTCACTTTCTTCAACATGAGGATACAATGCCTGATTCCTACAATTTAAAAGAGGAGCAGTTTAGTTTGGCTGGCAGTCTCAATCTATGCTTGGTTGGCTCTAAGGCAGAAATAGGATGGCAGAGGGACCTGGCAGAGGAAAAGGTGCTCAACTCCTGGCATCCTGGAAGCAGAGATGGAAGGGAGTGGCCAGACACATGAAGATACTCTTCAGTGACCCACGTCTTAGCAGCACATTCAGCCAACGAGTGGATCAATGGAGGATTCCAATGATGCATGTAGGGGCCTTGAGATCCAATCAGTTTCCAAGCATTTCAGATCCAAACCCTAACAGCCTTGGAACTGTTTGATGTTATTCCTACATACTGTACTATAAAAAATGGACAAATGGTTTAAAAAGTCCTCAGGGTATTTCGCCTCTTATTTTTTAAAAATATTCAGTCATATGTGTTTGCAGCACATCATGTTTACATCCCTTTCGTAGAGTTGCTTTGTATACATAACACATCTTAGTTCCTTTTCTCATCCCCTTTCCTCCCTTCCCTTCCTCCTCCCTTCCCTTTCTTTCCTTTAACTTGTCTTCCTTATCTTCATCCAAATGACATCTTAGATTTCATGAACTGATTACCTTTTTGCATACGAAATAGTTTTTTATATAATGTTTTATTAAAATGTGTATTTAAAATACAAATACAAATGACTTGGACAACATTAAGAATAAACACAGTTGGCCATTGACAAGTACAGTTCACCTGGTAGTCACTGAAGAACATGATATTAAAGCATAACCTACTACCTGTAGGGAATCAGTAGGATGCAGGCAGGGTCATAGTTTATAGATGCAATTTGAAAAGGTGTGATGTGGAGTCTGTTTAAGAGACTTTTTGGTTAAAATTTAAATGATTAGAATCCAGTGGAAATATACTAGGAAGGGTTCATAGAATCTAATTTTTACATGCTTTTTGAGACATCTTTGCCTTTTAAGTGACAGAAATCAAACTCAATGAAGCAACATAAAATTAACACTGAATAAGAATTCATTATTTTATATAAATTCAGGCCATTATCTTTCAGGAATGGCTGGACTCAACAATTGAGCTAACTTGACTAGGCTTATATTTTCCAGTCTTTATTCTGTTTTGCATTGTATTGCCTGCCTTCTCCAGCAAGTTTCTCTATGCATGGCGCATGTAGCTACACTTCTCACAGCCAGTAGTCCCTGAGAAAACGCTTTCGTTTACTGATTGTTCCAGGAAAGGTCTGGTATGACTCACTAGCCAGGGCTGAGTCACATGCATACTGTTAACTGTTCGATTTGGCTGGAGACAAAATTTATTGTTCAGCTCTTGCTGGATCACAGCCTTGGCCCTGGAAACTGATAAAAACCTCGTTGCACCCCTCGGCGGCCAAATTGGATGAATGTATCTCTAAAGAGATAATGAGACAACAGAAATGCACACTTTTCCCAGATGTGAGTCAGGAGTGACATACTCTCTAAAGTTTCCTTGAAGCATGTGGCTAGAATTCTTAACAAGACAGTGTCCTTTTGAGAGTGGACATGCTTGGTCTTCTTTGAGATTCCGTTTCTTCTTGGTCCCAACTCAACTCTGTCTCATATTCCAGTTCAATCTCTATCCACCACTCCCTTCTTGGAAACTAAAGTTCAACTGTGTGCTAATTTGTTTGGTCTTTAAATTCCAGACTTTTCTCTGAACTTTCCAGAAGTAGTTATGTTTATAGCAGTACTGTTGTGTTTATTTCAATTTGAAATTGTTGTGTAACCACAGGAAATATAATCCCCTGTGTGAACTTCTAAATTGACAGCTGCTCAAGATTATTATATTTTTGTAGAGTTCCAAAGATTCAAAAAAGCAAAAATTTACCTTTATAGTATTTATTTCTGTCTAATCAATCACCTGTTGGACCAACGCTACCTGGAAGCCATTATCATTTTTCAAAAGCAAGTTTGTTTCTTCATGCTTTTTTCGTCTTCACAGCACTATGCCAGTGTTTTAAGATAATCATCTACTTCTCATCACTATGATCCTTGCTTCAAGGTCATGGTATTTTCATTTTAATGATTCTAAGAACTATGTGTGGGTTATATATTCATAACCTTCTATGTTCTGTTGGGGAAAAAGCCACATGATTAACCACATAATAAATTTATCTCTTCAAGTATTGCTACTTTTGAATTTGTATCAGTGACATTGCTATACATTTTGGATCCAAGAAAAGTGTTTTGTCATGTCTTCCTAAGTTGCAAGTTAATAACAAAGTGAGCAGATACTTAGATCCTATAAAATATAATAAATGTTTACATTGTGTAGAAAGTGAGTAAAATAAGTTTCTGCAATATATTTTTCCCTAACTTTTGCATTTTCATTTTTTTTAAAGTTTTACATTCCTATGGGTAAATAATCACATAAGTAGCTTTTCAGAATTTCATATATTGATTTTCAAATGTAAAATACTCTTTTCTGAGTCTTTTCATTGAATATTGCATTTTGGAATATTCAGAAGACTGAGAATAATGCTGCATAAAAGTGTTTTGTCAAAATAAAACAAATCTTGAGACAGTAGAGGGCAGACATGTCAAAGACCTGTATTTCTCTTTTGGTATTTCTAGATTTCCAAAACTTCCAGGAGTTTTTATGCACATAGTTATAGCTACGAGATTAGTATGTGCTCAAATAAAAATTAAATATTCATATAAATTTAGGATTATATACTGTAGTCATGCTGTTTAAACTTCCAACTTCCAATTTTTGAAATTACTTTCTTCAATATTTGAACTTTTTTTTGTAAGAATGAGGACATTTTCTAATGTATATTTTCACATTTAGCTATTCATTACTTAGAAATATTGGCCTTTCTATTAAAATATCATTAACCTATTTTAAAATAGCCATGTGCTGTAGAGCTTGAGAAGGTTTGCTGCTTTGTGCATATATTAAATATTAATCTACTTATGTTTGACAAATATTATTTTGGAAAATTTTGTTGAAACTTATTTGTAGACAACATTTACCATAGAAAGTAAAATATAAATGAAATTTGGTTTTCTATTAAAGAATAAGTGACAAGTGTCTGAAAACTAATGATAATTATTCACACATTTTGGAAACAATGACACTCTCTATGCCCTTAAGTAGTTATTTTCAAGAAATACTTTTGTTGCTTATTTATTCTCATTGTTTGCCAAATATTTAAAACATAGTTTTGAAGAGAAGAAATATGAAATACAGTATTTGAATAAGTTCTTCAACCATGAAGGAGGCATCGATAGATTTTAATGCATGTGAACCACAGAATTTCACTTACCAACATTCCTTAATTTTTTTTATTGGTACATTTTAGGTATACAATACAGTTACAGTCATCATGGGACTTTGCACCTTTACATGATCTATCTTGGTTCTTATTTTTTCCCATTCCTCTGCTATCCCTTCACCCCCTCCACCCTTCTCTATTTACAGAGGCTTTGTTTACATTTTTTTCCTTTTCTCATATAGTATGAAGGATTTCAGTTTTTGACTATTTAATATGATATTGGCTGTTGGTTTTTCATAGATAAACTTTGTCATTTGGAGATAAAGACAGCTATTCCAATTTTTCCAGGGTTTTTATTATGAATGGGTATTGTATTTTGTGGAATGTTTTTTTTTTCTGCATCTATTGAAATGATCATATGGTTTTTGTCTTTGACTCTGTTAATATTTTGTATTACATTTATTGATTTATGTATGTTGAATCATCCTTGCATCCCAGGAAGAAATTTGACTTGTTCAGGATGTGTGATCTTTTTTATGACCCTCTGTATTCTGTTTGCCAGTATCTTATTGAGGATTTTTACATCTATATTCATTGAGGAGATTGTTTGGGTTGGGTCTTTTCCTGGTTTTGAAATCAAAGTAACACTTGTTTCTAGGAATTAATTTGGAATTGTTGCTTACTTTTCAATTGAAAAGTTTCAAAAGTAGTGGCAATAGTTCTCTAAATGTTTTGTAGAATTTGGCAGTGAAGCCTGGGCTTTTCTTTGATGATACATGTTTAATTACATTTTCAATTTCACTGATTGTAATTGGGATATTTAGAATTTTATATATTCTTTGTTCAACTTTGGTAATTCCTATATATCTAGAAATCTGTCCATTACTTCTGTATTTTCCATTTTATTAGAGTACAGATTCTCAAAGTGTAGGTATTTATGGTCCTCTGAATTTCTTCTGGATCTGTTGTGACTTTACCTTTTTAATTCCTAATTGCATGGATTTGAGACTTTTCTTTCCTTTTTTTTTTTTTGATAATCTTGGCTAAGGGTTTATTGATTTTATTTATTCTGTTGAAAAACAAACTCTTCAATTTGTTGATTTTTTTTGTATTGTTCTCTTAGTCTCCATTTCCTTGATTTCTGTTCTGATCGTTATAATTTCCACCTTGCATGAACTTTGGATTTGTCTTGCTCTTCTTTTTCTAGAAGCTTAAGATGTAGTATTAGGTTATCTATTTCAGCTTGCTCAGTTTTCCTAGTGTGGGAATTCAGTGCTATAAATTTCCCTCATGGAACTTTTTCATTGTGTCCTAGAGATTCCTATATATTGTATTGGCATTTTCATTTATTTGTAAAAACTAATTTCTTTTTCCACTTCTTCTGTTACCAACTAGTTGTTTAAGAAAGGGTTATTCAATTTCCATGAATTTGTGAAGTTTGCAGTTTCTTTTGCTATTGATCTCAGTTCAATTGTACTATGGTCTGGTAATATACATGGGATAACTTTGATTCCTTTGCATTTACTTAACATGTTCTATGAACTACTATGTGGTTTATTTTGGAGAATGAACTGTGTAGAGCCAAAAAGAGTGCATATTCTGATTTTGTGAGGTGGAGCAATCTGTAGACATCTGTGAAGTCCATTTCTTCAAAAGCTTTGTTCAGTTCTAGTATTTTGCTGTTGATTTTTTGTCCAGATGATCTGTCTATTTGGAACAATTCGGTATTGATGTCACTCACTACAGTTGTATTAGTGCTTATTTGGTTTTTCATGTTCCTTAATCTTTATTTTGTATAGTTGGGGGCATTAACATTTGGTGCATATATATTTATGATTGTCATCTCTTCCTCTTGGATTGTTCTTGTTACAAGAATATAGAGAGTTTCTTTGACTCTTAATTAGTTTTGGTTTGAAATTTACTTTGTGAATAAGGTAGCTTCTGCTGCGTTTTTTCCACGTTCCTGTCACATGGAGTACTGTTTTCCATCCTTTTACTTTCAGTCTATGAGTTTCTTTTTGAACTAGGTGCATTTCTTGTATACAGCATATTATTGGATTTTGCTTCTTAATCCATTCTGCCAGTCTATTTATTTTGATTGGTAAATTGAGGCCAATAACATTGATTGTAAGTGATATGTATCAACTTATCTTCTTCATGTTATTTTCCTGTTGTTGACTCTTTTTAACTTTTTCACCCTGTTCCCTCTATTTCTTGCCTTGCCTAATGGATTTGCTCTTTGGGCCTCATGGAGTTGTAATCCTCATGGTCTTTTTCTAGGATATTATTTAGAATTATTTGAAGTGCTGGCTTGGTATTCATGAAGTTTCTCACATGTTCTTTGTTATGGAAATATCATATTTCTGCATCAATTTTGAAAAATAGTTTGCAGGATACATCTGTGTAGGTTGGAGGTTGTTCTCTTTTAAGGCTTGATACATCTCACTCCAGACTCTCCTTGACGTGAGGGGTTGTTTTGAAAAGTCTGCTGTGATTCGGATGGACTTTCCTTTGCATATAATTTGTTTCTTTTCTCTAACTGCTTATAGTATTTTATTCTTCTGTTGGGTTTCTGGGATGTTGATTATTACATGTCTAGGTGTAGCTTCTTTGTGAGTCCTATAAGCCTCACTCATATATTTGTCAAATTCTTGTGCTCTGTTTGGTAAGTGTTCTGTCATTAATTCTGTAAATTTATTTTTTTTGTAATTTCTCCTGCTTTTTCATTGACTTGTATCAGTCTTATATTATTTTTCTTTGCATTATCTAAGAGCTTTTGGATTGATTTCTATGTTCTCTGAATATTTTTAAGAGATTCCCTTTTTCACAGTTACTGACCATCATCCTGTCTTCTATATCTGATATTCTGTCTTCAACTCAGCTCTGTCTGTCACATATGCCTTCAATAAAGTTTTAAATCTCCTGGATATCTGTTTGAATCTGTTTCATGCTTTCCATTTCTTTCCTGTGTTGGGCATTCATGGTTTCTATCATGGTCTTGAGCTCATGTGATTTTTAAATCTGTTTATGTCTAGAATTTCTAATCATGTCTTTCATTCTGCTCACCATCTCTGTAGTTATCTGGGAAATTATTTGTTTGAATTTTTCTAGAGCTCCATTCATCAGTTTTGTTACTTCCTGTACTATCAGTTCATGGTTTCCAGGGGTGAAGTATCATTTTTCTACCTCATTTTCCCAAGAATTTGCCTTTGGTGAGCTGGCAGCCTGTGTTTATGCTTGTGACTTGCTTGAATGTCTTCTCATTTTTATTTTTGTTGTTGGTACAGTTCTGGGTTTAATTCCTAGATGAGTACTTCAATCTTCCTGTATAGCTTGTCTTTAGGTTTGACTCTGAGGCAATGTCCTTTTCATTACATTGAGAAGGACAACTGATTATATCAATTGTAACACTTTAGCCCAAGTGATACATTCAGCAGCACTGTAGCATCAAGCACAGTTTAGAAAATAAGAATTTGTGGTAGTTATTAATCAATCCCCTTTAACCATGTGAATTAAATCAAAATTGAGCCTGGTTCTCAGGACAATGATCTTTATTACCCTCATGTGTCTCTATGGTGTGAATCCCAGTACCAGCAGACCCAGGAAGCCAGAGGTGCCTAAGGGAGGGTGCTGTTGGGGCAGGGGCTGCAGGCTCCTGCACAGCTCCATCTCTCATTGGTCCACTGCCAACACCTTTTCTTCAACTTTCATCCAGTATCTTGCATCACATGGGGTACATTTGAGAAGAAATTGTTATATTCCTCTCTGGGAGATCTGATATACCACATTACTTCTTATATTTTCTTTAGATTACAAAAAGCTACAAAATTTCTATTTCTTCATTAAATATAAAGATACAGAAAAATAAAATTAAATATAAAGATAAAGAAAAATAAAAATAAAATATCGATACAAATTTAACTTTTTAAAATTACAGCAGCACTTCTTCTATAGTGACAACAGAGAACATTTCAGGAACTCCATTTATTTGAATAATAGTACACAAAAGCAAAAATTGTTTTTACCTCCACTTTGTATCTTTGTTTTCTAGTCCAACTCATAGGTTTTCCTTTGCCTTGGAAGTTTGAGTATAGCAGCTACTTTGAATATTGGAGAGTTTCTGACTAAGTACTGGGAGGACACTGACTACTTTTTTTCAATTAATTTCATTGATATATTTTAGGAATACATAAACATTCATCATACAGAATCTGTACCTGTACATTATATATATATTGCTTCTTTTCCGCATTCCTCTCCCTCACTTCCACCCTTCTTCCCCTCCTCATTTACAAAAGTTCTGTTTCCATTTTATTCCTTTTATTTATTTTTTCCCTTCATTTCTGTACCCCTCCTCTTTCCTTTGCTCTCCTTTTCTTTTGAATATTTTCTCCCCATCTCTCAATATCTTTTATGCATTTTGGTCCTTATTTACACTTCAATTTCTCTATTTCAATAGGCCTAAAATTGATTAAATTATAAAGAAGCAGGTGATATCAATGTTTTCTTTCAAACTCAGTGTAACATGGACTCTAGAACTAACAAAGGCCATATCAAAACAGTTTTCTGATCACAAACATGAATTCAAAATAAAAACTTTAAATAGGAATTATAATGTAGCAGCAATTTAAATGGTAACAGAACAAATAAATTCATTGAGCTACCTCAGTTAAAAAGAAAGCTATTATTATATGTAACTAAAATAAAGGTCAAGGGGGAATAATCATATCCTTATATTCATGGCAAGTCAAACACATGATTTATTTCCAACATATTCTTAATACAGTACGAATAGAGGAAAACTAAATGACGTATAAAATGTCTGTTTCTTTTAAAAATTCAGTTACATTCTTAACAGAAAACATTAGATATATTGTCATTCAAGGCACAAATTTGCTAATATTTTAACAAATAAGAAGCCTGGACTAGAAAAGCAGGATGGCAAAAATCATAATTTCCTCAATATTTTATTATATAGTAAAACATTTGTGGAAACTCAATGAAAAGAATCACTGAGCTATGGAGTTAAGTGAGATTACAGGTTGAAAGATTAATACAAATTTGTTTTATATCAACTAATAAAATTTAAAGAAACTATACATTAACATCCCAAATTATTTAATATCTAAAAATACACTTGACGTGAAATACAAAAGTATTATATAAAATAAACAATAACAATTCAATTGACAAATAAAGTAAGAGATTTAATGTATAACTTGTTCTTGGACTAGAAGACATCCTAGTGTAAAAATGTCTTTTTACTGCATATGTTAGCCCAATGAGAGCTTACAAAAATAGCAGATTTAAAAAAAAATTATGCTAATATTAATGCCTATGTGGAAAATAAAACAAGCCAAAGTACTTAGAAAATACTTTTAAAATAACAAGAGAATGTCACTTACATTAAATATTTTATTTGCTTAACAGATTAAATTGATTCTTGATGTTATTTCTTAAGCAATTGGGCTTCTGTTCAGAAATTCCTTGAATATTTCTATGTTTCACATGATTTTGCCTATTTATTTTCATCCACTTTATGAATATTTCTATCTTTTTAGAATTAATTATATTGGTGTTTAGATATTTATAATGATAACATTCATCAAGGGAATTTGTACTTGTACATGACATATCTCCTCCTCCTACAGCTCCTCCTCCTCCAAGACCTCCTCATCCTCCTTTCCTCTTCCTCTCCCCCCCTTCTTCTTCTTCTTTTACATTCTAATCTCCTTCTTTAGGCTCCTCTTGCCCTCTTTATAAAAGTTTCATTTTCATTTTTTTCCCTTTTTTCCCCTTCCTTCCTTTACCATCCCTCCATCCTTCTTCTTCTTCTTTTACATTCTAATCTCCTTCTTTAGGCTCCTCTTGCCCTCTTTATAAAAGTTTCATTTTCATTTTTTTCCCTTTTTTCCCCCTTCCTTCCTTTACCCCATCCCTCCATAATTTCCCTTTATGTTTGAACATTTTTTACTAATTCACAATATCTATAGTACATTTTGTCCTTATGTACACTTTATTTTCTTCACACTAGAGAAACTATGTGATATTTGAACATGTGTGTCTGATATATTTTACTTGAGTATAGTTTCCAGGTGTATCCATTTACCTAGAAATATCTCGAGGTTATCATTCATTATAGCAGAGTAGAACCCCATTGTGTATTTAAAAAAAAAACTCTCCTTTATCCTTTTATCAATGATGGACATTTGTGTTGTTTCCAAGTTTAAGCCATTATAAACTGTGTTTTTATAAACATTCAGTCTGCATATATTGCTGTTGCATTATGCTTTTAATTCTACCAGGAAGACATGAAGAAGTGGAATAACTGGGCCAAATGGAACTGCTAGTTTTAGTTTTTTGAGGGATATCTGCACTAATTTCCACAGTTGTTTCACCAGTATACACTCCCACTGACAGTAGAGAAGGGTTCCTTTTCCCTCCAACCCCATTAGCATAAGTTATCAGTTGATTTCTGATAATACCCGTTCTTTCTGAGGTGAGTTGGAATTTCAGTGTTGTTTTATATTCCAACAGGTTAAGTGTTTCTGTTGAAAGAATAGATCTTTGATTCATTTTTATTTTAGTTTAATACATGGTGAGAGGGACTGCATGTAAACAGCCAGTTTTGCAAGTTCTCTTTATTAATGATATTATCATTCTTCAACTGTATGTTTTTGAACTGGTTATTTATGTTTTGTATCATTTTGTTTAGCTCAGCTAGCTTTTTATCAGTGTCTTCTGTAAATTTGCTGATCATTTGTTTATTATGTCCATTATTTGTTCAGTTATATCTTTTTTGAATTCACTGAGCACCATATTGATTTGTTTTAATCTTCTCTGTTACCCTTTTGAATAATGCTGCTCAGTGGCTTTTGATTTACTCCTTGATGTCTCATAGGTCAGGGTTGGGGTAGTTGGGATTTTTGGAGGCATGTTGCTGCCTTATTTGTCATATTGCTATTTTTGTTTGGTTTTGTGTGTGGTTCATGGGTGGATTATAGTGGCAGAAAGTTTTGCTAGAATATGGACTCTCATTAGTTAATGTCTACATTTCATTGATGAATTCTGTGTGTGGCTAACTATATGCTTTTGTTTTTGTCCCAAGATCTAGCTGCCTCCACTTATTTGGGAAGGGAGGCTGCAATGCATGGTCAAGCACCCCATTCACTGGAATGGGCAGCAGTATTAATAACACAAAGGCAAGACATGTATTAGCATACTGTGGAAATCAATTAATAACAATTACACTTCGGCAATAACAAAAAATCAGCAAGAGTACTAGGATAACTCAAGTAGGATATTTAAATACCCAAATAAGCAGTATTTAACCAAACTTAGCCACAGAAAAGAGATCTATACATATAATATGAATACTAAGAAAAGCCAAATATTGATTTACACTAAATATTTACTCAATGCAATAACTAAATTTCCACTAACAATAGTTCACTATTCAAGAATAATAGCCTAGAGTTAACTATCTAAATATTTATACAGCTTAATCATTATACTAATAAAGATAAAGGGAAGTGAGGAACTGGAGAATGAGGAAAAAAATTTGAAAAAGTAATCAATGGAAGTAATCAGAAGAAAAGTAAGATAGATGACCCAATTGAGAAGTAACAGGAAATCAATAGTATTAGATAAAACTAGTAAGAAAGAATAAATAAAAAGAAAAGTAAAAATGAAGCAAAATAAAAGAAAAATATAAGAAAGAAAATGAATTAAAAGGAAAACAGAAAATAAAGGGAAATAAAGAAGAAAGAAGAAAAAAAACCTCAAATCCCAAAAAGCAAACGATGGGAAAAAATGAGCCCCCAAAAGAAATTCCTCTGTATTTTTGAATGAGTGCTTTCATTCCAGGATTTATAGTTGTTGAGTCCAATAAGTCACAATTTTCTCCACTTAGCTTTACAGTCTATGATTTTGTGAGGTGGTGTCCTTGTTCCAGTGGCCTTTCTTGCCTGTGTACCACACATGGTGGGAACCATCCAAGCTGATGTGAGTCTTACTTACATTGCTAGATAGGGAAAGCAATCAGACCCCCAGGTTGTGCTGCATCTAGGCAGCATGCCAGAATTTAGTATGCTGGACTTGAGGCAAGTATGTTCAGATCCCACTGCCTCTGGAAGCCAAACTCAATAAGCCCAGTTTTGCACCAGGGTGGCCAGTGCCTGTGTCCTTCCTGGCCTGAGTTTAAAGATTTCAGTGCATACCTGCTCTGCAGCTCTGTACTGTGGGTTGCCTCTACACAGTCACTTTGGGAGTATAACACTGGAAACCTTGAAATGAAGTCATTCTATATTTTTTCTCTGTCTCAGTCTTAAACAACCCCTTCCCCAAATGGAGCCTGATTAAATATTCCCTGAGGTATAACATGCATTTTACTGTGTTTCCTCTCTGACTCTATCCTGCCATAAATGAGTCACTTTTGGAGTAAAACTTCATGCTGTTTTTGTAATTTACAAGAGCTAAGGGCATTTCCTGAGGCTGTTGCTGCTGACCAGGTGTTTTATTTTTCCCTAGAGCTATGAACTCTTCATGTTTACCTTCTGTCCTTGCATTTTGGCCTTATACAAGATCAGGTTGGTCAATTGATTGGTGCTTCTACTTTCCTGTTCTGAGTGGAAACAAAGCACAGAGTGGGCTTGGAGTTGGTGGGTCACTATGACCAGGAAGGAGAATCCACAGGTGTAGAGTTGGCTGGGGATGGGTATCTCTGTCCAGGAGGGGTAGGAAAACAGAAAACAGGAATGTTATGCATGCTTGGTAAGTGTCTCAAATGATGGGACCTGTTTTACAGTTAATTTGGTAATATACAAAGAAAAATATGCATACCAGTATTTTAATCCTAAAAATCTATATTATCAATAAACTTGTTTATAAAATTATATTTGGTTGCATAATTGTTTTTTAAGTTTTATTTTTATTGGTACATTTTTGCAGTACATGTTATTACATTCCTCATGGAGAGTTGGTACATGTACAGGACACATCTTTATTTTTTTAATCCCTTTTCCTCCCCCTTTCATCTGTAAGTCTCTTTCTCTTTTGCAAGAAACTATCTCCTATTTTCTATTATCTATGGCTTAAAAGTCAATTTGCCTTTTTTTTTTTACAATAGGAAACATATCTGTTAACAAGGCGTTCCTTAAATAAACCATGGAACATTTATTTATAGAGACGACAGTCAATAACAGTGCTGAAGTAAATCATATGTTGCATGTGTGTATAACAATGTCTAGCATATGTACAATAATGTGAATAATGCAAGAATGTGAGTTGAAGCTGTTCAGTTGATTATCTAATACAACTACTTTTCTAGATAAATGTTGATGGAAATTTATAATTATATAAATACACATCATTTAGTATCCTAAGAATTTCAGATCATGGATGAAGAATTCAGAGCATTCAGGTTTGAATTCCAACTTCACTATTTCCTACTTGTGAGGCTTTAGGTCATTCCAAATATATTCATGTTTCATTTCCCTTCTTTGTAAAGTGATAACAATGTTACTTATCTTAAGGGATTAATACAACCCCCTTTTCATGATCTATTATTGATCTTTAAAAAAATCAGCTTTCATTTTCTGTACTGTTGTTCTCTTTTCTGTAATTAATGCTTAGCCTTATCTTTGCTATTACCTCTTCTGCTTGTTTTGTATTTAATTTGATTTTAATACCTTCAGGCAAGAACTGGATTATTAATTTGAAATCTTTCTTATTTTCTAGTCTTGGCATAAAGTGTCATTTTTTACAAGTACTAGTATCAGTCTATGCATAAATTTTAATGTCCTGTATTGGCCTCTTTGGTTTTTTTCAACTCAGAATGCTTTCTAATTTTTCTCTTTGGACCAAAGTTTGGAAATCTATTACTATACTTTTAAATATTCAGTTTTTTCTAGATAGCTTTAAGTTAATGACCTTTAAAATATAATCTCATTTTGGTCAGAGACTCTATTTTGTATTATGCAAATTTCTTTTTTTTTAATGTGAATTTCTTTCAGCAAGTTGTGACTTATTTTATAACCCAGAATCAATTTTATGTTGGTAAGCACTTCATGTGTATTTATAAATAATATCTATTTTCCTGTCATGGGGTAGACTATTTGTTTTAACCAAATGTATAATGGTTTTGGAAATCACTTATTCAAATGCCTACTCTCTCTTTTCTGAGCGAGTACCCTAATTACATGCATGATCTGGTTTTTGTGTGTGTACCTGTGTGTTTATGCACTCTTGATTTCTTTTTCCAGTATCTTATTTTAGATATTTTTATTCACATATCTTCAATTTCACTAACATCTTCTTCTACAGTGGTTAATTTACTATGCATCATATCAATTACATTTTATATTAGACATTTATTTATTGAACATTTATTTATTATATGCACAAATTCAATTTGTGTCTTTTTATTTAGTTCTGTTCAAAATGAAATTATATCAGCTTAAACATATGAAATATGTGGTATTTTTTTGTAGTTGTTATCTTCTAATTCTATCATATGCCATTTCTAGGTTTCAGTTAATTTGTTTTCTTCTTTATGAATCAGAAAGTTATGTTTCTGTATATGATTTGTAATTTTCATTGGATTTCAAGTATGCTAAATTTTAATTTTTTGGTGCTGGATTTCTATAAATTTTCTTGTTTTATTCTGAGACATTAGTAAGTATTCACCAGTAAATATTTTCATGTCTTGCTTTTGGTATTTTTATGGTAGCAGTATTCAGTTTAGAAATGTTTCCCCACTTTTAGGGTAAAATTGTTTTGCATACTCTTGTGAATGCACAGTAAATTTTAAGGGTTTACAATCTAGAGAAACTAGTCTTGGCCCTGTGTGCACATCAAAGATTATTTTTCTTAATCCTTAGGTGATCAATAACAGCCTTGAATGTATCCTTGTACAGAAGGATTTTCAACATCTCCTCCAAAAGAGTATGGAAGCAGTTAATAAGGGAAACTGAATTGAAATAAAGAGATTAAGAATAATATATTTAGAAGCTCTTCAAAGAGGTAGGGAGAAGAAGAAAAGAGAGAGGAAACACAAGAAATTTGGAAAACTGCAATCAGTGTAGAAATGGACACAATGCCAGAAATATTTATTGTACCAAGTTGACATCAGAGCCTGAGTCAAAATTCAGGGAAATTTTCATCTAAAAGGTAGCTACTGTAAGTAACTTCAGTCACCCATTAGCATGTTCCTTGACCTTTGGAAGGAGTATCATAACCCTTCATTTCATGAAAGACTTACTCCAGACCTGGGAGAGGTCTGAGCGGGCCAATTACAAGAGAAGAATAAAGATAATATAAAAAATTTGGAGCACAGAATGTTAAGCAATCAAAGGAAGAGTAAACTAAAGAGTAAACTAAATCATGAGGTCATGGAAGTAAGTCCAGTATGTTGACTATAGTCTCCAAACAATAAAGTGCTAGCATAACACGTGAGAAAAACATAACAGAAGGGAGGTGGGCCTTCAAGGCAGATAAAATATATGAATGTGACAGAATAAGAAAAGTAGAATTTTATTTCACATTTGTAATGACACTAGTTACCTCCAAGAAAGGAGTCTTGGGACTGTTGTGCAGAAGATGAAACTTATCAATTGTAATAAGCGAACACTTGCTTTGTAAGTAGTGATAGCCAGAATGGACAAAAATACTGGATCTCTTAAAAGGCAAGGGACATGATATTCATGCCCATGAAGAATTTTCCATACTGTTCTAATGGCTTTGCTATGGCAGTAATAAAACAAATATGTGGATACAGTTCTCTGCTCTGTTGACAATGTTGCAGAATTTTTACTTCATATAAATTGAGCTCAGAAGGGTGTTGATAAAATATCCTATACAAGTTCCATTTGGGATAATAAATTTAAAAAGCATAAAATGAGTTTATCTAATTGAAAAATTCCTACTAGATCAAAAATATGTGTCATTAGATCAAAACTATTTCCAGTTGGTAACCAGAGGTGACTATGCTATCTTTCAGCAGTTAAATAATACATTATTTACATTACAGAAAGTATAAATTTTACCTCAATTTAATGTTTCTATTTAACAAATATTATTGGATTGATTGCAAAAATAATGTTTGATAAGCCAAGTAGAAAAAGGGATCATATATACCTCATAAATGTTCACAATATGCTTTAGAGAGACAATAAAGGTAAAATGTCTCAGGCTGTATAATTTGTTCGATGTCCTTGCACTGGTTATTTTATGAATTTCTTTCTTTTTAACAATAAACTTTCATCTTTTCTCTTTTCTTTTTGAGTAATTGAACTGTTTCAATATGATCTGAGTAAAAGAAAAAGAAACATATCCCCAGCTTGAAAGCTCCAAATAAAGATACTTTCCAAAATCTAGTCCAGGTTTTACACAATATGAACAAAAAACTGAGCATTTGCTGTTTGCATTACATGATACTAAAACAGAAATTCTTTTAATTCTAAAAGAGAAAAAGTAAATGAAAGTGATTTCAAAATAAGTATCATCAGGCTCTCTTACACTTATTTACCCTTTCATTGTTTTTCTTGTCAAGTCAAATATATGTCAGGATTTTAAAAGGATATAATTAATAGAGTTTAGGAATTGCATGCTACTTTGTAACTAAATAAACTAACACTTTACTTTTGTTTTCACGGTTTTAATTAGAAAAGGTAGTAAATTGTGCTGTACAAATTTGAATGTATTTTTAACATATCTATAAAACTTTTTATTGAAAACATTTTGTACACTATTTTCAGTTATTGCTGAAAACATTTTTGCACTGTTTCTGTTCTTAAAAGCTTTCAGAATTTCAGTGTTGAATATATAAATTTCATATTTTACACCACAGCTTTTACTTTATTGAATTAATTTTCTTCTTTACGAGTTTGTTGATTTTTTTGTCATGAATGAGTGTTGATTTTGCTGAACTGAATTTCTCTATGTATTGTGATAATCATGTAATTTTCAGCCCTTATTCTATTAATACGATATATCACATCAAATGACTTTTTTATATCAGAAGTATTCTTGCACATCAGCGATACATAATATCCTCTTAGGGATATATAATATCCTGTTGGTGTGCTAGTATGCTGTTAAAGATGTTTGAATCTGGATTCCTTTCTTGTGATATCTTCTTATTGCACTGTCAGGGTAATGCTGGCTTCATGAAATGCGGTGGGAACTATTTCCTTCGTATCAAATTTTAGAAGAGTGAAGAAGGATTGGTGTTAATTCACCTCTATATCTTTGTGAAATACACAAATGAAGCCATGTAGTTTTCAGAAGTTTGTGTATCAAGAGTTTACTGGCAGAGTAGATTTAATACTTTAAGTATGTACATACATATGTATGAGTGATTATATAAAGGTTTTACAAGGTAGGCTTATAATAACTTCCTGCCCATTCTGGAGTAGAATTCAAAGTAACTATCTGCACTGGAAAGGTGATGGATCTTGATAAAGTGTAAAGACCTGACTTCTTTTTCCTCTGCTCCTGCTATTCTTGGTTGTCATAAAATGAATAGTTTTCCACCAGGATATTTCTGCGTCATCACTAGTCTAAACAGAATGGAGTCAGCTGACTGTGGACCAACACTTCTGAAACCATGAGCTTGAATAAATATTTCACCCTTTAAATTTATTTTTCTCAGATATTTTGTCATAGCAACAGAAATCTGACTGATATAGACACTTTTATCATTGTGTACTGTTTTCCACTGTCTTCTGTGAGTAATTTTTTAAACTTAGATTCTATTTGGCCTGAAATAGTTATGAGAGTTCCTGTTCTCCTTAGGTTACAATTTGAATGAAATGTCTTTTCTATCCTTTAATTTCAACTTATATATGTATTTAAATGTAAAGTGATTCTTTTAGAAAGCATACTGCTGAATCTTTTTGCTTTCAATCTTTTCAGCCACTATGAATTTGAATGATGGAATTCAGACCATTTATATTTACTAGTGGGGAAAGATTTTTTTGCCACTCTGTGAAAAAAAATATATATACACACACTCATTTGTCTTGTTTTATTGCTCTTTTTGTGTTTCTTTTATTTTTTTTAATGTATTCAATTTTAGAGTAGATTTCAGTTCCTTTGTAGAAATACTGAGAAGAAGGCAAGGAGATTAGTTAGTCATCTGTCACCTGCTCCTACACATGAATAGCCTCTTCCATAATCAGCATGTCATCAAAGGGTGCCTTGGTTGTATTTGATATAAGCCTGCATTTGCACAGCATTTTGATCCAGACTCCATAGTTTACATTATAGTTTATTCTAATAATGTGCATTCAGTGGGTGTGAGAAAATATGTAATGATATTTATCTACCACCATAGTATCATATATAGTTGTTTTACTACCCTAAAAATCCCTTGTGAAATATTTGACTTAAAGTCCATTTTATCTGGGGAATGTGTAACCACCTTTGGTTTTCTTTAATTCCATTTTCACGAAATGTTTTTCATATTTCACTTCTACCCTATGTATGTCTTTAAAACTTAAATGAGCTTCTTGAAGAGGACAAAATAAAAGTTTTGTGTGGCAATATATTTTCAATTCCTTTGGTTCAATACCACAAATTGTGATTGCTGGGTCATACGGCATGAGTACTTTTAATGTTGAAAGAAAGCATGAAACTGTCTTCCAAAGTAGCTGTGCCATTTTAAATTCCTGCTAGCAATGGATGAGACTTCTTGTTACTGTTTATTCTTTCCAACATTTTGTAAAACCAGAATTCTAGGCTTTGGTTTTTGTCCATTCAAAAAGATGTGCATTGGTATCCCATTGTTGTTGTTTTAAATTGGGGCATTCTTTAATGTGCTTATTTGTTACTCTATCTTCTTTGATGAAATGTTTCTGGAGAACTTTGGCCACTTCTAAATCATGTTGATTACTTTATTTTTTATGTTTTTAAGGTTCTATATATATTTATCATTTCAGTTCTTTATCTAATATGTTTTTACAAATATTTCTCTCCATATGTAGCTTGTCTTTTAAATTTTTTCAACCTTTTTTATAGAGCAGACTTTTTAAATTTTAATGAAGTATAGCTTATGATTCTTCATGAATTATGATTCTTCTGATTTTAGTGGCACACCTAAAATGTCATTACCAATGCTCAGAACATCTAGTTATTTCTAGTAGAACTTACCTTAAAAACATTATATAGCTTTTCACTTAACATTTAAGTGTGTTATCCATTGTGAGTTTTTGTAGAGTCTACAATATGTGTCTCCATTCACTTTTTAACATGTGAATATGCAGCTCTCAGAGTTTAACTTTTTGAGAAGGCTACCTATTTTCCATTCTACCACATTTTTTTCTGTGTTAAAAGATCATTTGATTGTATTATTTGGTCCATTCAGATACTTTGGTATAGTCCACTGATCTATTTTGTCTATTCTTTGCTGTTTTCATTATAGTAGCTATATATTAAGTCTCGGAATCGTAATGTCTGTCCTCTGCATTTTTATTCTTCTTAAATATTGCCTTGGATATTCTAAATCTTTTGCTTATCTCTACAAAAAGGCAAATAACTTTTTCAATATTTACAAAGTAACTTGCTAAGACTTCAAATTAATTTGCATCAAAACTATAGATCATCGTGTGAAACATTAACAGATGAACAGTTCTATTCCACTGATTTAGGTCTTCACTGATTTAGTTCTCTTCACTCTTCACTGATTTAGTTCTTTGATATATTTCTTCAGGATTTTAGTTTTCTCCACTTGTACATAGTGTTAGATTTATATATGTGTTTCATTTTAGTGTCATTCTGATTTAAGTGATCTGAGCCTTTAATTTCAAATTGCTCTTGTTCTAATCTGGTATATAGAAAAGTGATTCATTTTTGTATATTGATGTCATATCTGTTACCTTATCTATCATCCCTGATTAGTTTCAGAAAATTTAATCTGTTCTCTCAGATTTTCTGTATATTATCATGTTATTAAAGATAGTTCTATTTTTTCATCCCTAATTTGTATACATTTTGCTTGTTTCTCTTATTTTATAATATCATATAACACTTCAATTATGATGTTGACAAGGAATAGTAAGAGTGTTCATTCATGTCTTGCTCCTGATCTTAATGAGAAAGCTTCTAGTTTCTCATTATTATTACCTGTAAGGTAGATATCCTTTGTTAAGTTGAAAAAGTTATCCTTTATTCCTAGTTTGCTGAAAAATTTTTTAACTTGAATAGGTGTTGAATATTTTATTTTATTTTTGAAATTGAACTAAAGCCTCATGCTTGCTAGGCATTGTTTTCTCGCTGAGCCACAACTGTAGCCTAACTTATTGGGTGTAATTTAGCAGTATTTTGTTTGAAAATTTTACATAAAAACAATTTATGTTTCTAAATTCTTTTGGGAGAAAAGCTGTGGCACTAATTAAAACAAAGCAGAAGGAAGCAATTGCAGTGGTCAAGGTGAGGTAATGTTGACTCACACTAGGAAGTTGCATAGGAGCTGTGATAATTAAGAATGCATTAAAAAACAGCCAGCAGAGCTTGATAAATAATTGTGAGGTTTGATGGAAAGAAACAAAAGTTGCTTGAGATTTTGTGAGAGCTGAAGCTAAAAGAGCTTCAGAGATCTGTAGGAGCTTTCCTCTATTGCTATGTGTTATGGTTTAGATCTACAATTGCCTCTAAAAGTCTTTACATGTTCAGATGTGAGGCACTAGAAGGCAACTGAATCACGATAGTCTTAAATATCATTTAGGACCTATAACCAGTCACGGAAATAAGGTTTAGTTTTCATATGAAGTTCTTTATTTTAAGAATATTTTTGTCCATAAATATATTAAACAAATATATTCATTTCAATTTATGTCATTCCTTTATCATATAAAATGATTTATAAACTTTCCATCAATTTTTAAATATTGTTAAATTTGCTTTTATGTTTAATCAGCTGATGTCACAAGAGAACAAAAACAGAGAAACTGCCAATGTGACATTGTACCTTCCAAAGCCTGGACACTCTTCCTGTTCTGACTTTCAACATCACAACTGGAAGCTTCTTTGTCTTTGGACTCCAGGACTCCCATCAACAGACTCTAGGTTTCACAAGTTTCCAGCCTTTCCTTCCCTGATTCTGAGGCTCTTGGACTTAGACTGAATCATACTATTGAAACACCAGTCTTCAGCTTGCATATGTCTTATATGGGACTTAACCTCAGTCATGAGCTATTTTCTCCTATTAAAGTATCTGTCTGTCTATCTATCTATCTATCTATCTATCTATCTATCTATCTTTCCATCACCTATCTGTCTTCTAGCTAGATAGCTAGCTAGCTCATCTTTTTGTCTGTATGGAGACACCTGGCCTGTAAAAACTTTATCATATCATTTGAATTAATTTGAGTTTAAATGATAAATGCATATATGATGAATCCATTTACCTCATGTGGTTACCTACCCTTGCCCAGATTATTTTAATATATAACAAGTAGAATATCTCTTGAATCAAAATTAATTATTGAAGAATTAATCAGTAAGTAATTTTCTCAAATAATGTATAAACTTAATCATCTTGTACACTAGGTTCAAATGAGTGAATGTATCATACAACCCATGTAGTCTTTGGGCCAGTCTAATATGTGTGCATTCACCTCTGAAATAATGTGGCTTGTTAGACATGGTTAGACAGTATTGAGTTGAAGTAACTAATCAACATATAAGTGTTAAATAGACAATTATTATGATTAACCATTATTTCTGACTAAAATCTATGATTACCAGGATAAAAAACTTTGACACCTCTTTGATACAAATAAATGAATAATTTTCTACTATTATTTAGCACTAGTTATTTAAATCACTGATGCTTTTAAATTAAGCATCATTATATTTTTATTCCTCTAAGGAACTTTGTGAAGCAAGGTCATTTTGCCATTTTAACTGAAAATAAAGCTTTGATTCAAAATTTCAGGCTAAATACAAGTGTTCTCTTGCTGTAACAGGACAACCTGTCTCTTCATATGTATTTAGAGTCAATATATTGGGACAAAAAAGGGCTAATAATGCATTGTAACTATATGTACAACATAATAATCATACAATTCCTTTGTTATTTGAAATATGCTCCTACTTGTTTAGTACTTCATGAATAATTTGATAATTTCACCATAGTGGTCAATCCTTCTTACAAAGCAGAAAGTCCTCCATGGATCAAGAACTTAACCCCTATAAACACAATACTACTTATTTCCGTGGAATAAATATCTTGAGTTTAGCAATTTGTAGTCTTGATTTATTCTGATTAATCATACTTAATGCAATTGATTTTAGTTGAATGCCAGTTCTTTCTTCATTTTTTTCTCCTTTACTATATCAACCAGAAACAGTTTCCATTTTACAGTATCAATGAATCATAACTCATATATAAGAAAAAGTAATTGAACTACTATCATATCTAGCTCTGAAGGGGAAAGATGGAGTGAGGAATTGTCAAAAATTTTTACTTGTAGGTATAGGCCCTTTCTTGTAGCAGTGGGAATCACTGGTACTGGGATTCAATATCTGCCACAGAGTTTTAGTCCTGGGTGTAGAGAGAGGGATAAGTAACTGAAATAGTCTACAGTTTCCTTCCATTTCCTTCCACTGCCAAATATAACAAGATAGCAAAAGAGAGGAGATCTTGTTTAATGAATTCCATGAAGATAGGCATCTATAGCAGAGTAGAGATAACATGGATCTAAAAAGTCACAAAGAATGTTCAGCATCAAAATTTTAGCTAGAAGAATGAATGCTACAAAATTAAGACTCAAGACTGTTGAAAATTTTCATTAGTGGGTTCATCAAAGCATATTCTTGATAAACCAAGAATAGAAGATCAAAGGATCACAGTAATGTGAATCTATCACAGCTATTTATTAATTTATGTAAAAAATAGCAAAAACCTTTCAAGTCTAGTGTTAGGTCGAGCTCCCAACAATTTTAGCGATTTTTGTCTATTTGAGATAAATTCTTACTTCAGTTATCAAACAAATTATAAATATAGGAAACTTTAACTGTGAAAAGTTCTCCAAATTCATTAAAATGAAATATTATATGGGATAGCTTTCTCACATTTGAATTTATGAAGAGAAATTTAACATTTTGATCACACAAAACAGAAATTATTGAATAAAATCATTTCTGAGAAAATGCAAGATATTTTCAAAATACATACTGATGGAAAATAACCATAATCTATAAGCTTCTATAAACAAATAAGAAAAATTAAAAACCTCAGTATTAAAATGCACAATATGTATAAACAAAATTTTATAAAAACTTATAAATGATAAATATGTAAGTCAATAATTCTACCCTTTATTAAATATCAAAGACATGCTAATTAAAAGAATACTTAAAGTCAGAAGCCCAGACCATAGTATCAGTGAGTGTGCCCAGATCCCAGAGAGCAGTCATGTGGTCCAGACCAACAAGGCTGTAGGCAGATCCCAGCCAGGGATTTGTCCCAACCCCAGAGGCTCAGGCAAACCTGCCCAGACAAGGCCCACCCTGGAAAGAAAACTTCAGTCAGAGGCCCACGCCTTAGCATTGGTGGTTTGAACCCAGGAATTGGTGTACTGGTGGTAAGCAGCAGAGAAAAGGTCTCTTGGAGGCTTGCTAACAATTAAAGGCCACTGGATGAGCACGAAGTTTTCTCAATAAAGACACAGCAGGATGCATCTGTTGAAATGAGAAGACATGGAAACAAGTCCCCAAACCAGACTTCCAGATAACCTGTGGCAACTCCTATGGGAAAAAGATGGAACAACCTGATACTCAGCCACTTGGACTCTCTGAACTGGCAAGGAAAGAGGACCTGGAAAAAATTAAGTCAGAAATAATTTCTCAGGTAACAGCAGAGATTGGGACCATAGTGCAAGATATGATTAATAAATTTAGAGCAGACACAGATAAAAAATAGAGGAGCTAAGGAACACGATGGAATCCCAACACAGGACACAAATGAATTCATAAAACAGATGCAAATAAGTTTCAGATTTTCAGGAGATTAAAAACTCCACTGAAAGTTTACACAGTGTAATGAGAAGATGGAATTTCAGATATACAAGATAGGATTGCACTAAGTGAACAGGAAAAGAAAAATTTTCTTAATAATAGTAAGAGACCATGAGAAAGCAATCCAACAGCTGTTAGACTATGCAAAAAAGAATAATATAAGACTCATTAGAGTCAATGAAGCAAGAGGAGAGAGTGCAGATGACATAAAAAATCTGTTCACAGAAATAATGGCAGAAAACTTCCCAAATAGGGGTAAAGAATGTGACATGTCAATCAATGAGACTTATAGGACTCCAATTAGTGGTGATCAAAACAAATCTACACATAGACATATAATAGTTAAGATTCCAGAAACCCAACAGAAGAACTCAATTCTATATGCAGTCAGAAAAAAGAAACAAATCACATATAGAGGAAAGCCTATCAGAATCACAGCAGACTTCTCAACACCTCAAGTAAAGAAGATCATGGAGTGATGTTTTTCAAGCCCTAAGAGACAACATCCTCTAATCCATATTGATGTATCCTGCAAAACTATCTTTCAGAATTGATGAAGAAAGAAGATACTTTCATGACAAAGATCACCTTAGGAATTTCATGAATGCCAAATCAGCACTCCAAAAACTTTAAAAAAATATACTAGGAAAAGACAACAAATACAACAACCATAGGAAGCCCAACAGGATGAATCTATCAGGTATGAAAAGAAATTAAATGCAAAGGGGGAAAATACAACAAAAAGAAAAAGTCATGCCAAGGATAAGTCAATTCATATTAGTTAAAACTATCAATGTTAATATCTCAATTCACCAATCAAAAGAACTAGATTGGCAGAATGGATCAAAAAGCAAGATCCAACAATATGCTGCATATAAAAAATACACTCACTTGCTTAAAAGAAAAAAAAACACGAAAGAAACTCATAGACTGAAAGTTAAAGGGTATTAATAATACTTCATGTAATAGGAACCAACAAAAAAAAAAAAAGCAGAAGTAGCTAGCCATTTTTCAGATCACATGGATTTAAAACCAAAAATTAATCTTAATCAAAACAAGCAATTAAGAGAGACAAAGGAGGACAATTTGTAAAGGGAACAATCTAAGATGAAGACATGGCAATCATAAATATATATGACCAAACACTAGTACACCCACGTATATAAGACAAATACTAATGGACATGAAAAATCAAATAAGCACTAACACAACAGTAAGGGGACCTCAAAACCCCACTGTGACAACTAGATAGATCAACTAGACAGAAAATAAACAATGAAATACTAAAACTCAAACTCTTGAAGAAATGAACTTAACAGAAGTCTAGAATGTTCTACCCCACAAAATCAGAATATGCATTCTTTTCAAGTGCACATGGGTCATTCTCCAAAAGAGAACAAATACTTGCTCATAGAACATGTCTAAGTAAGTGCAAAGGAATTGAAGTGAGCCCCTGTATATTATCAAACCATAGTGCAAGGAAATTGGAGATCAATAGCAAGAGAAACCACAAGAATTTCTTAAACACATGGATATTGAACATCACACTCCTGAATAACCAATGGGTGAAGAGGATATTAAAGAAGAAATCAGACAATTCCTACAATTAAATGACAATGACAATACAACATATTGGGATCTTTGGGACACAGTGAAGGCAGTCTTATGAGGGAAATTCATAGCTCTGTATACACATATTAGGAAAACACAGCAAGTGCAATTAAATAACCTGATGCTGAACCTCAAGCTTCTAGAAAAAGAAGAGCAGGACTGAAAGCTTATACAGGGGAGGAAATTATAAACATCATAGGAGAAATCAATGAAATGGAGACTAAAAGAATAATACAAAAAATCAATTGAGAGTTGGTTCTTCAAAAGAATAAACAAAAATGACAAACACTTAGCCAAACTTATACAACAAAGTAAACAAAAGGTGCAAATCCATTCAATTAGGAATAAAAAGGGTGAAATTACAATGGACCCAGTAGAAAACCAGAGGATCATCAACACCTACTTTGAGAACTTTTATGCCAATAAGATGGAAAATACAGAAGAAATGGACAGATTCCCAGATTCCTATGAATTACCAAAGTTGAACAAAGACAAACTAAAAATCCAAAGTGTCCCAATACCAATCAATGAAATTGAAAATGTAATTAAAAATGTATCAACTAAGTAAAGCCTGGGTCCTGATGGCTTCAATGCTGAATTCTACAAGACATTTAGAGAAGAATGACTGCCATTACTGTTTAAACTCTTCAGTGAAATTGAAAGACAATCTAAATCCCAAATTCATTGCTAAAAGCAAGCATGACCTTGATCCCCAAAGCAGAGAAAGACCCACCTGAAAAAGAACTGTAGGCCAATCTCACTAATGAACATAGAGGCAAAAATCCTTAATAAGATACTGGTAAATGGAATGCAGAAAGTCATCAAGAAGCTCATGTAACTTTACCAAATGGGATTCATCCCAAGGATTCAAGCATGGTTTAACATACACAAATCAATAAACATAATACACTATATTATTAGAGCCAAGGATAAAAACCATACAATCATCTCAACAGGTGCAGACAAAGCATCTGTCAAAATACAACATACATTCATGATAAAAAAAAAACCCTACAGAAAATTGGAAGAGGTGGTCTCTACCTCAATCTCATAAGAGCCATCTATGAAAAACCAACAGTCAATATCACACTAAATGGTCACAAACTGAAATCCTTCACGTTAAAATAAGTAACAAGACAAAGATGTCCACTATCACCACTCTTATTTAAAATAGTTTTGGAAACATTAATCACAGCAATTAGAAAAGAGAAAGAAATAAAAGGAATAAAGATAGGAAATGAAGAAGTCAAATTGTTATTATTTATAGATGAAATGATACTCTATATAAGACCCCAAAAATTCCACCAAAAATCTTCTAGACTTAATAACCAAATTCAGTAAAATAGCTGGATTCAAGGTTAACGCACAAAAAAATAGCTTTTCTGTACACAGAAAACAGACTCACTGAGAAAGAAATGGGGCAATTCCTTTAACAATAGCATCCAAAAAATTGAAATACCTAGGAATAAACCTCACAACAACAAAAATCAAAGATCTCTACTCTGAAAACTGCAGCACTCTGAAAAAAGAAATTTGTGAAAATATCAGAAAATAAAAAGACATCCCTTGCTCCTGGGTAGGAAGAATCAACATAGTGAAAATGGCCATAATTCCAAAACTGCTATGTATCTTCAGTGCAATCCCAAATAAAATCCTAGCAGCATACTTCAAAGACCTTGAGAAAACAATCCAAAAATTTATTTGGAACAAGAAATGACTTAGAATGACAAAAGCAATCTTAGGCAATAAAGACAAGGCAGGGGATATCACAATCCCCAACTTGAAACTATATCACAAAGCTATTGTGATAAAAATAGCATGGTGCTGGCAAAGAAACAGAAATGAGGACCAATGGAACAGATTAGAAGGTACAGAAACAAGTCAAGACATGCTCAGCCACCTCATCTTTGACAAAGGAGCCAGACACCCTCACTGGAGGAAAGACAGCCTCTTTAATAAATGGTGCTGGAAAAATTGGATTTTAACTTGCCAAAGATTAAAACTAGACCTATATCTCTCATGATGCACTAAACTAAAATTGAAATAGATTAAAGATCTAAATATTATAACAGAAACACTAAATTGTCTGGAAGAGAGTTTAGGTAGAACTCTTGAAGACATTGTTGTAGGATAAGTTTATGAACTAAACCTAAGTTGCCCATGAGCTATCACAAACAACCAACAAGTGGGATGTCTTCTTATTAAAAAGCTTCTGGTTAAGAGAGATTAAAAATTAGGAAAGCAAATTATGTTACTGAACATTCATATCATGATACATTTATTTTAGCTATTGTATGCAAACCCATGAGACAATTTTAAATATGTAGAATATAGAATTCAATGCAAAAGAATTAACTATATGATAAACAAAAATTCCATTATATATTTGCAAAAGTTATGAGAGCAAGAGTGTTACCATCAGGAATTTATACACACTAAGAACTACAAACAATATAAAGAAACAACTAAAAAGTTATAGGGAGAAATAAATGTCATAATTATTGTATTTCAGAATTTATACATGACTGCTTTTCAGCCAATACATTGAAGAATAATTAAGTAAAACTAGAGACTGACCATTACAAATTTAAAAATTCAAATTATTAGATATATAGAAATATCTATATTAGTAGATTTCTTTATAACATTATATAGGGAATATTTGCAAAAATATATCGTGTCTAATGGTAGCACAGGATCACAAACAAACAAAACCCTTAGATTTGAGTTTAAAGTTGATGAAAGTAAAGTCACATATGTTTAGAAAGTAACATATTGGGATGAACCATTATTAAAAGAAAATTAAGAAAAACTTTTAGCCAAAATATAATAGAATCATTACAGTTTCACAATGTATAGCATGTAGCTAGAGCAGTAGATAGAATAAAATGCATTGTATTGAATACATTTCTCTAAAAATAAAAAATATAAAAATCTAAATTAGGTAGCCAGTTAGAACCAGAGGGTTGGAAAACAAAACAAAACATAAAAAACAGGAAGCAAACCCAAAGAAAGATAAATAAACAAAAATAAAGGCAGGCAGAGACAACAGCTACAAAATAATTTAGTTATTCATGAAAACAAAATGCTGTTTTAGAAAATATTATTTTTGGGTTTTTTTTTTTTTTTTTTTTTTTTTTTTTTTTTTTTTTTTTTTTGGTACCAGCGATTGAACTCAGGTCCTTGCGCTTGTGAGGCAGGCCACTGAACCACTGAGCTAAATCCCCTGCCCTAGAAAAGATTATTTTTGGAGAAAAACATTTTGAGGAAATGAATAAAGACAATAAAAATTTAAAGAATGAAGTGTTACAGTGTTATAAAACAGCCTATTTTAAAATTTTTAGAAAATGTAAGAAGTTAAAAGAAAGAAGTATGAATTAGAAAAACACAAAAGACATAATCAAAACAATAGAGCCAGCTGATATAACTAACAAATACTCTCACATCTATAGTAAGGTTTATATCTTATAGAAGTTCTTCTGAGAAGTACCTTTTTATCGTTTATAATTTCATATCTAAGCATTTTATGTCCTTTATCTGGTGATTCTAATTGTTTCTACTATTTGTCTATGTTTTTGTTTTAGCGTTTACACTGAATCATGGTGTTTTCTTTCTGTCAGTAATTTTTTATTAAGGTCCCAGGTATAGTTGAAATATATGGAAAGCCTAAGCATCAAAATTCAGGTTACTAAGAACAAACTCATAGAACATTTACTCCATAGCAGACACAGCTAAATGAATTTCACATATTTACTGAAGTAGTTATCTAGCACGAGGGAAATTAAATCTAGTATTAATTACCAAGTAATGCTCAAAGTTAAAATGAAAAAGTGAAGAATCAAATACATAATTCTAAAAAGATCAGACTCTCAGAAATCAAAGTAATTATAGAAGTAATATTAGGCAGAGCACAGTATAACAAATCTTTGAACAATGGTCCTCCAAAACTACCATAAATAACAAAATATAAATTGCATATGTGAAGAAACAATATAGGAACCTCTGGTTTTGAATACCTATCTATCCACCTGTCTGTCTATTTAATTATATCTTCTATCTGCAGGAAAAGTAGAGAATTCAAAGGTGGAAACTAGTATCTATTTAATCATGTGAATCTAGGATTTAATACAATTTTAGGGCAATGAATTAATGATTAACATTGCAGTAATATTGGCTTGTACTTTTTGGAATATGGAGATATGTATTTTATAGGGAAACAGCTGACTCAGGTCAGTACAGTCTGAGCATATCCTTAACCCTAAGAAAAAGAGCTCTTTAGGGCCGGGGATTTAGCTTAGTGGTTCTGCTACCTACCTAGCAAGCACAAGGACCCGAGTTCATTCCCCGGTACCCCTCCCCGCAAAAGAGGTTCTTTAAAGAGTGAAGAAGTGTGTGGCATTTTGTTGACTATGAAGATAAAGGAGAATTGAGGCCGATTCTCGTGGTGGCACATGCCTGTAACCCTAGCACTAGAGAGTCTGAGGCAGGAGGATTTCTTTGAGTTTGAGGCCAGCCTAAACTACACAGTGAATTCAAATCCAGCATGAACTACACAGCAAAACTCTGTCTCAAAACACAACAAAACGAAACAACAGTTGAAGGTAACAAATACATTTTTTTTTGTGTGGTATCAGGGATTGAACTCGGGTCCTTGTGCTTGCAAGGCAGGCAGCGGAACGACTGATCCAAATCCCTGGCCCTAATAAATACATTTCACTAAGAGGTGACTGTTTACTTTCTAAATTTTGTTTCAAGTAAATGTTCAAGTATATGATCTCATGAAACAGAAATTCAGTGGTCTGCATAAAATGTTGTGACCCCAGTTATGATTAAAAATATATATAATGCTTAAAATAGTTGTGTTAATACATTTGAGAATATAGCATTACTTTTTCAGTTTAATTTTTCATTCAGGTTAATCATATTTTTGTTGAGAATAATTACATTTTTCTAAAATGTGTCTGGTTATTTTCTGTAATACAATCGGCCAATTTTGACTATCTTTTTCTCCCATAACTAAAATTTTATTTTATATTTTCCATTTCATAATTCTGATAACTGCTTTATTAAGTATATTTTTGCACATATATACATAGTTAATATATTTGGTAATATATTTTATTGAGAGTTCATATTTTCTAAAATACTATCTTATCTAGTGAAATTCTTTGAGCATTGCAATGGTTAGTTTTCAGAAAGAACTTGTTTCCCTTCTTACTCAGCTTTTAGACTCACTAAAACTGTATAATTTGAAAATAAATATTCAATTAAAACAGTTTATTACACATGACATGGATTCTAGCTACCATAGAATAATCTTATGGTTAAGAATTTTGAGATTGTTCTACATTTCCCCTGTTGGGGTCTCCTTCTAGATAAGGGAGCTTCGGGAGACAACTGCGGACACAATGAATGACCAAAAACTGATGGCTAATGGCAAAGTTTGTTTCTCACCCAGGGTCTTTATAGCAGTTTCAAGGTCACACGCAAAAGCATGAACACAGCAGTTTGATGATTAACAACAGTCACAAGGAGGCATCAATAAGATAAACAGCAATCACAAGAAGCTATGAACAGATACACCCTGTTCAAACTAAAGGCAGAACATTTAGATAAAACAACATCTGTTTATGAATAAAAAGGAGTGTAAACCTGTAAAAGGGAGTGTAAACCAGGAACAAGAGCAAAGAAGGGATTAGGGAGTGGTTCTACAGTCGAGGGGTTTGGCTCCAGCCTGTCGACTTCAGGACACCTGTGTCCAGGTGAGAATCAGCATTCCGTGACTCAGAGTCAGCGCTTTGGCTGTCCGTCCTCTCGTGCCCCAGCATGTCCCCATTCCATTCAGCACAAAGACTAGGAGAGGGAGTCATCTCCATGGCTCTGTGAGGTGTCTTTTCCCAAGTGACACAAAGGAAGGATTGCCTTGTGCAAAGTGGGGGGATGTCAGGCAGTAGGATTTCCACATTTGCTCTTTACTATACACTTTGTCATGGGCTCATGTCTTGAAACTGTGCTTCTCATTTCTATTCTTGCTTTTGATAAAGTTTATTTTTCTACCACCTTAAGGTCATTTAAAATTTTTAAATTAAAAATAATACTACTACTATTTACAGTTTACATGATTTACAGTCATCTTGGGGAATGGTTACAGGTGCATTTCACAGGTTCTTTTTTGTGATCTCCCTTCCTCCTCCTCCAATTTTCCTATCCTATTTTTCATACTTGTTAATATTATTAATCTTAACTTATATTATGACATATAAATTTTACATTACTTGAGGTTATTTGGATCCTGTACATGAATATTTTATACAAAATTTTAAGTTGGGCTACCCAGGGAGGAGTTTGAGAAAAGTCTAAGCTACCTTGCTTTGAATTTTGTCTTATGTTTATGCAACTTCTTTTTTATATTGAGAGCTGGCATTTTTTCAGATGGTATATGTTGTGTGGCTAATATGTTGAAACAAAACTGGATATAAGACAAAAAAGAAAGATCCTTGTTTTGATGGAGTTTGTGTCCCAATTGCATATTTGCTTCTTTATTATAATCACAATAAATAAATTAAAAAGTGGTTACAAAATATGAAAAACAGCATAATTGGGTAAGGAATTTGGGAGCAGGTATAAACTCTAGCATATGGTGAGCCGTAATGGTAGAGTAAAGTGTGGAGGTGAGATGTGAGGACAGATTTGAAATTTTGAGGAAGATGGGGTAAAGCTATGGGTTTCTTGGCTATCAGACTAGATATCATGTGTGGATAATTCTTTCTGCCTTGATCTGTGGATAGCTCCGCAGCAGCAGGACTGGACACTGGCAAGCGGAACTTAGGCTTAAAATCCAGCCTTTGTATCTACTCTGTTTTACAGAGAGTAACCAATCACACTGTGATAATTTCCATGAAGTAATTCTATAAATGTATTATGTTAGCAAATTGCATAACTGAAAGTCTTATAGGCATATTCAAAAGTGATATACTTGATATTTTGTATGTAGTTTTTTTTGTTTGTTTTTTATTTGTTTGTTTGAAGCAGGGTCTCCCGTTGTGGTTCAGGCTGTTCTTGATCTCACCATGTAGCTCAGGCTGGCCTTGAACTCACAGCAATCCTCCTTCCTCAGGCTATGAAGTGCTGGGATTTCAGGAGTGCACTACCACGCCGAGCTAGAGTATTTATTCTTTAGAGGAAAAACTTATGACAGTTCATTGTAAAACTAAGAATTTGATTATTCGTTGACTATTATCATGTGCATTTCTATTTCATTTTCTCTATTTAACTCTAAAGGACATCTGTATTTGTCACCATATACATATACATATGCATTTTTAACAATGAAGAAGTATTTTATAATTTTGGTTAAACTACTGGCATTTATTATATATTAATAATGATAACAGAGCTATTTTGTAAATGCACGGCCTTTTTAATCAAGCTTTTTATCTTAAGTACAGTTTAAAAGCAAACTAAATGGATTTAGAAAGAAAACATTTTAGAAAAGTTTCCCAAAAGTTCAGAAGTGAAGTTCACAAAGTAATAGTGCCAAGGGATGCTGTTCTTTTTCTCCTGGTCCAATTGTATGAGAACTGGTATCAATTCAGCTAATGCATGTCCTGCTGGTATCTGCCTCGGTATTGTTCATCCTCCCATATGCTTCTCCTCCAAAACTATGTTCAGGTGTATTAGGCTAATGGACTGGAGTTCTTAATTGAGAAGATGTTTCGTCACAACCTTCCTAATCACTAGTTTTCATTTAAACTGAGACTTCAACTCTCTCAGGGCCAAGGCTTACAGCCAGAAAGAATTCTCTTTCTTATCCTTTTTCCAACTAACCTGAAAATAATAGCAAGACCCGTGATATTGCCTGATATAGGATAAAAGGGGTGGTGGTGGGGAATGCATGGTTGTTCACTTTCTGTGAATTCTTCCGATTTCCTTTTTCTTTTCATTTATTTATTTGAGTGTATGAGTCTATGTTTTCATGAATCCATTCAAAATTTAGTGTCAAATGCACATTCAGTCGACCTGGTGAGGCAGTGTGCGGTGACGTGAAACTGCTTGGCCACAGTCTTCTGAGCTCTTGGGTACGGGTGAGGCCCTTGGCTTCCCCCCTGGATCTCCATGCCACCGAGGTCCTTGTGGACCCTGTAGGGTTCAACCCAGACTTCGTGGTGCAGGAAATCGCCCAAGTGGAATGGTCAGTGCTTCTGGAGCCACCTCTGAGGTGCCCTAAAACTGTGTGAGCGTGTAGAGGACGTTCTGAGGAAATGCAACCCTTACTGCTGGAGGTGGAGGTGCAGGAGGGCACCGCGCAATGCCCAGTCTGGGTATCTGCTCCCCACCCGCCGTGGGATCCCCAACATGCTGCTGAATGATGACAAAATAGAGACCTGTGGCAGATAGCAGCTTGACAACTCGTGATCCCTCTGTAAATCCGCCGATGAACGTCCTGTTGTTCTGCCATGCGTACCTCCAAACCTCGACCCAGAGACGCACCAAACACGGTGTTCCTGAGCTCCACAGTGTATCTTCGTTTTTCTCACTGAAGATTTAAAGCCTAATTGAAAATTTAAAATGTACTTCAGGCACATAAATGAAAATGACCTTTCAATAGAATTTCATTGTTATAATCCTTAGTTAAATCTTTTCCAATAAAAGTGTGCTATAATCCTACAGTCTATTTTTTTTTCTATGTAATTTATGAGGAAAGGGTATGTAGATCACAGTTATCTTGATGACATCACTGGCATAAGTTCTAAGAAATTGAAAGATTGATCTGAGGCTGAACGGATAAAACAGGTAATGATACTGTTAACTGCTTGGTGTGGTTTGGTAACTGAATGGGAAGGGTCTTTCCTCTGTTATTTGCAAGACTGATAATCTCAAGCAGGAGATAAATGGGCTACAGCACTGTAAGGAATGCACAGGTTATAATTCTCAAAGCATTGTCTCTCTGCACAAGGAAAGCAAGGGGCTTTTCCTGGGGAAACTCGGATGTTTCACGTAGAAAAGATTCCTCATCACGTGTAGAGCTCAGCACATTTCTGAGCACGCTTATTTTGAGGTCTCTCGTTGTGTGTAACGAATTGTGGGCGGGCCAGCGCGGGGTGCGTGTCTGTAATCCCAGAAGTCTGAGAAGCTGAGGCCGGAGGGTGGCAACTCTGAGTCCAGCCCCGGAAATTTAGCGACTTGATGACGCCCTGTCCTCAAATTAAAAACAAAACAAAATAGGAAAAGGGGGGGCTGATATCTTCGGGTTTTTTCCCATTTATTTTCTTTCCCTTAAGGAGAAAAATAGGAAGCAAGGCTTTTTGTAAATAGGGAGGAGTGGAGGGGCTGAAGGGAAGGAAGGGAAATGGGAAAAAGTAAGAACCAAATATACTATGTACCAAGAACAAATTTCCTATGATGAATGTCATTATAATAAATACCTAAAATGTACCGATACACTTAGTGAATAATAAAAAGGGGGTGTTGGGAATGTAGCTCAGTGGGAAGGTACTCCTGGGTCGATGATTTAATATAATAAACAAGACTTATGCTACTTAACCTACAAAGAGTGATTTAGTGACTGTAAGAGTTTTGGAAGGTTCCTTCTAAATTTCTCTGGTGGGCCTTATCTGAATCAAAAACAATTTTGATGGAACAATTATAGTCTAAAAGCAAAATAAACCACCTGCCCCAAAGTATAGGTGACTGCCCCTAAAAGTACCATTTATTGGCGAAACTTGAAATATAAATATGCAAATCCTCTTACTTTTTACAATGTGCAGATATCTTTGTTATATGTTATTAAATCCAGGTTGTTTAGATGAGAAGGGTTCTGCCGTATTCCTATCATTGAGGTGAACATTTATTTACTATGACTGTCATAAGAAACAGGCAATTATTCAGGAAGCAAATGCTTTCACTAAGGCACCAAGTTGCATCACAGGTTTTGCAACAGTAATTTGTCTTCCACTGTTAGCATGACCTCAAAGAGAAGAAGTTCCTATATGACCTTAATTTTCTTTGGTGCCCTATCATCTTTGTAGGGTTTGACTTTCAAGAAAATATTTACAGTAGTACAATTCTGAAATTTCTGCATAATGGCTTTCTTTGATTATTTGTTGGAAACAGTCCAAATGTTCAAGTGGTGACTGCATAAAGAAGACTTTAAAAAATAAAATGGAGTGCTACGCAGTCATAAAGAATGAGAAACGAGAGACATTTACAGCTAAATGGATGGACCTTGAGACTATACTCTCAACTGAAATAAGTAGGACACACATGTAAACACCAAATTGTTTCTCTGGTGTGAGAAGCTGAAAGTTTAAGGGAGACCCAAAATGTATGAATGATATTGAGAAATAGGAAGAACTGATTCAAAGGGGAAGGGGAACTGGGGGCAGGGGAGGAAAGAAGGGAAAGGAAAAATAAGAAAAGGAAAACACAAAAACAAAGTTTTTGTAAATAGGGAGCTGTGGAGGTGTGGAAGAGATATCAGAGGAATGGGAAAATACAAGAACCAAGATATATCAAAAGCAGGTACAAATTTCCAATGATGAATGTGATCATAATGTATATCTAAAACATACCAATAAACTTGATGAGTAAGAAGGACTCCTCAGTATTGTATTTTAAAAATGAAAAAACATCAGAAGGCTTATATAATCTATTGATGATCACATAGAAAGTGGCACAATATACTTCAAATTAGGCCAGCAAGGACTCAACATATTTTCTCCTAACCACAACCGTATGCAGGAGGGTGCTGGGATTGGTTCAAGGAACAGACGCTGGAGGGCCATTTGTTAAATATTCGGAGAGCCATTTGTTAATATTCGGAGAGCCATTTGTTTAATTATGAATAGTTTGTAATAAGCTATGCTAGAAATATTTGCACCATACAAATCAGCCTTCTGCTACTAGTGAGGGCTTCTCTCGTATTCTCCTTTTCCTCTACCAGTTACTATCACAAGCTGCTTTCATTGTCAAAGTCTCATCAATATTTATTTATGTTTCAAGTTACAGACTTCAATAGCAGAAATTGCTTTTTAAAAATTTACACCAAGTATTGTCTAGCATGTATTAAGAAATTTAGTTAGAAACAGTGAATGAAATATGCCAACATTTATTGTCAAAATACCTAAAACAATTTCTGAAAGAGAAAAATTGTGAAATAATAATCTGTCTCTTTTTATTTTAGTGATAGTGGAAAGTGGAAACGTCATTTCTTTTGTGGCTTATATTAATTATGGATATTGTAAAATTTACAGAAGTATTATAGGACTTGTGAAACTACCATCAAACAAAATAGTAAGTTTTAAACTTGTATATTTTTCTTAATGATCATTCTATTCTAATATATAAGAAATCCTAAATATCTCTCCTTATACTTATTGGAAAATAGTTTATTTTTCTATGTGAAATTTTAGTCATTTTTTCACTATTTTTTGACTAGGCTTTTTCTTCATATTGAATTATAAGATAAATGAATGTAAGTGGTGAGATATATTGAGTTAAAATATAGAAATAACCAGTAAGTATGTTAAGTGATGCTTAACATTCTTATTACCAGAGAAGAGGAATTTCAAATCATAGGAAGGTAATACTAGTATAAGCATAACATATTGGGCAAGATATACTTTAACATATCACCTAGAAATTCTACTCTAGATATTTATTTAACAAAAGAAAATAGTATTACATAATCTCTCTTACATGAGAAACCTATAAATAAATTATAGAAAAAAGATAATAGAGAACAGAGAGATCTTTTGTGAAAGGTAAGGGGACTAAGAGATGGAGGAGGGTGAGGGGAAGGCAATTCAGAAAGTAATTAAGATGCATTATGTACAATTACCTACTCCCCATGATGAATGTAATTATTATGCACTGCAAACATATACTAATGATAAAAAAGAAAATACATGTGTACCAAGATTTATGTACATCTTAAGCCCCAAACTGAAAATATTCTAAATGTCTCTTGAATGGTGAATAGACAGAAATATTGTCTTCTATTTATGCATTGGAATGCCACACAGCAGTAAAAGAACTAGTGATATATGGATATGTCCAACCTTGCTAAACTGGGTAAAATGTGCAATTCAAAAGAGTATATTTCATATGATCTCATTTTTTGAGTCAAACAAAAAACTAGTATATGGTGATAGAAAAGACAGAATTAATCTTTCTTGTCAATTTTCAGTGGAATATGCAAGCTGCCTTAAATTCTTCTGTGCTATTCCTATACAGTATAAAGATTTGCCATTTTCAAAAATGGCTTTGATTCTATAATATTTGGTATTCTACCTCTTTCAAGTTCTAATCACCTTCTTAGTCTGAAGACTACCTTTTCTTTTTTATGACTTCCTGTTCACCAGAATCCTCCTCATTTCAATAGTGATTGAATCTTCTAAAAGAGAAAATTTGGGAATTCAACTTTTTCTCTAAAGAAACTCAATTTGGCCCTTTTCTGCATGGTCCTCATGCTGTCAATTACCTTAAAAATGCTGGAATTTCTATGAGTTTACTGTTTTTCTCATACAAACACATATATAAGTAAATTATTTTCTGTAATTGAATGAAATTTTTTTACTTTAATGAAGTGATTTATAAATAATTTAATTTATTGTAGCAATACTTATTTTGTACCAATAGTTTCATTGTAAAATCAATTATCCATATCATTTTCAGAAGAAGACTCGAAAACTTGTTTACGTGGGTAAACTTAAGGAGAAGGAGTCATTTGGTGAGATTAGTGTGCTTCTTCAAGTGCCTTTCACATACACAATCGTCGCTGGAAAGGATGTGGAAATGGCGATAATTGAAGACAAAGACATATTTGGTAAAGAGATAAATTATTGTTTAAATCTCACACTACTTTATTGACTGAGATTTGAAAAGAATGGAACTGTTTTATAGACAACTTGCTGCACTATGGTGATTGTAGGTTATTTACAGTGATAACATGGAAACATTTATGAGTTTCCCCCTCATAACAGCCTTCTGAATCAGTAATACTACTTTTGGTATATATTATCAGTATTTCAAAAGATTTTGACCTGAAATTACTAAAATCTCTCCTATTTGCCATTAAAACAACAACCTCATCTGCTTTTGGACATCTTTTAGTTTCCATATTTAATATTACTGCTTTTTTCTTTTGGTTTAGGTCAAGTATGTACTGTCCTCAAAGTACAATGATGGTCAAGTGCATGGACAGACCTGTGATTTTCAGTATTAAAAGCTTTTTAGAGAAACTTTAGAGCTTTTCTAGTGATAAAAGCATAATTGTGTAGCCAGTGGTGTTTGGCCCTGGAAATGCTATAATGGAAGATGCAATTCAGTATGAGGAAAAATGAACAGCAATTAAGCAATAAAATATTTAAAATGCAGTTCTATAGCATAACTGAAGAATGTCAAGCATTGGATAAAGGAGGGGAAAGGAAAAATTTGTCAACATTATCATGGATGAGAGGTTTGCTTAAATAAATTGAAAAGATTTTCATGTTATCCATGACTTGCTGTAATCCTGAATTTCAAACACTTTCCACATCTCCTCGAAAATGTATATCCTATACTGGCTTAACTCTGGCTCAAAATGAAAAGACTACTTCAAATTCTTATATCAACTTTTTAAAGTCACAAATTTGAAACGATTTTTTAAATTTTTTTCCTTCTCTGTTATTTAAATGCATTTCTTCCAAGATAAATATCCCTCAAAAATAATCCCTAATACTAATTAAAATTATAATATTCTCACTTGCTATAGGTCATGTTTTGCTTTTTCAATACTAATTACCTTAGGTGGTGTGAACTCTTTTATGTAAATCAACATTTCACACATTTTATTACCCAGTGTTCTGCTGAGATTCAGAAGCAATCGGAAGTAAATATCTCATTTTAAAATGAACATATTATTTTTGTAATGAAAAACATTTATTTTACAGGAAAATAAACTTACTGTTACTATTTATTATATCTTATTCAACTATACACAATTAAAAATAGGGGCTATCTACTGGATTTAGCTTATCTTTTTCAAAAAAGAAAAATCCCAATCCAAGGTGACATTTGTACAATTTCTATTATCTGAAATGTTTGTATTTAAATAGAAGGAATATAAAAGTCCAGAGACATTTTTTGTGGATATTTTCTTTTGTTATAAAAATTTTGATGTAAAAATACTTTTCCAAGTTAAAAATTAGATATACTCTTTTAAATATAAAATGGAAATCATTTTGAGTATTGTTTTTTATGATTCTTATAAATTACTATTAGTTACTTGCTAAGAGAGAATGCAAATAAATTTTAGTAAAATTTTTGTATTATTTTGTTTTCTTTTTTAGGCATAGCTTTGTGTGAAAAAAGCTATGTATCACAAAATTGTTTTTCAGTTATCATCTTGATGTCACAAGTATCTTATAAACATACTGAAGGACTGTTTTGTTACTGAGTAAATCTGCTAACCATTTAGAAATTTGTGCTGTTTTTTTTTTTGAGACCGCGTCTCGCTATGTAGTTGAGACTGACCTGGAACTCACTATGTAGCCCAGGCTGGCCTCAAACTCACAGCGATCCTCCTGCCTCAGCCTCCGGAGGGCTGGGATTACAGGCGTGCACCACCACGCCTGCTTTATGCTGATTTTTAAAAGTAATTCTTGTCAATGTTTCCATGGGCTCTAATTGTGCTGTCAGATTCTTTCTGGGTTTCAGGGATCTACCTCCTTTCTTCCCTAATTTATTAGTCATTTGCAGCTAGATAAATGCACCCTAATGTTGAGTGAAGTAACTCAGGCACATAAGCTTAAATATTGCATCATTTTTCTCATATGAAGAACTCACTAAGTATGTAGATAAAGTATGAAATAAAAGGCAGTAGAAAAATAGAGAAAGGGAAAATATTTTAATCCAGCACAAACGATGTTCTAAAACTGCACCTTGGCTTATGATTTTCTTATGCATTTTATTTTTTTTCTCTATTAGTCTGTTATTTAATCAACAGTATAAGACCTTTATAAGGTCTTGTAAGACAATAAATGAATCTATGCCAACAACATAAAAGGTGGTGAAGGAAGGGAAAAAATTAAAATGTGTTGTGTACGTATACTAATTACTCATAATGAACGTAGTAATTATGTATTGAAAACATGTTTAAAAAGTTTAAAAATAAAAATAATAACAAAAAGTAAAATTATTTGGCTGGGAAAGGATTTATTACATGATTAAAATATAGGGAAATATAATTTTTACTCAAGGAAATTGTTTATCTTGTAAAAAATATACAAGGAGCTAATATTAGTGAAAAAATAATGTTGACCTGAATACCATACTAAATATATATGCATTTGGTCACTCATGCATTTTATATGTTTTTGCTTTTTTTTTTTTTTTTTTTTTTTTTTTTTTTTTTTGACAGGGTCTCACTATGTAGGTGAGACTGACCTGGAACTCACTATGTAGCCCAGGCTGGTCTCAAACTCACAGTGATCCTCCTGCCTCAGCCGCCTGCCTGCTGGGATTACAGGCGTGCAACACCATGCCCGGCTATATGTTTTTGTTCTATTTTATAAAAATAAGTCAGTATTTTTGTTTGAGTTGGGGTTTTCAGTAAGTTGTTTCCCAAAGAGAAACTCTGAACCCTTTCAATTTATGGATTTTTTTTTTGATAACTGAATTAATTTTAGAACACATTTAAGAAACTAGAGTTGATTTTAGTTCAGTATAAACCAGAAAGATGTGAAATACCACGTTTCTGTTTTTCAATGTGATTATTCTCTTATGTTAAACTTGAAACTACCTTTTGTATTGTAAAATGTAACCCTGGATAAATTAATATTCACGAATTCAAAGGTTTTATGCTTCAATGGCCACATTATGTCCAACAGTAGGATTCACTTCTCAGTAGATGTTTTTGCTTTTTTTGGAAATAATCTTACAATTTTCACATATTTAGATTAAAAGGTTTAAATGGAATAATTTTGTTCTTCTACCATAATGATATTTTAAGACTAACGCCACTTCTGCTTTGTGAATGGCAGAAGCAATTATTGCATATTCAGTAAATGACTATTATTCTGGGCAGTTAACAGAAAGCATTCACAACAGAATTGTCTTGTCTCTCAAATACTGTAATATTTGTTGTTAGGGAAGTCTTTCTAAGCCTTTGAAAACTCAGTGTAATTACTTTATGATTATTTTTAAGTTATATAATGTGTTATGTCATTTGTAGGTGCCAAATATTCTCAGCTGAGATGTTATTAAATCTAGCCTGGGAAGATGTATCTAAACTTGATTTAAAGTTGACAGGCATGCTGTATCTCAGATTATTTTTCTCCTGCTGCATCACAAATCTCTTAACTTTAGCAGCTTATAAGAACACTCATTTGTTATCTTATAACTGTGTAAGTCAGATGACTGGAATATTTGACTGGGTTATGTTCTGAGGTTCATACACATTAAATCAAAGTTCATCGAGTGACATTCTAATTTGGAGATTGGACAAGATACTACCTGTAACCCCATTAAAGTTTAAAAATTTTAGTTCCTAGAACCCTGGAGAACTGAGGACCTTATTTTCTTGCTGGCCATGAGCTCAGATTACTGTAGGTCACTCTCCACCCATATATGGTCCTCTCCATCTTGGCCATGAAAAACTCTCGTCTACTAAATTTAGCTGGCATTTTTACTCTGACTTCGTCTTTCCTAGTAGCTAAAGAAAACTCTTGATTTAAGAACTCATGTGGTTAAATTAAGAAAAGCCAGATAATCTCCCTATTCTTAGGTCAGCTGATAGCATGCTTAATTGTGCTTGCAGAGCCCCTCTGCTAAGTAAAGGTAGCACAATCACAAGATCATAAGCTGAAAGGCAGAGTCCACTGTAGAATTCTCCCACCATAATGCTGGAGGCCAGCAGTTGGTGCCAGTAGAGCATGGCAAACATCCTTGCTTGTCTCCTCTGTCCTCCAGCGTTCTACTTATAGTTTCCAATTTCTTTACTATCAGGCAGGATGGGAATTGTGGAGAAGGGGAAGGCAAAAAGTGATAAGGGAGATGAGATGATCTCAATAGACCATTACGGTTATAAAGTAGTTTACCATTATCTGTATTTGACAGTGTTTTCAAGGTTCACTACTGAACACCTTCAAAGATTTTTAGAAATCCTATAATATTGAGGAGGGCCCTTCATCTGTAATGTCTTGTGTGGTGATACTTTTTCCTTCCTAAGAATCTGCTGTAACTGCAGATTTCCTCCTCTCAGGCCACTTCATCATTGGGTTGAACCATCCCCAGGGTGCTGCTATTGGAACTTCATTCTGTCTCCTCCACAAGTCTCTGGTCTACACAGTCAAGATAACATTTCAAGACACTTCCACTTTCTTTTCCCTGGGAAGCTTTAAGAGTACAGTTATTTCCAAAGCAGCTACCTATGTAGCACATTTGTCAGCCAACTTACCTTTAGACTTCTCAAAAGGTAGTCAGACAATAATTACTGTGCCTTTTACCCTCTGAAATGTATATGAAGCTTTCCAGGAAGTCTTGTTTAAAGAGCTTTATCAGTTGCAATGACTAAAAGATCATTTCTCTTCATTCTCTTAGGGATGAATGGAAAAACTTACAATTCTTTAAAGAAATGCGCACCACAAATTCTCTACTGATCTCCATTCTCAATTTTTTTTTTTTTTGTTTAAATTTGGGACAGGGACATGGAAATGTTTTTACTT
>NW_022900917.1:26372729-26386741 GCF_012274545.1 Fukomys damarensis | reverse complement strand
TTTTTTTTTTTTTGTATAAATGTGGGACAGGGACATGGAAATTTGTTTTTACTTACATCCATTTTGGCAAATTAGCAGCTTGTTATCTACACTGCCTCCACTTCTAACCTGATTCTTCTGATTTGTCATCTTGGTACATTCACTACAGGCCAAGGATTGTTCTACAAGATATAGATCAGTGGTGGCAAGATCAGTGGTGCTGAACCTGGAGCATGCATTCTGCAGCCAGCTGCATATTATCATCAAAAGCTCTGAAAAGTTCACCATCACTGCTATAGATACTTTATCCCAACAAATATTCAAAACAATGTTGCAAAACTGAGATAGAGAAAAATTAAATGCTATCAGTGCCACTCAGCTAAAGACCTTGAGGGATAGATCTGTAGTTGACTGAATTAGGTGATAGCACAGTGAAGGCGAACACACCCCCCGGGAATTGCAGGTTGCTTCAGTATGAGGACATGAGAAGGAACCATCTGTAAGATTTAGGTTTTCACTAGGTAATTTAGGAAGACAGGAGAAGGAAGAGAGAATTTATTCTAGGTTGAATGCTGTCAGAAAGTACATTTTATGTATTAGAAGAGCAAAACAAAATGAAGATAAAGCTCTAATTGATACAGAAGTAGCAGCTATTTATTGGAGTGTTTGATATTTGGTAGATGGCAAGGTGGCCATACTTTTGTCTATCTTTAGACAACATTACAACGTTACTTATCTCATATTATTTTGCTTACCATGGAAACATACTATTTGGAATTGGTGTTCCGTGAAAATTCCCCAATGGGAGAACTATGTGGCCTACCTGTGAGTGTCAAATATGAAATGTAACCTACCATTGCTTTCCTTACTTTCTCAGTGAATTTCTTAATATTATAGAGAATTATTAAGGGTAGAAATGGTAATCACCTCAATCTCCAGGGATCATATTATAATGACTATGCTTTACTCACAATTTACTCGCTAATCCTTAATAATCCTTTCTTCCTCTGTACATATAAAGGTATTTAATTTTTTTTGAAATTTACATGTAATTGTATAAGTTTGGCCTAGATTTTTACTAGGTAATATTGAATTATTCCTTCATTGTTTACGTGTTCTTAGCAAGAAGTCACATTTTTCCTCCAACTGTGATATCAGTGTACTAATTTAGTTAAAAACCTCTAAAGTGAAAGTATAAGAAATTTTTTCTATTTACAAAGACTTTGTTTCCATTTTGTCTATGGTAGAGGGGATAAAGGGAGAAAAGGGGAATGGGGAAAAAATAAGAACCAAGATACATCATGCAAAGGTACATGATCCCAATGATGAATATAAATAACTTTGTTGTATACCTAAAATGTACCAATAAACTTAATGAGATAAAAAGAACCATAATGAAAATAGGTATAGAAGGATCTTCCCTCAAACTGATATATAAATTAAAAAAAAATTTAAAAAGAATTTGTTTCTTTTTGTTCTCTCATTGTTTATTGGTACATTTTAGGTGTACAATACAATTACATTCATCATTGGGATCTTGTACCTTTAAATGACAGATCTTGGTTCTCATTTTTTTCCCCATACCCCTACCCTCCCTTCACCCACTCCACCCTTCCCTATTTACAAAAACTTTGTTGGAAATAAGGGAAAAGAAATAATATGAGAAAATGAAAAAATGAAAAGAAGTTGTTTCTTAGGTAAACTACTCTCCACATGTTGTTTGAATGGCTTATTTATTTTCTCTGATTGAAAAAGTTAAATGTACATGACACGGTCTTTCACAGTTACCTATGTAATTGCTCCTGGGTTCTCTTTATTTCTTTCAGGTGGAATCAAATTACTGCATGCTGTCTTTTCCTTTCTGTAGGAAGCACTTGTGATTTGTTGTAGATTATAATAAATCTACTGTGACAAATTCTCTCAGTCTTAATTTTTCTGGAGATGTGTAATTTCTGTATAATTTTTGAGATTAGATCTAAAATTCTTGCCTGACAATTTTACTTTCAACTTTCACTATAATTATAGGTAGTTTCCTTTATATCAGTAAACTCTTTTGATTATTTCTTCACTGTTTCTACCTTACATTTCTACAACTTTAATCATTTTAATTATGATTACATTTATCTTATATTAGATTTTTGTTCCAGTACTTATATTACATTGTAAAAATATTACAGTATCAAGCATCTGGATGGAATAGTTATTCCAGTAATAAATAAAAGCAGAATTTATGGAAAAATCATAACAAGTATTTAAATGTTGCCTTATATTTTCATGTCAAGAAAAAATATTATGAGAATATGAGAACTAGATTTTCTGAAGATGATGATTAATGACTAGTCATATTTTTACTGACCCAGAATCCTAGATATATTAGCCCAATGGATTTAGGGGAAACCACGAACCACATAGATGGTATTGAAATAGAAGATTGACCTGCCTGTAAATAATATAACCTGAAATGCTGCCAAGCAGGATTTTGGTTTCAAGCCATTATTATAAGCAGAGTTCATGAAATATCTCTTGCACACATGAACAGGTAGCATTTTAAGAATAATAATTAATTCAGCTGTAGTCCTGAACGTTTGCTGATTTTAGTTTGTCAGTCCTAATTATGATGTCTCAATCACGGGTTTATTTTAAGCAAGGAATTTAAATAACAGACCATTCAAAGATATAGGTACTATATATTTCTAAAATACTTCATATATTTCACAATTGTAATTGGCAAAGAACTAGAAATAATAAAAATATTGACGAAAATACTATTAATTAGATATCAACTTCAAATCAACTCAAAGCTTGTGGAAAAACTTGTCTTTCTCAAAGCTGTTTTCCAAATAAGTTCATGTAAAATTCCAGGCCAAGTTTCTGTGTAATCTCTAAACTTCAATATTTTTAAAGAGATCCTAGGTTTATGCATGTACAAATGTAATTCTACATATTTGTAGACATGCTTTGTTTCCTGAGTTTTAATATTCTTATTGTTTTACAGTTTTAATTGTTACATAATACCACAATTTGTATCTGATAAATTCAATGTTATAGCTAATGAAAATTCCAGTTTTTTACATTTTAAAACATGTTTTTATCTTTTGTTGTTTATATTATTTGTGAAAAATTAATCCTCTAAATCCTTATGAAATAATATATCAAAAAGAAAATTAGACTATAGGCAATGATGTGCCTTATAAATATGTACATGGCATTTATATCCAAAATGTAATATAGGTACTGAAATATAATAATTATAGGAATGTTTACTTTTTTAAATCTGTCTTACTATGTCACGAGTTTGTTGTAGTATTTATGATAACAAATCTTGGGTGGTGGACAAATATTGATTTATCATTCAATTTTTTAGGAAAACATTGAATAGAGTAAAATGTGTCTTCTAAGAAAGTTGTTAGAAATTACTTCTATTTATAGAGTTATGTACAAATAACAAAAATAGTGCATTTAAAAATAGTTCCTAAAATATGATCTTAGTAATGGAAACTTGAGTAAAACAAATAATCACTCAGGATTTTAATTTACATTGAACTTATTTTATTTCACCAAACAGAAGAGACTCAAAAGTAAGAGATACAACAAGTATGATATATCTCGTATGGTAGAGACTGGCTAGAGGCTGAACAAGTTTCCTTTTTCTTCCTGAAGAAAGCAAAGTTAAATTGTCCAGCCTCTCTTGCAGTTAGGTTGCAGTCAGGGTCCATGGCTTGGATTAACAGAAGAAACTGATTATTGCCTGACCATGAAAATATAATCTTCCATGATCTCATTTAATGTCTTAAATTGTACAGCTCCAAAATAGCAGAATCACTTGAGAATGGGAAACTAGACTCTGGGATTCTTTTATTGGATGGAACTGCCCAGCAGGAAAGCTCAGCCAGAAACATTTGTATTGGACTTTGCGTCACTCACAAACATTTTTTAATTAAACAACAAAGAGTTTTTTCTGTTGTTATAGCAACTAATGAGTCCTAACCTGGATCATACAACTGACAAAATGCAAGGTTTTATTTAAAAAGCAATAATTTCCAAATTAGGATATAAAATTAAGATGCTTTTCATGATTATTATTCATTCTCAACATTTGGAAATTATTCTTTCAAAAAATGTATAGAATGAAAAATACAGGCCCATGCTTCTACATCTAAGTTTTACAATAGATTTTTTTAAAAAATAACATTGTTATAAGAACATTGTAGGTATGGTGTAAGAGATGGAAGAAACGTGAATTTTGTTCTTCTCTGTGTTAATGTACTTTTACAATTTCCCTGACATCTTTTTAAAAACAGTTTATAATTTAGTTACATATTCCTGTTATTATAAAACACTTCCCGTAATACACTATGGAAAATATTAACATAAAAAGAATCAAAAGTTAGTACACTTCAAAGAGAAAGCCAAAAGTTAGGCATGTCAATGATTAAAATTAGCCTCTATTAGAATATGACTGATAGCTGTTCAAGAGGGAACTGAAATTGACCTCGAGTTATTTGTAAACAAGTTTAGCAGTGACTTACTGAGAAAATTCATAATGTATATCTTTTCCAAAGGCATAGTTTTCATTACAACTAAATTTTTTTATTTAGTGTAGTTCACACAGGTTCACTTTGCTTAGAATATTATATCAAAGATACTGAATCAAGACTGTTTGATTGGAACTTATGTTTAGAAAACATCTCAAAATTTCAAAGAAAAGGACAAAATGCTTTAAAGATCCAGGACAGGGCCAGGTATTTAGCTCGGTGGTGCTGCTGCCTGCCTCGCAAGTGCAAGGTCCTGAGTTTGACCTCTGGTACTAGGAAAAGAAAAATCCAGGACAAAATTATACTTATTTTAAAAATGTCTTTGCACATATGCAGTTGTGAAAAGTTTTTACAGTTATATTTGAAATTAAATTCTAGTTTAAATTATCAAATTCTATTCCACAGAGACCCTGAATTCCTTTTTTAATACTTCCATGATATGCTTTTAGGAAATTCATACTTCATCTTATTTCTGCTCATTTAGGCCTTAATGTTAAGAAGTTCAGTGATTTCATGCAGAAGGAATTGCAGTTGCTGCTGTTAACATTTAATAGTTTACTGTTTAATTGTACATTGGTTGAACAACTAGGAAATTGAATCACAGTGTCAAATACGACAATCAGTGACACAAACATGTTGTATCATTGATATTTGTCTTCTATGTTGTATGTTCTATTCTGATAGGCTCATTCAATCTCTATAATAATACCCATGCATTGATACTGTTAGAGTTGGAAAAATAAGACCTATCTGAATAGATTAACAAAAGTGCACACAAATTCCCTGTGTAAGGATTTAGAACTGATGTGCCCAGGAAATGTAGACTGAGCTAGAATTTAAAGACAGAGCTGTCAGGTGAGTGAATGAAGAAAAACCATGAACTCAGTGAATCAGACACACAGAATTTTATTAGAAATATTTAATTGGAGAATAGAGGTAAAGACTCCACAATAATGATCAGGAAATCACATTATCAATAGATGAGGTAAAAAATTTATGTGAAAAAGTGGGTGATTGTTATGCCAACAAGTTTGAGAAACAAAATGGAGCAAGATGAACCAAATGGAATTTGGCAGTTTGTTAAAGACTTTGGTGACTGAGACATGACCTGTCGTGTTTGGCCAGCATTCAAGTCACAGCGAGATCCATGAAGCTTTGAAGGCTGAAGAAGGTCTCCTCACTTGGTCACTCTGTAGACTTCTATCCTAGCAAAGAAGGACTTACTCAAAGATACTTAAACTCATTCATTCTTTACTCAATCAAATAACAAATAATTTGTACCACGTAGCTTGCCCAGGCTTTCTTCCAGGTTCAAAGGGAATGACACCTAAACAGAAACCTAATCCCATTGGTTTGCACTATGATTATAGAGAGACAATATACAATGTAACACTCAAACAGGAATCCTAATGGTTATTTCTAATGAGAAAAAATAACAAATCAGATCATAGACTAGTGAATATGAACAGAAACTACTGGTGAAAATTTTTCTCCTTGTCTTGTTCCAGATCTTAGAGGAAATGCTTTCAGCCTTTCCTCATTAAGTATAACCTTGACTGTGTATTGTCATGCATAGTTTTTATCATGTGGAGTTATTTTCTTTATGTATTTTGCTTCTGCACTGCACAGAGATAGCTATATCAACCAGACAAATGTTTGAAAACTACTTATCTGACAAGGCATTTGCATCCACAATGCATAAAGAACTAATAATGCTCAGTATAGTGAATCACCCAAGAAGTACAGACTAAAATCACAATATCATCTCATCCCATACAGAATGCCTATTATCCAAAAGTTAAAAAAAAATCTATAAGAAAGTGAGAAGGGGGGATATTATACACTGTCAATTGGAATGTAAATTAGTATAGCCACCATGGAAAATAGTATGCAATTTTCTCAAGCAATTCATAATAAAACTACCATAAGATTGAAGAATTCCGAAATAAGTAAAGTCAGAATTAGTTGCATCATGTTCCTTCATAAGAGATAGGATATAGAAAAAGATGTTCATCAATTTATAAATGGATATAGAAAATCTGCACATAAAGCAGAATAATACTCTTTACTCTTTATTTTGTTTTTGTTTTTTGTTTTTTTTTTTGTTTGTTTTGTTTTCATTTTTTGAGACAGGGTCTCGCTGTGTAGTTGAGACTGAACTAGAACTCTATGTAGCCTAGGCTGGTCTCGAACTCACGGTGATCCTCCTCCCTCAGCCTCCCAAGTGCTGGGATTACAGGCATGCACCACTACTCCTGGCACTTTACTCTTTAAAAGAAAAAATATTTTGAAAGAATGGGTGAGACTTGAAGACTGTGCTAAATGAAATAAGCCAGCCATGTAAGGTAAAAAACAAACAAACCAAAAAGTCACGACTTCATTTATCTGAGCTAGAAAATGTAATCCATTTCATAGAATCAGAGTGAAATGATGGTTACCATGGGCTCAGAGACAGGGAATGAGAAATTACAAACTGGCAGGACACAGCTTTAGTTTAGCAAGATGAACATCTTATAGAGACAGCATTGCACGCATCAACCACACAGTATTGTACAATTTAGAAAGTGTTATGAGAGTAGATTTTGTGGTACATGTTCTTATCATAATATAATACATTTTTGAAAAATAAGAAAGTTTCAACAACAGACTCAAGGTCATTGGGGAATGTGAAATGCTGGATTCTTTTTGGAATATGTTCATAAAATGTTTGTTCATCTCTTAAATCATATATCTTCTGACTCATCAATGTGATTTTAGAATTCCATCTTAGAAAAGAAGTACCAGAGAATGATTATTTATTACTTCATTTTTTGTTTGCTTTTCAAAATAGAATAACACCAGGGTCAGCCTCAATGGACATTAATTGGGAAATTATTAACTAAATTATGGAATAACTGAATAATAGAATACCATCAAACTACCTACACCGAGTTTGATCTAGTATATATCCTGATTTCTTCTGAGAAGTTCCAGTTTAAAATGGCATTCCAAACATAAGTTTTAAAAGCACAACCTCCCTTGGTTCCAATGATGAAATAAAGTTGTCTTTATTTGTATATATGTTGATATGATATTTCCAAAATATAGTTCATCAAATCAAATATATATACACATAAACACACACATATATATATGCTTTTCATATATAAATGTGTACACACACACACACACACACACATACTCAGAAAAGTGACCAAAAATAAAAATGGTTGTGTGCAAATTTTTTAATAAACATGTGCAAAACAGTGACATGTAGGTCGTCATCTTCTGCTTTCAGAATTTGGTCTGAGAGCACTGTGAGGAATTAAACTTTTTGAAAAGTATTTAAAGGGCTAAATATTTAAATTTAGGATCTACAAATATTTCATTTTTATTGTAAATATTCAAATTTATAACCAAGTATGCACTTTCTTGATGTGATAAGTTAAGAAGAATATTAGCTAATTTAAACTTGGTAATAGAAACTTTAAAGTCTCATTTTAGTAGTTTCCAGACTTGTCTCACACAGCGCTAGGTGTTTCAGCTATACTTTCATTGGATCCATGATCTTGTTCCTGTTATGGTGGACATTTGATAGTCCTTAGCAAGGGAAAGCAGACATTTATTCAATAACTACCATACGTCTGGCACTATATTAACTGCTCTAAAAGTGTTCTTTTAGAGGTAAAGAACCAAGATCCCACGCAGTTTAGTTTCTCCTTTACTGTTATGCTCAGACAGAGTAAACATTCACACGGAGGCCCATCTTACTTCCAGTCCTTCTTCCAATGAGGTTATAGTTTGTTATTTTTCACTCGTCGAAAGTTATTATATTTCTCTCTACTTATATGGAAGGCTTTGAACTGCAGGAATTGTTTTCTTTCGAGTGGCAATTGTAAAATACAGTATTAATCCATGTTTAGTATCATGTCACCTTTCTCACCATTGCCACATGCATGAGAAATGCAAGTGGCAGGAAATTTTATTAGCTTTGCTTTATAGAAACACAGGCTAAGCTTAGAGAAGATATATGAATTGTCCACAGGCACATTCCAAATCACGTAGAGCTAAAAATAGAATTTGAAGAAATATCTTTGGCTTTTTAGTCCGTTATATTATTTATAAAATATTAGTGATGCTCTGATTTTAAACATGGTTATATAAATTGTATTGCTTGCCAGGACTAGTAATAATTCTTTGACCTTACTATTTTGACTTGTTGAAAACAGAATTTAAAAATCATCGGATTAATTTAGTCCATTTTCCAAATCTTTTGATATGGCCTTTAGAGTGACATTTGGCATGAATGGTGTATATTATTGAAAATTTGAGAAGAGTAGTTTAATTATGTATTATTTGCATATTCTATTATCTAATGGAACATTGCTAAGCTTGGCTGCGTCATCTATACACACTAGTTTTTCTAGAAATATACTGCTTATCTTTCAACAGATACTTACTGAAAGCCTCCAGTGTGTCAGACTCTTAAGGAATCAGGATGAAACAGTGGGGGGGGAGCTCTTTTTCATGAAACTTACATTATATTGAGGGAAGATAGATATCAAAATAGTATATGACAGGCAGAGTTAAGCACGCTGAAGAAAAACAAACCAGATAGGAAGATAAAGATAAGTGGGAAGATGATATTTTAGATTAAGGCAGCATGAAGATCCCCCAAATAATATGACTACACCTGACATTAAAGGAAGTGAAGAATCTAGACACTGGATGACATAGGCTGAATGGCAGGGAACATAAAGGGTCTGAGATGTTGCATGCATGGCATGACTAATGAATGACAAGTTCAGTGTAGTTCCATGAATGAATGGAGGGATTGCAGGAGATGAAATCTGAGTAGCAAGAGAAGAAATGTGTATGTAGGATGATAAATCTTTTTTTTTTTTTTTTTTTTTTTTTTTTTTTTTTTTTTTTTTTTTTTTTTTTTGGTGCTGGGAATCGAACTCAGGCCCTTGTGCTTGTGAGGCAGGCACTGGAACCACTGAACTAAATCCCTGGCCCCTGTCATAAATCTTTAGTAAAGACCTTAGATTTTATTCTGGGTGAGACAGAACTTGGAGTTTTACCAGTAGAAGACCAATGACTCCGTGGTTTAAATTGTCACTTTGAGTTCCATGTGGAGATTTGGGATGCAAGGACTGAAGTGAGACCAGTTGAGGGATACTAAAATTTCAACTAAAAGATGACAGCAAATTTCTCGAACTTAGCTATAGCTTCAATGCTATTCCTATCAAAGTCCCAGCCTGATTCTTTTGCAATAAGTGACATGTCAATCATACGATTTATGTGGAATTACATGAGGTTCACAAATCATAGTGAGGACACACACTTTCTAACTTCAAAACTTATTAGAAAACTATGCAGTGTTGAAATATGAATAGAAATACTTAAATGGACCAGGCTGGAGAGTCCAGAAATTAACCCTTTTATGTATGATCAACTGATTTTTGATAGGTGGTATAATTCAGGGAGAAACATTAGTTTTCTTCAGTAATATACTGGGATGATTAGATTTCTACACATGGATATGTGAAGTTGAATTCCTACTTCCCACTATACATAAAATAACTCAAAATAGGTAATAAGGGCTCATAGAATATTTAAAACCTAAAAAAATTGAACTCTTTGAAGAAAAAATAATATAATGGTAAATCTTTGTGATTTACCATCAAAGTGAGGGAGGAAGGGAGGGAGGAAGGGACAGAGAGAGAGAGACAGAGAGAGAAAAAGAAATAAATCTGTCTTCATAAAACTTTATGTTTTACATAATGCTCTCAGGAATTGGAATACTAATTAACTTATTTTAAAATGAGAGAAGGATGAGCCAGAATTTAGCTTAGCTCAGTGGCCTGTGCCTGTCTTGCAAGCACAAGGGCCTGAGTTTGAACCCCTGGTACTGAAAAACAAACAAACAAACAAACAAATAAATAAATAAAATAAAATGAGTGAAGAGATGCATAGGCATTTCTCCAAAGAAGATATGCAAATGTCTGACCAACACAGAGAGTGATCACCCTCACTAGTTATCTGGAAAATGAAACTGAAAACATAATGAGATAACTTTCTATAGTTGCTTTCTGGAAAATTAAAAATAACAACTGGGAATGCAACTGGTTCAGATAGTGACTAGACAGCTTTTTCAACTCTTTCAGTAGGATTCTACCTCCAGATAGAGTCTGCCTATCACACAGAAACCACAAGACCAAGTCAATTAAATTTATTCCTAGAGTAAGAAAGATGATTTAAAAGTAGGTGTGTACACTGAATGTTTATTAGTTATTGTGTTTTGATCACCGTAAGATTTTCCAAAGCATCCATTTTATAATAAAAATTAGGATTTGAAAATTTCAAAGAAATATTCACAATTGTTTCTATTCCACAAATAACTTAGAGTTCACAGAAAAATAGTTGGGCTTCAAAATGTCCAAGGAAAATCAAATGTCAAATGATAGAGAGTTTAGAAATAAGAACAGATCAATATATGATCTAAAATATTGAAAGGAAACACTAAGGTGAGTGGTAGAAATCAGGAGTTATGCTGTGCTTGAGGGAGAGAAAATCAGAAGAGCATACAAAATAAGTATGAGCTTTTTGTTCCTCAAAAGACAGCAAATTTGGATAGATTGATAGGAGAGAAACATATAACCAAAATTGGAGGTTAAAAAAAGTAAAGGTAAGTGAAGAGGCCAATTACTCTAATTATTTAGGAATTGTAGGTAGAAGTTACTACCAGAAGGCTGATAGTTTTCAATTTTAATAGGCAATAAATTTAGTTGTCTAAATTATCAGTCTGAATGGAAAAGGGTGAAATAACAGATTCTAGATTAAGTGAAACTACCAGTTTTTAAGTTACATGTTTATTTTTGTGGAAATAATAAAAGAATATATATATATACCTTCTTTTGATTGAATGTAGCAATCATTTACACTGAGTATTTTCTGAGCTTGCTCTTATAGTGGGAACCATTTAAAATCAGAATTACCTTAAAGAATTGCAACATGGTTGAGTAAAACAAAGCAAGATTTGTAACAGTGAACTGCTTTGTGTCACGTTATTGGTCTTATCAAAGACACTGTTTAATGAGGGAAGGTCAATGGGATAGGGTCGAAAAAAGATGTAGGATAGGCCAATTTGACATAACAATTAGATGTACAAGGACTTCAAATTCAGAAAATTCAACCCTAGAGATGAACATAGTCTGCTACTTTCCTACTTGTTTCTCGTGTAGTAGTGACCATCCATTTACATAGTCTTCTTTACTCTTTCTAGTTCCATTTCTTTCGCACATGCAAACACAGACACACCCACACACCCACACACATACAAGCACACACAAGAATGAGTAGTAACAAAAGCCAGCACAAATAAGCTTTTATTCACTCTTATCTATGTGTTCAATGCTACAATGATAAAAATCTATTATTCTTCTTAGATGGTATATGTGCTTTGTTTTCAGAGTAGTTGAGATTTAAAAATTCCTATTTTACTTTTCTGGTTAGAAGAAAATTATTTATACACAAATAGAAAAAATAGGTTATTTTTAAATGAAAACATATGGTATACGTTTCAGGTAATTAAACTTACCATTTAATTCTGCCATATTAATTTTAAAAATTTTACTTTTTTTGCTGGTTTTTAAAAGATAATGGATATACTACACTAATTTTACTTTAAATAAATACCTTTAGTATTTTTATTTCAACTAACATAAAGAAAACAAATTAAGATATTATTTTTTCTAAGTAAAGACGTTCAACCACAGAATTAACTGGTCAAGTCAAGGTCCAATATTGTTTTAACCCTTTATGCTTGCTTTGTGAGTTAAGCATAGATCTGTATCTTATAAGTGCTTTTGCTTAATATTCTCCCATACATAATATAATAAAATAATTAAATGTCTGTTTTGTTTGGTGAGCATAGTTACAGAGTCCTTTCAAAAGTATAGTTAAAATAATGATGCATAATCACAGGTGAATAAAATTGAAGTATGAATGAGGTACATAATTGCTTGTACGCTTGTGATACCAGCATGGTAGGTTTTGCCTTTGTTGTTTTTGTGCCGAAGTCCAGGAATGTGATTCTGAGTTCTACAGAAGAGAGGAGACAATTCCTTTAAAAATACATTTAATAATGTGTATCATATGTAATACACCATATAGACAATTCTACTTCTAACACCTCGCTTTCTTAATAAATACCAAGTACTGTGAAAAATCTTGTTAACAAAATTTTTTTTCTGTCTCAAGTTTTGTCTGCTGAAGTTAATACACTCGACCATTGTTGCAAAGAGGATAGAGAATAGATATAATAAAATAATGACAGGTTTTGGGCTGAGAGATATTTAAGTGAAAACCTGATCTCCGTTGCTGAGATGTGTGTTTTTCAAAAGACGAGTTCTCAGTAGATATAAGCCCAAGTAATTTTATCAATAATGAAGAAATAATGTTTACTTAAAAATGCCATTTTGTGGATTAGAAATAGTACACAGAAAATGTAGAAACAGTATAGAAGAAATTACGGGTAAATAGTGGCATTATTATAGTTAGTGTGATTTTTGCAATGAAGGTTGAATAACAATACAGTGTCAGTTAATGTTTCTAAGAGAAACCCTGTAAGGATATAGAATTGCAACCAGTGCTTTTGATTCTATTGCAATAACACAAATATAAGCGTCACCTATTTAGCAAAGATTAATTCGTCCTTTTAATGTCTCACACAATGTCACTACTTTTCTTAATCTTTGATTTTTGTAAAGTAGCTAAATAGGTAAATGACTACAAGGGTGGCAATCTGAAAAAGCAACATAAGAAAAGAGTAATGCAAGCTAGATGTCATAAGTATTACTTATACTAAGTGTCTCTTGAAAATTTTATCCCTAAGATATGAGCATTATTTGGCATGAAATTTGGGTAATAATGCCAATAACAAAAGAAAATCTACATTAAATATTCTGCGGCTAATAACCCTCGGTCGTTTTTTCAGAGATTGAAATCATCTCATTTTACTCTGATCCATATTAGGAAGAGTGGAATTATTGATATCTATTTTACCAGTGAAAAACTTAGGTTTGATAAAGGCTAAATATCTGATTTGATAACACTTAAGGACTATTTGGAAAGACTGATAATTTAACGACAAGTTGAAATTTTTTTACATTTGCATTTTGGTCTTAAAATGTTTTTCTTGGAGCTTATCATAAATTCATTGTTTTATGTTTCAATAATATACACACATTATTTTGTTTGCTTGTACCATTTGAAATATTTATTCTCTTAAATAATTATATCATAAAGAGGAAATTTAGAAGGCCATTTATGTAGTGATCTGTACACATATATATCACCTTAATCATTGGTTTTGATATTTGTTGACAAATGAGGAAGAATTTCTAATATGAAAAGTGTTTGTTAGAAATCTAGAGTTTAGCTGGGGATTTAGCTCAGCGGTTCGGTGGCCTGCCTCCCAGGAGCAAGGACCCAAGTTCAATCCCTGGTACCAAA
>NW_022900917.1:26357154-26372689 GCF_012274545.1 Fukomys damarensis | reverse complement strand
AAAAAAAAAAAAAAAAAAAAAGAAAAAAGAAATCTAGAGTTTATTAATATTGGTTGACTAAATAATAGAAATATTTATCATGATGTGTAACATTTTATGTTAATCACAATAAATTATCAATGCATGTATAACACATAAATTACACAAGTTCATTCATTACAAAAAATTTATTTCATATTCCAGTAAAAAGGTCATTTGTTACACATGCAGAATTAGACTGAAAATGTCTTTTAAATATAGACTCATTTTATACATATATACCTATTTAAAATCTTATTTACATTTACTTCATAATCATTACATCATTGCCAAAAGTTGTTGACTGATAGATAAAAAAACTAAGGTGCTATTTGGAAACTATAAATACTAATAAGCATACTGTAAATAATATGCTACCTAACAGAAGTAAATTTACCAACATTATTAAATAAGCATTTATTGACTTTTTTAGTCTTTTCATGGCATAAAATATGTTTTAGTCTTATAAACATCCATTAATATAATAGTTGTATTATACTTATCATGCATTCTGAATTCTTGCTGTTTTATAGCCTGAAGTATTACCTATAAACATACTGAAATTTTTAAGAATATCATAGCACTGTGTGATAACTATTTTACTAACATTAAAAATACTTATTTTCTGTAGATACTAAGATGAATGGCCATGAAACAAATAGAGCTCTAATCAATATTATTGTTTAAATAGCGTGCAATCTTTTTAAAATGAGAGATGTTTTGATTGCATAGATTTGTCATACTTATTTTTCCTTGTCATTGTAACTGATATTTTCTGAAGATTAGCTTGCTATTCTTTAGTACTTTTTGAACACATATCTTAGAGATGACTTCAATATCCTAGATTTGTAATACTGTTTAAAAAATTTAAATGAGAAAAAATTCAATGAGAAAAAATATTAAAAATTTAAATAACTGAAACTTTTCTAGTTCAAACTGAAGTGCTTATATTCCTAAATTTGTTTCTTTAAAGCAAATTGGAAAAATGTCACTTATTTTTTGTATATAATATCATAACAAAATAACTTCCAGATCTTGTGATATTGCATATGTTCCTTCTATTATAAGAAAGCTGCAGTGACATCTATTTTTAAAACAAAATATAAAATTAACAAAACAAGTATGATAATACTTTGTAAAGATATCACCTCTGTCTGTACAATATGGCTGGGATTTGCTCTACAACTGTTAGATTAAAAAGAGAAATGCCTCTCACTCACAAATGATTTTACTAAGACAGGCTTATGTTCTGATGGTTTGAAAGACACTCACCCACATTCGGTGTTCAAATAATTATTCTTACTGCTTCTTAAAAAAGCCAAAATAAAGAGAGATTTGTTAGATGCTCAGGGATTCCCACAGCAAGCAGTGGGAACAGCAGTTGGCTGACATGCATTGCTACACCAGAAGGATCTTTGCCCCACCCAGCAGGCATTCCCAGGAACATAAACTTCACGGGATGGCCCCCTTTAGAGTACATGGCATTCGTTTTCTTTATACAAGTAGTTCTCTCCAGGAGCACTAATAGAGCTCAATTTACATATCAAGTGCTGGCTGCCATCCTTAGAATTTCGGATTCAGTAAGTCTTTTTTTTCCCCCATTGAGTTTATTGGTACATTTTAGGTACACAGTACAGTTACATTCATGATTGGGAACTTGTACCTTCTTTACATGAGAGGTCTTGGTTCTCATTTTTCCCCTTATCCCTGCCCTCCCTTCATGCCCTCCTCCTTTCTCTATTTGCAAACACTTTATTTCCATTTTTCATTTTCTCATGTTTTTTTCTTTTCCCTTATTACCTTTCCCCTACACTTTTCACTTCCCCTAAACCATTTTTGAGAATATACTCCTAAGTGAAATAAATAAGTCACACATGTATAAATACTGAATAGTTTCTCCGGTGTGAAAAAGTATAATGGTACATATGATCCTAATGATATAATTGACAATGTGAAATAAGAAGGAAAGGGCTACAGATTCAGTAACTCTTGACCAGTATTCAAAAATGTGTGATTTCTAACAAGATCCCATGCCACAGATATTGCTGGGTTGGGGCATGCACTTTGAGAAACCTTTGCCTCATAGGTTTGTTTCTGACTATAGGTTATTCTTCAGTTTGCCAGAAATTGTCCTGTTTTAGTTTCTTAACATTTTATATACTGGTGAAGTTGCTACTGTTCCTGTCAGAGGGGCAGTCACAAAAGTATATCATCTCACAATTCTGGAGCACCACTGTGATAATACATTATCTTTTGCTCCTGTCTGTATTGCATAATTACATGTTGAGTAATTATTGAAATCTTAAAATTGTCCTTGAGTCTAACAACAGACTGGTTAAGTCTCGTTTTGCTTTTCTCCTAACTTCACTTCAAGGAAACAGTTTGAAAATGTTAGATTCCTATTTAAACAACAAATGAGAATTCCATTTCCTTTCATGAAGGACTGGGTTATTCAGATGAACTACCTGCAAAAGGTAGATATATTTTAAAAAGTGACTAAATGGGAATGAGATATTCTATGTTTTCTACATTTACAGAAAAGTGGTTAAATTATGAAATATTACAATATTTGATAAATTAAGAATAATACATGCCTTTATTTCTAGGATAATTTTTGCAAATAGTAGAGAGGTATATAAGTAAGAAATTATGCTGAAAATGAAATAAAAAATGTAAAGAGAAATGAGAAAAATTAAAGAATGTAACTTTTAAAGCATAAATAAAAAGCAAATAGTAAAAACAAAATTTAATTATGAGGATGATTGCAAAATGCATGTCTAAGTTTTAAAAAAATTATCACAGATACATTGCTATTATTCTTGCTACTTTCTGAAAAGTTCTGGGAAGCGTTCTTTGTGAGTTTCTTTAGTTGCATTCTCCTACCTGCCTCAGTGTCCTGAGTCCTTTCACAGTGTTTACCTTTCATGGTCAGTTTGATCTGGAAGAAAAACAAGAAGTTATGTGGTGCTGGTTCCATGAACTAGGTGAATGAAGACAAACTATAATGTTTCCTTTCCACTGTGGCAGCAGCATTCACTGAATTTTGGTCCAACTTCTAAAGACACTTCTAAAAGTCGGCTTTAAGCATTGCATCAGAAGGTGACAATGACAATGAAGTAAGTGTGTCCAAATTGCTGACAGAGTATCTTGAGCAGGATTAATAGCACTGAGTCTTTACTACAATAAATTTTAAAATTTAAGCATTCTTCATTATATTTGATCACCTGTTGTATACACCGCTTAACAACAGATAGAAATGCCATGAAATGCTGAAAGTATAAAATACTTAGAAAGATTATTTATCATATGACAAAAAAGTTTTAAAAACATTTCAAGGAAGAGCAGAATAAGTTGAAGCATTCCAATTGTCAGTGTTCTCATAATGATAGAACAGTTGCACATTTGTATATTTTAACAATATACTTTAAAATCAAATAAAGCACAACTTGGCAAAAAACACTAAATGAAATCCAGAAATTCACAAGCCTAGTGAAGGGTTAGTAGATGTATTATAAGATATACTTAAATAAATAGATTAAAATGAGCACATTTCTTATTTAGCGGTCAGGCTGACTTTTAAAACAATAGCTGACAATCATGGTGAAAACTGGAATTCTGGTATTCACAAAAAGTCAAAGGAGTGGGGTTGGAAACCTGAAAGCTTCATTCCCAGAAGAGTGTCCTCTGTGACATGTTGGTGATTCTCTGAAACCACCAATTCAACTTGAAAGTTGAAAAGTCTTTACATTGCATACCTCAGTTCATCTAGAACAAAGCCTTCTCCCTAGGTCTTTTCCTTTCTTTTTCTTTTTTGTTTTCTCTTTTCTTTTCTCTTCTTTCTCTTCTTAAAACAGTTGTTTAACTGATGGCTGTGACTAACAGTTGGGACAAATAAAAGACTGATTTTTAAAAAAGTAAAAGAGATACATTCCCTAAATCTTTGATGACAATATTATAAAAAAAAATGGAAGAAGATACATCAAGATAAGAAACTACAAGTCAATATCTTGTGAATACAGATATTAACTAGCAAACCAAATTATATAGTATCTGAAAAGGACTATACACTATATGTTATTCGAATTATGTAAGTTTATATCTTTATTCAATGTGACTTATTGATGTAATATTAATCACTTTGGTAGGAGAAAGAACAAAACCTATGTTATCTTTTTATTAAAAATACTGTAAAAATCCAGGAGTGGTGGCCCTGTTTTCCAGGTGTTTGGTTGGTGTTTGAGCAAAGCCATCAGAGGAGGCAGGTACAAAGTGAGACAAGACTATAACCAACTAATAAGATCCAGTGGAAAGTCACAAGGTGGGCAAAAGTTGGGACAAAATTATGATCAACTAGTAAGATTACAAGTACAGTAACCCTGGTAGTATTGATTAAATGGGAAAACAAGTCTCATAGCAAGAATACATAGAATAAACAAGGAATTTCTGGAAAGGGAATGGGCGAGGGAGTTTGATGCCTATCTAGCTTAACATTCACTGCTATCTTTCTCTAAGGAAGTATGCAGTACTACTTTTTCTCTTTTTATAGTGCTGACCTTCAGTAGTGTCTTTCCTATTGACTCCTGGAGAGTTGGCCCTGTCAAACTGCTACAAGATAATTAATTAACTTAGCAATATACAGTAACATAACCTTGCATATAGAAAATCCAAGAATGTCACAAAACTACCCAACATTAAGTTTGACAATGTAGCAGGACACATGTTCAATACTCAAAAATCAATTATATTTTACATATTAGCCATATACAATCTAAAATTAAATTGAAAATAATTTATGACAACAGAAAACAAAATAATTAAGAAGAAATCTAATAAAATAAATATTTTACTTGCACATTGGAAAGGACAAAACATCTCTGAAATAAATTGAAGAATAAATGAATGGAAAGCCATTGTGCATACACGGATGGACAGTATTGTTAAGATGGCAAGACCACCTAGATTGATCTGTAGATGGACCATAATTCTGCCAAAATCTCTCTTGTCTTTTTGTAGAAATTGATAAGCCGATCTTGATATCAATATGGGAATGCCTGAAGGAAAATACCAAAGAAAGGAGATTCATGCTTACAAATTTTAAAACCGACTCCAGATTCACAAAAGTCTTTGTTATGTGCTACTGATGCAGGGATAGAGATGGAAACTAATGGGATGTAATTGAGACTCCAGAAATAGGTTCAACTATTTATGTTTAACTGATTTTTCAACAGAAATGCTTCGTCCCAACAAGTGATGCTGTGACAACAGACTAGCTATAGAAAATAAATGTGGTTCCTCTGATAGTATAAAAATATATTGTAATGTGTGTAGTATCTAAATACAACAGCAAAATATGTAAAACTCTTAGAAAGAAACATAGATATAAATTCTTTCTGGGTATTACAAGCAATCAGTGAAAGGTAGGTAAACTGGACTGTATAAAAATCTAAAACTTTTATGTTTCAAAATACACTATTAAAGGGCCGGGGATGTAGCTCAGTGGTGTCGCTGACTACTTCGCAAGCCCACGGTCCCGAGTTTGATCCCTGGTGCCAAAAAAATCAACAACACCAATAACAAAGAAAGAAAACAAAAAAATACACTATTAAGATGAAAGGACCACTTATACCTAGGAGAAAATATTCATAAATCGTACATCTAATTGGGGGTTAATATCCAGAATATATGTAGATGTATTACAAATCAACAGCAAAACCCAAAATAACTGAATTAGGAAGTAGACAACTGATTTGAATAAATTTTTCTTCAAATTAGTGGAAATTCAAGTCAGAACACCAGTGTAATAGCGCTTCATGTCTACTAGGATGGCAAAATAAAAAATACAATGAGTGTTAGTGAGAAGGTAGCAAGATTGAATCACTTGGACACAGGTGATGGGACAGTCAGAAGCTTTGACTGCTGTGAAAAGCAGTGTGGCAGACCTCAAAGAGCAAGCCGTGGAGTTTCTACATTACTGCGCAAGTCCGTGTCTAGGTGTCCACCTAAGAAAACTGAAAGCTTATGTCCACATGAGACATCTTGTGAATAATTGGAGAAGGATTACTCATAACAGCCTCAACACGGAAACAACCTAATTGGTTATCAGCTGATGCATGAATACAGAGAATATGCTATACAAGTATGATACTTCATCTGTGAAAGAAATTTATAGCTAATTTATGCTACAGACTACATGGATGACCCTTGAAAAATCAGGCCAAGAAAAACTGTCAGGCATAAATCCAACATATTACATATTTCCAATTATATGAAATGCCTATAACAGTCAAATTCATAGAGGCATAAAATATTTTAATGTTTGCTAAGGTGGATGGTAGGCGGAAATGGGGAAAGTGCTAATAAGCACATTATCTTCACGGCCACTTACACTCTGGCATTAGTAGTGGTGGTTGCACAATTTTCTGAATATACTAAAAACAACCAAATTGGATGAATATTTTGGTTTGGAAATAATCTCCCAAAAAACAATCAATAGAAAATATAAGATTTAGACAAATGGTTTATTTGTATTTATAAAAAATGATAGTATACTATACCAGAAAACACATTTAACAAATTTTAGAGGTTATAGTCTTGAGAATGTGTTCTACAATTATTTCAGAAATTAAGCATAATCAGAAAAGTTTAATCATTTTGAAATTAGAAAAATTCTTCTAAAAATCCATGGATTATTAATAAATCACAGCAGAAATGGAAAAATCTATGTAGACTTAGTTGAAGTGAAAGTTCTAATTACATATCAAAATGTCTTGATTTATAATAGAAATCAGCATGCTTAGAGGAAAATTTCCAGCTATTAAAATGGAGGGTTAAAATCAAAGAATTCACCAGCTCCAAAATGCTTGAGTTAGGTAGCAATATATAGTAAGTGACAATTCAACCTTGGTGATGATCAGAAAAATCACAATATTAGTGTAAACAGGGAAATGGAAGTTATACAGCTTTGAAGAAATTTATACACATAAAGAGAGGGCACAGAAAGCATCAGGGTGTATTATTGTATCTGATAAAAAAGTGAACACATACAGACAGATACTAACATTTAAAAACCAAAACTATTAACAACCATGTCAACAAATTTGAATAAGTTTAATTAATTCATGTTATTGCTACATTTAAGGTATACAATATAGTGATGTTCATCAATGGAAATTTGTGCTTTTATAAAATCCATATTGGTTCTTATGTTTTCCCAATTCCCCTGCCCTCCCTTCAACCCCTCCACCCCTCCGTATCTCAAAGACTTTGTTTCCATTTTTTGTTTTTCTCATGTTAATTGAATATTTAAATTAAATACACAAACTTCTAGAAAAGTGAAATTGAAGAAAGTCTTCACAAAAGTAGGAACTATGATCAATTTTGTGTTTATTAAAGAAATTAAATACATAATTTAAAAATTTCCTATAGTCACTCATTTGGTTTCACTCTTAATGTTACAAATATTTAAGTCTTACAAACAACATCAGGCTTATCCAAAGCCTTCTAGAAAATAAGTAGAAAAAATTTTTTTATATGTTTTTTTTTTTTTTTTAGCCCAGCACTATTTTTATACACAAAACTAGTAAGACATTATAAGAGAAAGTAATTATTGGCCAATCTCATAAATAAACCTGTAAGCAGAACAGTAGAAAAATATTAGCATTTTGGATCAGGAGTACTGAAGGTGCATGCCGATATGACTATATAACAAGTTCATTTCAGAAATATAAGATTAATTTAGAAATTAAAAAGTTTGATATTCAACACCATTTATAGAACAATTAAGAAACATTGCATAGTCATTTTCCAGAGACTTTTAGTTTAAAATTGTTTTTGTTCAATGAATGCATGCGCAACACCTTTTCTGTCACTATCACTGAGATTTCAGAGCTTTCATAAGCACTCATGAATCTATGTCGACTCTCAGGGCATTCTCTAGGAAAACCTACAAACAGCAGGACTCTTTGGGTTACATCCCGCAGATCAATCTGACATTACTTTTTCAGCTGCTCCTCCTGAGGTCTTTCTGAAACTACAAAGAAAAGGAAACAATAATTCTTTTATGATTGTCATAATTTCTGAAATAAAATCACATAGTATTTCTGCACACATATCTGCTTGTTTAAATGTTGTTAGAAAAGGAGTGAAAAATATTTGTGAATCAATTGCCTGCAATTCAGAAATAAATCTTCCCACTTTGAATTCTTGTGTGTCATAGCACCTCGAGGTAAATGAGACAACAACATCTCATATAAAATTTGTTTACTGAGTAAACATTTCCAAGAATTTTTTTTTCAAATTTTTGCTCTTCAAACATTAAGTAATTTAAATGATAATAATTAAGGTGCATCAGCAAGGGAATCCTTATTTTGACTTACCTGCATATTCGTTCAATGATATAAATTGTTAAGCTTTTTAAATTATTAAATATAGCATCACAATCTAGATAATACAAGGTTAGTGTAAAAAATCAAGTGGAAAAATAATGTTAATATTTATTGTGACAAAATTATATTCCTACACTTTACAACCATCAAATCAAGCAAAATTCATACAGTCCTCACTGTACCTTACTGTTAACTAAGAACAGTAACAGAAACATATCTATAACTTAGAATGAGGTAATTATACATTTTTACCTTTTCACTAAACAGATAAACTTCATCCGGAAGCTTGTCAATGCTAACTGCTAAAGTTTTGAGATGTCAGATGTGAGACAAGATTATCTAATTCATGCCAAATTTATGAAGCCTGCATGCCATAACGTGAAAAGTGTCTGGGATGGGGCCTGCACTTAATATGCACGACAAAATTTGAATTGTTTGTCTGCTTGTACCAAACAACGTCATTTTTTGTGTTCCACTCATAGACTTCAGGAAAGAGAGCTCCTTTAATTGAACTGATTGGGTCAAATGCATATCCTTAGTCTAATACAAATAGTTGTATAGTTAATGAAAAATCAGGCGTCATTTCTTAATAAATACTGGAGTCAAGTGGTAGCTTCTTGAATTGCAACATGGTGTAAACTTGAATCTGGATCCCTTTATTGGGTGGTAAATCAAAGAGGAGAGGGAGAGAGGAAGTGAGCACGTGATACTACAGGGAAACTAAAGCCACAGCATTTTAATTCTCAGAGTACAGCGATCTCAACCTTGGTTCCCGATACATCTGGTCTCAACTCACTTTCCATTCGACTATCAGCTGATAATGTGCATTGTTTCTTATGTCCTATTTAGATGTACATTTGTTTGTGTCTAGCAGTTGTTAATATATTCTACTCATAATCAAAAGTTTGAACTGCAAAATATTTCTGCTTTGCACTGATTTTTAAGTTCTCTTACGTAGAGCAACAAATATTAATTTTCAAAATGCTAAGTTGCTGATTTTTATGAATATCGATTTTTAAGGTTATCAGAGATTGATTAATACATTTATTTACATTGTACAGTGTGGTATAAACTGATAGTTTTACATTAAAATATTAGCTGATTCATTGCTTATTGAATATTGAAAAAAAAAGTGCGAAGATTCTTTAACCCTAAGAGGGAAAAATGATAAAAATGGGGCTGGGTTATAGGAAGAAAAGATCTAAAGGTGGAGGGGAAGGGGAAAGGTAAGAAGGGAAAAGAAAAAATAAGAGAAAAGGAAAAAAATGGAAACAAAGACTTTGTAAATAGGGGTGGGTGGAGAGGGTGAACGGAGGCCAGATGAGTGGGGGAAAAATAAGAACCAAGATACGTTATGTAAAGGTACAAAATCCCAATGATGAATGTAACTGTGTTGTAGACCTAAAATGTACCAATTAAAAAAAAATGGGGCTGGGGATGTAGCTCAGTTGGGCTGGACCTGCCTGGCAAGTGTGGGGTACTGAGTTCAACCCCCTAAACAAAGGCTAGACTAATATTCAAATGGGTTTTAAATAAAATAGTGCAGTCCTAATTTTATGACATATTATTTAGAATGTTTCTGCTCAAGTCAGAAAATATTTAATTAAAAATAAAAAATAAAAATTAACGTAATAAAGTTACTCATGTTATGTAAGCATAGGAAACTATTTAATCATGTCAGAGGCTGACTTTTAGTCAGATGACTTCAGTGTACTGACTGTAGTCTTCCTTCTTACCTGATCATGTATTCAAGACGCATTATGTCTAAAACACAGAGAGCATTAGGCCCCACCAGGTGGCTTTTATGTTCTGGAATCTATACTTTCCCACAAGACTTCCTTTTGAGTTCTTTTGTTCAGGTGTGTATAGAGTAATCTAGTGTACCTGTGTTGTCAGAATTATGATAATTTCCTTTTTATCCTCAAAGGTGCCTGCAGTTAAATGACAAATTATGTGCCTGGTAATTTGAATCATATATTAGGTATTTAGGAGCATGAGATCCTTAGAAAAGCAATCATCTAGTATTCTTAGGCTTTATCATAAAAAGCAATCTTGCCAAAGGATAAGGATATGTCTGTAGGAGTCCTATAATAGGATCCAAGCAACAAGATCTACCACAGGTTAAGTACTAAATAATTTCTGATTTCTGATTATGAACCTGGATGTTGTGCCAGTTAGGCTGAATCAACTATGCTAAAATTCTCTGGGATAATCTGGTTTATGTAAATGTGAATTTTGGAAGAATGCCTATGGATCAGTTTTATTCCTGGGGGAATCCAATTTGGTTGCTGTTTTTCTAAACTTATAAAGATAAGATTAGCAACTTCTCTAGCTTTTGTTTACCTTTAAAAATGTTTTCAATGATACCCTTATTTTTTTAATTTTTTTTTCTAGAATTAGATGAAGTGACGCAGAAACTTATGCTTCAAACAGCTAAACCAACTTTTGAACATCTGACAGATGTAAGCAAAATGTTCAAATCATAATAATGTCACTGATCAGGGTAAAATGCAAGCAAGCATTTATTGTTGTTTAGGGTTTACTATCCTCCCTAGTAAAGTGTTTGTAATATTATATACTCTTAAGGAATGGAAAAGGAGATTTATAAAACATAATAATTAATGTCACCCACTTATATATTTTAACTTTACATATAGAAACATGTTATAAAACATAATTAATATCATCCACTTATGTGTTTTAATTTTACCCATAGAAAATGTGTAGTTACATAGATATTACACTACATCACTTTCATAGCCTATCTCCACAAAGGAACACCTGTATAAATGGTTACTTAAAAGAATTTTTTTTAATATTTTAAAAGAGGAGCCTAAACATTTCAAGAAATATTTCAAAACCTGTGGAACTTTCGCTTAGCTGTCTGTCCATTTTATGTGAATAAAATATTACTTATAGCTGCAATAAATATACCATGTGTAAATTTCTATGCAATTTATACTTGTTTTCAGAATTCATAAAGAACCACTATACTTTAAGCCATACTAGATTTTTAAAATAACTTCTACTAGGAGGCCGGGTGTCTCATGTGTAAATTTCTATGCAATTTATACTTGTTTTCAGAATTCATAAAGAACCACTATACTTTAGCCATACTAGATTTTTAAAATAACTTCTACTAGGAGGCCGGGTGTGGTGGTGCACACCTGTAATCCGAGCACTGGGGAGGCTGAGGCAGGAGGATATCTGTGAGCTCGAGACCAGCCTGAGCTACATAGTGATTTCCAGGTCAGTCTCAACTACATAGTGAGACCCTGTCTCAAAAAAACAAGAAAAAACAAAACAAAAAAAAACTTCCACTATGAAAGCGATCAAAACCTTGATCAAGTTCATGATATAATGAAAAACAAGGAGAACATTCAAGTCAATAGCACTGGAGAGGGACCTATAGAAGCCCCAATGTCCTGATGATATTACTCTTCATGCAAAGAAGGCAGAATCCAAATGTCCTAAACATCCCTCCAGCCACTAGTGTGGAGGTGGTGTTTGTGAAAGGTGTCACTGTGAAGTGTGATTTGAGGAAATGCTAGAGAAGTCAGAGGGAAAGAAATAAACTGACAGTTTAACCCAGCGGGGTCTTTGAGGAATAACAGCACCTAGAGGGGAAATTTTAAGAGTAGCTTGTTTATATTGGTGTTAAATGTTACCCCTCTGCTTTGTCTCCAGGAGATTCCTTTGTGGAATCCATGACTCCCTCGAGGCTTCCAGTGTTTCCTTGTGGTTCATTTTGAGCACATGTCCAGTCCTCCACTCACCTCCCATCAATATCTTGGTTACATTTTGAGCAGTCATCTGGGATTTGGGGATTAAGACACAGTTCTGAAAATTAGGAGTAGAGGCCCCATTTGACCCAGCCATCCCTCTGCTGGGTATCTTTCCAAGAGAATTAAAAGAATCATACCACAGTGATATATGCACACCCATGTTTACAGCGGCACAGTTTGTAAGAGCTAAGACTTGGAAACAGCCCATCCTCCCATCAATGGGAGACTGGATAAATAAGATGTGTCTTTTCTATCAAATGAAGTCCTACTCAGCCATAAAGAATGAGAAACTAGAGTCATTTATAGCTAAATGGATGCACATGGAGGCCATACTCTTAAGTGAAATTAATAGGAAACACATGCAAATACCAAATAGTTTCTCTGGTGTGAAAAAGTAGAAGTGTAAATAAGATCCAAATGGTATAACTGATGATGTAAAATAGGAAGTAAAAACCTACTAAAGGAGTAGAGGAAGTGGGAAGGGTAGGGGAAAGGAAAGAAGGGAAAATTGGAAACAAAGTTTTTGTAAATAGAGAAGCATGGAGAAGGTGAAAGGAGGGCAGGGATATGGGGGAAAATAAGAACCAAGATACATCAGGTAAAGGTATCAGATCCTAATGATGGATGTGACTGTACTGCATACCTAGAAAGTACCAATAAACTTAATGAAAAAGAAAGATACAGTTTTGAGCTGTACTTTGGATTAAGTCAAGAAAATGAAAGTGAGGGGAGAGCTTCCTCGCCATGGTTTCCATAATGGCAGTCGAAATGTTACCTCATAGAAGGGGAATATCATGAGATGTTCATGTGCAAGCTTTAATGCTACTGGTACCTATAATAACTTCAGAGTGAAATTATATCCTCCTGGCTGACTTCTGCTGACACACGTGGAATTTTTGCCTTACTGGACAGAAAGGTACGAATCTGGACTTGACGAGAGTTATAGATTTTAAAGCTAAGCCTTTAGACTAGCGTAGCAAATAGTATCTCAAAAGAAGACATAGAGTAGTGTCAAGATGTTTAAAACAAGAGTGAGCAGAGCCCTAGCTATGACAGGTAAATCTTTGGTGCTGCATTACTCTTAATTTTTTTTTCTGGTCCCCGAAATTGAACTCAGAGCCTTTATGATGAGCTAAATACCCAGTACTTTTCTTCTTTTCTCCTCCTCCTTGTTCTCCTCCTCCTCCTCCTTCCTTTTCCCCTTCCGCTTCCCCTTTCTCTTCTCCTTTTTTATTCCAAGAGAGGGTCTAGCTAAGTCACCGAGATGCCAAAACTAGGTTTGCATTTCCAATCCTTCTGCCTCAGCATCCCAGAGTTCTGGGAATACAGACTAGTCCCACCATGCCCAGCAAAGAGTTTTCATTTTAGATAGAGAAGAAATGCAAGCTTTTCTGTAAGAAATATATCCATGAGAGAGAAAATGCTGTTAACGAAGATTGGTGGGGGACGGGAAGAATTTGAAAGGGGTGGCTAACTTGCTGAAACTAAGAAGGAATCTGGAATATACTTCCCGGGGGTCCAGACATAATGGGAAACGTGATGCATGCTTCAGGGAGTGGACATTTGAAAGGCAGCTGAAAAAGCAAACGGCAGCAGGGAGGTAATCTTTGAGTGCACATTGTGTCCAGAGAGAGATTTAGATGAAAATAGTCATTTATAAACTTTTAAGTGGTGTGAAGTGTCAGGTTAGAAATAAATTCTGTTTTGTCTTTAAATCATCAGTTTCCCCCAATGATTTTTATGAGAATAGAATTCTTTTTGTTGTTGAATAGCAGAAAGTGCCACCTCCTTTTTCTAATTCAGTGGAAGCAAGAACAGATGCTATATACTTATCCACCCACATCTGTGTTTTACACGTAAGAAAAATAAAATGAAACACATTTTATTCTAGTAATGTGTTAATGATCATGCAAGTGTTGATTTTTAATTCAATGTCTGTCACTCTGTTGTTTTGTGACACTCCTCAAGCTGCCTTGAATTTTGCTCCTTCAGGGACATCCATTCTGGTACTTCGCAGAAGCTAGTATGATTTTGTTAGCAATATTCTGGCTATCAACGTTAAATGAGCAGATCATGTGTATGAGTATCATATATATGAATAATATGCGTTTGAAACTTGTATGCACTTTATTTGTTCTGGTCAGAATTTTTCCATAGACATGGGATTCTTTTGAGTAGTTAATAAAAAATGATATGCTTCGGACATAGCTTAATTTTGCCTGTAGAATAATTGGATGTTTTTAAAAAGTGAAAATTTAATGTGTCCCCTTCCATTGAGAGTCACCATTGCAAATATGATCCCACTTCCCCTCACCAGCTCAAACTGATTACTCCTAAAAACTATTTTCCTTTTAATAGTTACTCTACAGTCAATCTGAAATTGAATGTTCTGCCTGGTATGAATTTCCATTTTTCTTACCCATTCTAATTGAAAATTCCTTTCTCTGTCCACTGAATTGATTGCCTCCATTGTTATTAATCTAGTGACAATATACATATTAGCTTGTGCATCCTCTATTTTTACAAAATAGCTGCAGTTGTCCTTTTTAACATCAGTAATAAAATATCTTAGTATTTAAGGTTTTTCTAATTATTTTTGGTAGGGAAAATCCAGCTACTTCATTCCTCTTTTTTATGGTTGCCTTATCAGTACTCTGCCCCTTTGAATTTAGATTTCAATAAAATAAAATGGATTTAATGACTGTCAAAAAATCTATGATTTTCAAAAATTTGTCACTTTTAGATAGTTTTGCTTTAGTGTGCCTACATATGGTTTTGTTTTATTTATACTTTAATTTTCTACCCTTCTCTCCATTTATAGTACATATAATAAATATTCACCCTATGTTTCCTTTCCCTTCACATCTTTTTAATTTCCTATTTTTATGTCTGCTTTAGTGTACAGATTCTTTTTCTTTCCAGCTTTAATTGAGTTTATTGGTACATTTTAGGGATACAGTACAGTTACATTAATTGTTGGGATCTTGTACCTCTACATGACAGGTCTTGGTTCTAATTTTGTCCCCTTGTCCCTGCCCTCCCTTCACCCCCTCCTCCCCTCCCCATCTACAAACACTTTATTTCCATCTTTTCATTATCTCACATTTTTTTCTTTTCCTTTTTTACCCTTCCCCTACCCGTCCCACCTTCCCTACACCTTTAGCTCCTTTCTTCCCATTTCTCAATTCAGTAATCTTATTAGGATCCTATGTATTATTGCAGATTATTCACACCAGAGAAACTATTCAGTATTTACAAATGTATGCCTTATTTATTTCACTTAGGAGTATATCTTCAATATGTATCCATTTTCCTATGAATGAATCTATTTTCTCATTCTTTATGGCT
>NW_022900917.1:26329272-26357035 GCF_012274545.1 Fukomys damarensis | reverse complement strand
CACATACTTCTCTGTGATATGATTCTTCTAGTTCTTTTGGAAAGATACCCAGCAGAGGGATGGCTGGGTCAAATGGAACCTCCAGTCCAAGCTCTTTGAGGTATCTCCATATTGATTTCCATAGTGGCTGCACTAGTCTGCACTCCCACCAACAATGGAGAAGAGTTCCTTTCTCCCCACAATCCCGCCAACATTTGTTATTGTGTGATTTCTTGATAGCAACCATTCTTTGTGGGATGAGGTGGAATCTCAGTGTTGTTTTCATCTGCATCTCTCAAATGACCAGCGATGTGGAACATTTTTTTTCATATATTTACTTGCTGCTTTTACTTCTTTGTCTGAGAAACGTCTGTTCATTTCGGATGCCCATTTTTGAATGGGGTCTTTATATTGGGGGGGCTGATCGTTTTGAGCTCTTTATATATTCTTGATAATAGTCCTTTGTCTGAGGAACAGCTGGTAAAAATTTTTTCCCACATTGTAGATTGTCTCTTAGTTCTGCTGATGGTTTCTTCTGCAGTACAGAAGCTTTTTAATAAGATGAGATCCCAGTTGTTGATTCTTTCTGCTAATTCCCATGCTACTGAGGATTTATTCATAAAGTCTTTTCCTATGCCAATGTCTTCTAGAGTTCTGCCTAACTTACTCTCCAGCAAGTTTAGTGTTTCTGTTTTAATATTTAGATCTTTAATCCATTTGGATTTTAATTTAGTGCATGGTGAAAGATAATGGTCTAGTTTTAATCTGTGGCAAGTTGAAATCCAGTTTTTCCAACACCACTTATTAAAGAGGCTATCTTTCCTACACTGAGGATGGACAGCTCCTTTGTCAATGATGAGGTAGCTGAGTACATCTGGGTTTATTTTTGTGTCTTCCAGTCTGTTCCACTGATCCTCAGGCCTGTTTCTTTGCCAGTACCATGCCTTTTTTTATCACAGTGGCTTTGTAGTATAGTTTCAAATTGGGAATTGTTATACCCGGTGCCATGTGTCTGTTGCCTGAAATGGCTTTTGCTATTCTAGGTCTCTTATGGTTCCAAATGAATTTTTGGATACTTTTTTCTAGTTCTGTGAAATGTAGTGCTGGAATTTCAATTAGCATTGCATTGAATGTATATAGAAGTTTTGGTAGTATGGCCATTTTCACGATGTTGATTCTTCCTACCCAGGAGCAGGGGATATCTTTCCAATTTTTTATATCCTCTTCAATTTGTTTTTTCAGAGTGCTATGGTTTTCAGTGTAGAGGTCTTTTGCTTCTTTTGTTAGATTGATTCCCAGATACTTCATTTTTTTGGATGCTATTGTAAAAGGAATTTTTTCTCTTATTTCTCTCTCAGTCAGTCTGTTATTTGTGTATAAGAAGGCTATTGATTTTTGGGTGTTCACCTGGTATCCAGCTACTCTACTGAATCTGTCAATTAAGTCTAGAAGTCTTTTGGTGGAGTTTATTGGGTCTTCAATGTAGAGTTTCATATCATCAGCAAATAATGACAGTTTAACTTCTTCCTTTTCTATCTTTATTGCTTTAATTTCTTTCTCTTGTCTAATTGCTGTGGTTAATGTTTCCAGAACTATATTGAAGAGGAATGGTGATAATGGACATCCTTGTTTTGTTTCTGATTTTAACATGACGGTTTTCAGTTTTTGGCCATTTAATATGATGTTGGCTGTTGGTTTTTCATAGATAGCCTTTATTAAGTTGAAGTATAGACCATCTATTCCAATTTTTTGCAGGGTTTTTATCATAAATGGGTGTTGAATTTTGTCAAATGTCTTTTCTGGATCTATTGAGAGGATCATATGGTTTTTGTCCTTGACTTTGTTAATATAATGTATTACATTTATTGACTTTCATATGTTGAACCACCCTTGCATCTCTGGAATAAATCCAACTTGGTCAGGATGGATGATCTTCTTGATAATCCTCTGTATTCTGTTTGCTAGTATCTTTTCAAGGATTTTTGCATCTATATTCATTAAGGAGATTGGTCTGTAGTTCTCCTTTTTAGTTGCATCTTTCCCTTGTTTGGGAATCAAAGTAATACTTGCTTCCAAGAATGAATTTGGAAGTATTGCTTCCCTTTCAATTTTATTGAAAACTTTGAAGAGTAATGGCAGTAGTTCTTCTCTAAATGTCTTGTAAAATTCAGCAGTGAATCTCTAAGGTCCTGGGCTTTTCTTTGTAGGTAAATTTTTTATTACATTTTGAATTTCACTGACTGTAATTGGGGTGTTTAAAATATTTTTATCTTCTTTGTTCAACTTTGGTAGTTCATAAGTATCTAAAAATCTGTCCATTTCTTTTGTGTTTTCCATTTTCTTGGAGTACAGGTTCTCAAAGTAGGTATTCATGATCTTCTGGATTTCTTTTGGATCTTTTGTGACTTTGCCTTTTTCATTCCTGATTGCATGGATCCTAGCCTTTTCTTTCCTCTTTTTGATAAGATTAGCTAAGGGTTTGTCAATTTTATTTATTCTTTCAAAAAACCAGGTCTTTGTTTCATTTATTTTTTGTATCATTTTCTTAGTTTCTATTGTATTGATTTCTGCTCAGATCTTTATAATTTCCTCTCTTGTTCAAGCTTTGGATCTTTCCTCCTCTTGTTTTTCTAGGAGTCTAAGTTTCATCATTAAATTGTTTTTTTGAGCCCGCTCTGTTTTCCTATTGTGAGCATTCAATGTTATGAATTTTCCTCATAGAACTGCTTTCATTGTGTCCCATAGATTCCTGTATTTTTTATTGGCATTTTCATCTATTTGTAAAAACTGTCTAATTTCTTTTTTAATTTCCTCTGTAATCCATTGATTGTTTAGGAGAGTGTTGTTCAATTTCCATGTGCTTGTGAAGTTCCCACAGTTTCTTGTGCTATTGATCTCCAGCTTGATTGCACCATGATCTGATAATATACAGGGGATGACTTAAGTTCTTTTGCATTTATTCAGACCTGTTCTGTGAGCCTATATGTGGTCTATCTTGGAGAATGATCCATGTGCAGCTGAAAAGAATGTATATTCTGATTTTCTGGGTGGAATACTCTGTAAACATCTATTAAGTCCATGTGTTCCAAAGCTTGGTTCAGTTCTATTATTTCATTGTTGATTTTCTGCCTTGATGATCTGTCAATTTGTGATAGTGGGGTATTGAAATGCCCACTAAAATTGTATTAGTGCTTATTTGGCTTTTCATGTTACTTAATATTTGTTTTATATAGTTGGGGGCATTTGTATTTGGTGCATATATGTTTATGATTGTCAGCTCTTCCTCTTGAATTGTTCCCTTTACAAGGATGTAGTGTCCTTCTTTGTCTCTCTTAATGAGTTTTGATTTGAAATTTATTTTATCTGAGAATAAGATTGCTACCCCTACTTTTTTCTGGGCTCCTGACGCATGGAGAATTGTTTTCCATCCTTACACTCTTTCAGTCTATGGGCTTCCTTTTGTACTAGGTGTGTTTCTTGTATACAACATATTGTTGGATTTTGCTTCTTAATCCATTCTCCCAGTCTATTTCTCTTAATTGGTGAATTGAGGACATTAACATTGATGGTTATAACTGATATATTCTGACTTATTCTTGTCATGTTATTGTCCTTTTGTTGACTCTTTTTACTTTTTCTCCCATCTCCTTTTAGTTTCTTGCCTTGCCTATTTGATTTGGTCTGTTGGGCCTCATGGTATTGTGACCTTCATTGTCCTTTTCTAGGATATTCTTTAGAGTTCCTTGCAGTGCTGGTTTGGTGTTCATGAACTTTTTCAGGTGTTCTTTGTCGTGGAAGTATCTTATTTCCCTCTCTATTTTGAAAGAGAGATTTTCAGGATATATCAGTCTTGGTTGGAGGTTCTTTTCTTTTAGGACTTGGAATACCTCACTCCAAGCTCTCCTTGACCTAAGGGTTTGTGTTGAAAAGTCTGCTGTGATTCTAATGGGCTTTCCTTTGCATGTGATTTGTTTCTTTTCTCTTACTGCTTGTAGTATTTTGTTTTTCTGTTGGATTTCTGGGATCTTGATTATTATACGTTTAGGTGTAGATTTCTTTTGATTGTGGCTAGCTGGAGTTCTATATGCATCACTTATCTGTATGTCTAATTCTTCCATTCTGTGAAGAGCTTGTTTAGGTCATTTGCGTTTTCTCCTGCTTTTTCATGAATTCCTATCAGTCTTATGTTATTTTTCTTTGCATCATCTAGAAGTGGTTGGATTGATTTCTCATGATCCCTTACTGTATTTGAGAGACTTCTTTTTTCACGGTCATTGACTGTGATCCTATCTTCTATATTTGACATTCTGTCTTCGCAATCTTTTATTCTGTTGCATACACTTTCAATAGAGTTTTTAATCTCCTGGACATCTGTTTGAATCTGTTTTATTGATTCCATTTCTTCCTCTGTTGGGCATTCATTGTTTCCATTTCTTTCTTATGCTGAGTCTTCCTGGCTTCTATCATGGTCTTGAGCTCATCTATTTTTTTGTCAGTTTCTGCTCTAGAGTCTCTAATCATGACTTCCATTTTGCTCATCATCTCTATGGTTAACTGGGAAATTATTTCTGATTTCAATTTTTCTAGAGCCTGATTGATCTGTTTTGTTACCTCCTGTGCTATGGGTGCAGGTGTCCTGCTGGTTCACCATCAGACTTTTCATCCTCATTTGTCCTACTTTTTGCAATTGGTGAACTGGAAATCTGTCTTTGTGTCTTGCTTAAATGTTTTCTCATTTTTATTTTTGTTGTTGGGTTGTTCTTCTTTAATTTCGGGGTATTAAATCTTCCTGATATAGTTGTGTTTTAGCTTTTGAGTTTCTAGTGAGTCATAGACATCCTCATTTTCATAATATCAGAGAAAACAACTCATTGAATCAATCACAATCCTTTATCCCAATTGATACATTCAGCAACCCAATTGGATCAAGCACAGCTTGCATACTGACCACTTGTGGTAGTCATTAATCTATCACCTTTAAACCATGTGAATTAAATTAATATCAAGAAGCAGCCCAAAATATGTTTGCAGTGAATACGCTTTTCAATATAGCATCTTTACCATTTAGGATGTGGGGTTAGACTGGGTTAGGATGAGAGGAGTAGATAAGTGAAAGAACTGGAGCGGGTTTGAAGTGAAACCAGAGGATGTAGAATGACCTTACTATCTTTACAAAGCTATTAACTTCAGAGGGGATAGACAGAGTGCAGGAATAAGGACAAGGATATATCACCTTAACAGTAACAGACACTTGCCTTCCCTTGAAGTTATGGAGCCATGAGTGAGGTAAAATGACTGGAGAAAGAACATAAAGAAAGAAAACATACAACCCCCTCCCCCAAAAGAAAAATAATAAAAGAAGAAGTCTGATTTAGGGCAGGAGCAGGAATGAAAAGGGAGATAAGGGATAATATGGTGGAGCAAGAGACTGAGCTGGAGAGAGAGGACAGAAAAAAGGAAGAAATTTTAGGGTGGAATGAGGAAAAGAAAAAAACAATTTGAAGGGACTCTTTCAGACTATGTCTCTATTGTCATATTATACCACATGTACAGCCACATGCAAAACCAAATCCCCTGGTCTCGGCTAGCCAATGGCAGGTCCCCATGACTGAGACTGACCTCAGTTCACAAGGCCTAACTTGAGTTTCACAACCCTCTGGGTTGAACTCCACTCAGTTCTATTACAGGTTTCCCCTGCCCTTTCTTTAAAAATGTTCAAAGTTGGGAGTTCAGAAAACTACCCTTGATGAGCACCTATGCCTCTGCAAAGTTGGTCCAAGGACTGGCCCAATCAGGAGGTTTGAGAATGGGGGGGGTGACAGGTTGTGGGGGTGTTTCAAGGGTGTCCATGCCGCTACCTTCCTTACTGGATCTGGTGGCGCACAGTCTAGGAGGTAGTCTAGGACCACCGGGTGGTCCCAGGCAGGCAGCTGGGGAGACCTCCTCTGGGGTCCTTGGGTCCTTATTGAATCTGGTGGCATGCAGTCCGGGAGGTAGAGTACAGATTCTTAATTGCTCTTCTTTCCAGATTATTAATGCTGCCTTCTGTGGGTTTTAATTTGCATTTAAATATGCCTACTGAGTTCTTAATTTACAATTATGTAACAGGTATCTGTCTATCTTTTGCAACCTTCTTGTCCATTTTTACACTACCTATTGGAACATATTTCATATTACTTTTTACTAACTGAGGGCCGGGGATTTAGTTCAGTGGTTCAGTGGCCTGCCTTGCAAGCGCAAGGACCTGAGTTCAATCCCTGTTTACCCCAAAATTTAAAAAAAAACTCTTTACTAACTGTAAAATGAGTATCCTGTTCATAAATGTATATTACCATTCCCCTTTTCTGTGTTTTCTGGATAGTCACAATTGTTGTTATGCTTGGAATTTTAAAATCAAGATTGAACTTTTTGGTTATAAAAATTCTGCAGCCTTTACCTTTCTCTTGATGACATACTTTGCTTCTTTTGTGGACAGATGGGATATGGGTTGAAGTTCATCACTTTAACCTGTTGGGAAAAATTAAAGCTGCATCACAAATATAAGAAGACTAATTTTAATGCTGCCTTACCTCTGAAACTGAAAAATATTTTTACTTTGATAATTCTTGAATTCTAATTTTGCCTCTTTAGTGAAGACCATTGGAAGATCAGCTATTTTTTTTTTAAATGGGTTTTGGTTTAGCATTTTAGGCTGTTACCATTACAGCAGTCTTGGGACAATTGACTATGTGTTTAATAACCCTTGAAGTCTCTGATTTTGTCAGGTAGACCCAAGAAACAGCCAAAGCTTGCTTTCTCTGTTCTCTAATGATGACCTACTGTCTGGGAAAACCTATTGAGCAGTATCAAAAAATGATGCTCAAGTAGTAACATGGGCTACACATTGACCAACTTCTCCACATTTCCAGATTTTTGTGATTTCATGGAGTTAGTGCCTCTCTGAAGCCTTTAAAAACAGTATTTGACCCCCATTTATTCTACTTGTGTTCATCAAAAGAAAGAATCTGCCACAAGCTAATCCATTCTGCCCAAAAGATATTTTAAATATATTTCCTGACAAAGTTTTGCCTAGGACACCTTCATTTTCATATTTACTTTGGGGTAATAATTTTGATTTGGTTTTCTAAGAGATGTGTCTAATTTGTAGTATATTTTTTGGGAAGTGGTTCACAGTATTTTCCCTAATGAATGGTTTAAATTGCCCATTGACCTCCTAGTTCCTAGAACACTGAAATTGAGTCTCTTTTTTAACACAGCTCCCACAAAAGATAATTAGCTTAACTCTAATCTTTTGAATGTGGATAATATAAGATGTTGCCATATGCATGAAATGGTGGTTCTATCATTGTTGGAAAGGCTAGATTTTAATAAAGTTATTTAATGTAACCATAATTTAGTAAAAATTGAGGCTGATGGAGAGTAATGAATGTGTGCTAGGTAAATGAATAGTTGTTGATAAAACATTACAAAAAGCTTTATATAAAGAAATATCATACGTATTTATGAGGTACAGTTCATGTATAGAGCATGTTATACCTAAACTAGAGTAATTAGAATTTGCATAATTAAACTTTTATCATTTTTTTTGTATTGGGACTCTTCTGACTCCTCTCTTCTCATTCCATCCAAAATACATAATAAATTGCTGTAGTACTCACTTTGGCAGCACATATACATAATAAATTGTGAACTGCAATCATTCAACTATGTTGTAGAACACTAGAATTTGTTCCTTCTACCCAAAGGTATTTAGATAATTGTAACCCATACTCTCTGTCATCCATCCTCTTTCCCTATTTATCCTAATCTATAGTGAATACAATTCTACTTCTAAAAGGTCCATAGTTTTAGTTTCTATTAATGGGAACAAGAAGTAATTTTTCTCTTGGGGCATGATGCATATCATTTAACATACTGTCTTCCAGCTCCATACAAGTTCATGCAAATATCAGGATTTCATTCTTTTGGAAGCTTGATTAATATTCCACTGTGAATATCTACCACTTTTTCTCTATCCATTCATCCATATCATGGTTATTACAAATACTGTTGCAATAAACATGGTAGTGCTGCTATCCCTTTGATACACTGCTTTCATTGTTTGTGCATTTACTTATGTTCAGTTAGCAGGACCACTCGTTCATGAGGTTGTTTTATTTTTAAGTTTATGAAGAATCTTCGTACTGTTTTCCCTAATGGGTGTACAGGACTAATTTACATTACCACCAACAGTGTATAAAAGTTTCTTTTTCTTTGAACCTTCTTTCTCTTTCTCTTTCTATTTTGTCTTTAATACTAACTTGAGTGAGATGATATTTTAATGTGGTGATTTGCATTTCCCTTATGTTATGACAAGGGAACCTAATGTTATGATTTAGAACATTTTTATATACTTTTAGTCATTTGTGTGATGTTTTAAAGAAATGTTTATTATGATCATTTATTTTTAATTTGGATTATATATTATGGTTTTGTTATTTTTGTTTTTGTTTCTTATAACCCGTTTTTCCATTATGGGATGAATACAGTGATACCTCAGTTCATGAACTTAATTTGTTCCATGAGTCTCAGGAAAATGGCCATGTTCCTGTTCTGGAAAAAAGCCTGTGATCTTGTTTGTAACCCAGTGTGGAGTTTGCAAAGGGAAACACAATTTTGCAGAATGCTTCTGTTTGCAAACCAAATTGTTCACAAACAGAAGAATTTGTGAACCAAAATATTACTGTATCATAGTTTACAAATATTTTCTCACATTTGCATGCTATGTCTTCACTGTATTAGTTGTTTCATTTATTGTGCAGATATTTATGAGTTAGGTTTAATCTAATTTTTCTATATTTTTTAGATTATATTTTTAAAATCTTGGCCAAAAATTTGTTTTCTATAGCATTATTTTATATTATTTCTTCTGTAGTTTCAAAGTTTTAAATGCTACTTTGAGGTGTTTGATCCATTTGAATTAATTTTCTTGTATGAAGAGAGGTAGAAGTCAAATTCCATTCTTCTGCATATCAATGTCCAATTTTCCCAGTACTATCTATTTTATTGTTCTTTCAATGAGTTTTTATTTTTTGCAACTTTGTTTGAAAGCAATTGGGTATTGATACTTAAATATTTGGGTTTACTATTCAGTTCCATTTATTCGTATGTCTATTTTTAGGCTACTACATTACTATTTTGTTTGCTATATCTTTGTAGGATTTTTTGATGTTAAATTCTGTAATACTTCAAAGTTTATTTGTTTGCTTTGAAGAATGCCACTGGTATTTTGATAGGTATTGCACTGAGTCTTTAAATTGCTTTGGGAAGTATGGAAAATTTACCAATATTAATTTCAAATAGGGAATATGTTTCAATTTTTTATATATTTTCCCATATTAAATTTTGTTACTATGACTAAATATTTGATAAAGTGAAATTAAAGGAGGAGCAAAGTTTTATTTGGCCTATAGCTTAACAGGTTTCAGTCCATGGTTGGGTAGCTCCAGAGCAGAAGGCCATGGTGTAAGAAAGCCACTCAACTCATGTTGTCCAAACATCAGAGAACAGGGGAAAAGCCCAAGAGGATCGGATATGGCTCACCAAATAGTACCCCCTTGATTCATTTAGATACACTTTGAAGTATGCTTTATAGTCTCTAAGACTCTCTGAGGCTGATCAAATTGGCAATGAAGATTAACTATTATACTCTTCAATCATATTTTACTGTTGCTTTGCAATTTTCATTGTACAAATCATTCATTTCCTTTGATAAATTATTTCTAGGTACTTATTGATTGATTTTGTGACTTATGAATAGAAATGATCTTTTCCTTTATTTCTCAGGAAATTTATTTTGGTGTATTAAAACTGCTGATTTTTGTATGTTTCTTTTGTATCTTGCAACTTTGTAAAATTCATTCATGATTACGAATAGTCTTTGGGAAGAGTATTTAGTTTTCCTATATATAAAATCACGAGCAGTGAGGAGGTTTTGAATTGAGCATGATTCATTAATTTGAAAAAAATGAGTAAAATAGCAAATAATAAGGAAATATATTTTAAAAATATTATGATTTAAATTCCACATTCATTTAAAGTGTAACAAACTTTAACTTTTAAAACAGTATCTTGTCTTTAATGAAATGTATTAAGAAGGATACAGCCAGGTGTTTTTATAAGAGAAAAATAGAGTTAGAATAATTATTGCAGGTGAAAAACCATTGTCTGGTAACTCTTGAACAAAATCAGATTTGCAATAGAATGGAATAAGTATATTTATTTTTTTAAGAAGAACATCAAAATGTTCACTTGATTAAAAGGTGTGGCAAATCGAAGGGCAGAATGAAAACAAAGAAGTTCCTGTTTATTTGAACTGTTCCTAGTTCTTAGTTTCATGTGTCAGCAAATATGATACTTCCTGAAAATTTCTGCAAATCTATATATAAACACACATCATGAAATAAAGATCAAATAAATACTTGATGGAAAATTCCCTTTATAATTCTTTCTCCACTGTGTCCCATTTTCTATATTGCATGTGTAATATTCTTTTACGTGTACGTGACAGTAATCAGCAGCCTAGGAAATCATATTCTGTACTAAATCTCTACTCTTGGCATTCCTTTCACATTAAGTGGTTGACATTCAAGGACAAAGAAGACACTGAGACAACAAAATGGAGGAGGTTGAAGGCTAAATATTTTTTCTCCTCACAATGTACTTAATAAATGTATCTTTTCCAGCTTCTTATTGACATTTGACTGTGTACAAGTTTCATGAAGGACTGAAATACGTTAGAAGCAAAATTTTCCCCCACAGTTTTCCTATTTAATCTGTTTACAACAAGCTTATGTGTGTTAACATATAGTATGACAAGATTACTTAAGTTATGTTTATTCTCCTGTTACTCTTTCCAGTTTCCAATTCAAAATTTTTGAATGGATACCAGACACTGATTTTTTTAAGTTTCATAAGAGATTTTATTCAAACTCTCTTCAAATTTGAGGATATTATGTCTGGCATTATTTTGAGACTTTAAAAAAAATATTCTCTTGTTTGTTCCTGAAATGTAAAAGTAAGACTAGTTAAGATGCTGAGCTTAATTCAGGTTTTCTGTTGAAGTACAATGTGTATATTCTTATGTTCAAAAGACAATGATAGTCTCTTTTAGTTTCATTACCTTATTAAAATAATTGTAAAAGAATACATATTGGACAACAATAACTAAAAGAGCAATAATAGGAAAAACTGTCAAAAAGGATTACCTAGAAATAACTTTCACTTTTTTGTCAGTTGAGAACAGTGGTTGTTTCCTAAAAAACATTTTATCTAGATCTTTTCTCACACCTCAATTTGAAAATGACCTTAAAAAGAAAACCCAAGCTTTAAAACCTACAGGCTCTGCCCCCAAATTATGATTGTACTTTTGACTGTGATATTGGCTCTCCTTTTATGTGTGTGCCCATACGCAGACATAGAAAGCAAGCTGGAAGAGAGGACAACTCTTGAAGCCAACTGAACATACAAAATCCACTGCTTTAGGCTCTCTGTAGTCTAATGCCTGGCTAAGCCATGTTCTCTGGTAGTTGTGTCCATCCAAATTAGATCGCTTTGGCCTTGTGGAATTGTGTTCTGTCTGATAACACAGCCTAATTTGAGAATGTTATTGCTAGAAATGTCAGACTTCTCCTGTTAGTGTAGTAAGGATAGGTGTGGATATCATTTCTAATATCCTTTTTATTAAGACTCATGGGGCATGTTTTTCTGGTTATAGTGGCAAGAATAGGTCTTCTCATAAATGCTGACTTAGTTTTCATTTCAAAGATACTGTGACCTATTAAATGAATCATTGAGCTTCCTTTGTGTTGACTACTAAAAAGCTTTGAGCTAAATGTGTAACTGGTCTCTACCAGATGTAAAAGAACATTTGCCATATTTTCTATGTATTCATCCTACTTCTGACATCATCTCCATTTCCTAGCCTCACTTTCCCTCTGCTCCAATTTTCCACCCTCTTAATTTATTTTGTTTTGTAATGTTGTGTGTAATTTTACAGAAAAAACTTGTAAAAATCTGTCTTTTAGCAAAAAAATATAAGTTAACAGAATCTAGCTTCACTGTCACCTGATACCAACCGTCTAATTTAAATCACTTCAACTTTAACCATTATGATCAGAGTGATAGGTTTTGGATGACCAATTTTCATTGCTAGTATATTATTTTATTCATCATTTAAATGAGAACATAAAGCAATATGAAAAATAATTGAGATTATTAACAGAATTGTAGGGAGCTTTTGTTTTATGCATTTGCTTAATGAAGTAATAACGGATGATAAGGAAGGATGGAAAAAGTTATGATTATGATCTTTTTGTGATGTAATAGATATTTTACTTGTACAGATAAAATAAACCTTTGCTTTCAAATAGCTTTAGAATAGATCCAAAAGGCTAGTATTTAATTTAATTGTTTAATATAGTCAATTTATTCTATTACATTGCTAGTTATAAGCATCAAGATTGCAGGGGATTATACATAACAGTGATACATACTTTTTAAATTTTAGATTACACTGAAATGATCTCCAAGAGTAGTATGGATAACATCTAGAAACAGAGGAATTTTCAAAAAATCTGTGTGACTACCTGCTTTATATTTCTACCAAATCAGCTATGAAAATAATATTTAAAATGCAAAAAGTGGGCTGGGGATTTAGCTCAGTGGTTCCGGTGCCTGCCTTGCAAACTCAAGGTCCCGAGTTCGATCCCTAGTACTAAATAAATAAATAAATAAAAATAAAATGCAAAAAGCAAACTTTATAAAACAATATGAATATTGCTCTGGTTCTATTTTTAACAAATGTTATCTCCTCTTAAAATGACCTTTTGATTTAATGTTCTTTTATTTTCATACATAAGTATTGAGAAGTACTTTTGTTTTTTCCATGAGAAAAAATAATATAGGGAAATTTGTAGAACTTTACTATGATTTATTCTTGTGAAAACAGGTTTTCAAATTTTTAAAGACATTTCACTGATTGGAACAACTATTTTTGCATAAATAATTCTAAAACAAAGAAGTTTTGAGATTTTCTATTATCTTAATGTACGTCAATTTTTGAAATGAGTCATGATCCTAAATTTGTGTCACAAATATTGTGTTTATAAGTTGGTGGAGTGCATTATGTTATTATTGATGAAATACATAGAGTTAGCAATTACAAATTTGGCAATTTATCTCTGTTATTTGATTATTAATTAATGTTCCTAGACTTTTTCCAATTATATTTTAAAATAAATCATCTACAAATGATTCAATCTGCATTTAACATAATAACAGAGATATTTACTACACCTATGCCACTTACATGTAGTGACAACCCCCAGAGAGCTTATGATGTAAAAATCTCCACAGTGATTGTTTTAATGCCTTAGAGTAGGAAATTAAAGTCATCATAGAATCTATTTTTAATTCTACAAACATAAGTTGACACGTTGATATATGACAAGTTCTATTTTTGGTTACACTATTATAACTCAATGCTTATCATTTTTGCAATATGTGGTGGCTTTCTAATAGCCATGTACTTATACTCAAGACTGAAGTCTTCAATTTTAAGGAAAGATGTGATTCCCAACCTAAGAATAAAATTCCATATCACATTGGTTATTTTCTTCATACTTCAGAGGATTATACCCTATATTTAGAAACTTTAACAGAAGTCTGGTTGTTTTATATGGTTTTACATGGTGATACATCTCTAGCTACTTTTAGATCTTTCATTAAACTACTTAATTTGATATTTAATTGAATAAGGATTCAATATATATATACATATACGCACACATACACATATGTATGTATGTAGAGAAAAATGAGAAATACACAAAGGAAAGAGACTTTGAGAGAGGGATGGGGTGATAGAATTTGCTAATTGACCACATAATAATTCTACACATTAACAAAGTAGCAACTACAGTAATTCTGGAAAATATCATGTAATATGGCTATAGTTTGTGAAACTCATCTTTTCATATTTTTCTTGCAGACATTTTTATAGTAGCATAATATGCAGTGTATATGTCCTTCAGAGATTAATGAATGAAGAAAATGTGAGGATCATTGTAATAATACTCTGTCATAAAGAAACACAAACTTTAGGTATTCATAGTCAAATGGATACAACTTGAGAATATATAATGTTAGGTGAAATAAGTCAGATACATAGCTTAAATATTGCATGACTTCTTTTATATAAGAAATTAGAGAGATAGAGTAAAAACTAGAAGATTGATATATAGGAATTAAGGAGAAGTGCTAATGATTCTCCAAACTATTCTGTGTTTCAGAATGTTTTAACATATATGTTAATTTGCTTCATTCATACTATTAGGTTCTCTTAGTTCATTGAAGAGAAAGCTTGGTGCTTTTACCTATTTGTTTCTTCTTTGTAAGAGAGGGTTTTTTTGTTTTCTTTTGTCTATGACTTGTAATCTGAGTAACACTTTGGTCATTTTAGGACTATGATACATGGTGTTTTAACTATTGCTATATTTCTCCCCTTTTACTTTGCCAGCCTCAAATTCTTTTTTTTTAATTGAGTTTATTGGTACAATCTAGGTCTATAATACAGTTACATTCATTAATGGGATCCTGTACCTTCATATACTGTTCTTGGTTCTCATTTTGTCCCCTTGTCTCCTCCTCCACTCCCCATTTACAAACTCTTTATTTCCATTTTTACATATTCTCATATTTTTTCTTTTCCCTTATATCCTTCCCACTTTCACTACACCTTTATCCCTTTTCTTCCTATTTCACACTCTTAATTATCCCATTAGGATCTTGTGTACTATTATCATTTTTCACACCAGAGAAATTATTCAGTATTTACACATGTGTGACATATTTATTTCACTTGAGTATATCCTCAATTTGTATCAATTTGCCTATGAATGACTCTAATTTCTCATTCCTTATGGCTCAGTAGTATTCCATCTTATAGAAAAACCACATCTTCTTTATCCACTTTCCAACAGATGGGCAGATGGGCTGGTTCCAAGTTTTAGCTATTACAAAATGTACCGCTATAAGCATGGGTGCGCATATATCTCTGTGGTATGATTCTTTTAAATCTTTTGGAAAGATACCCTGCAGAGGGATGGCTGGGTCAAATGGAACCTCTATACCTAGCTCTGTGAGGTATTTCCATATTGATTTCCATAGTGGTTGCACCAGTCTGCACTCCCACCAACAAGGGAGAAGGGTTCCTTTCTCCCCACAACCCTGCCAACATTTGTTATTGTTTGATTTCTTGATAGCAGCCATTCTTTGTGGGGTGAGGTGAAATTTCAGTGTGGTTTTCATCTGCATCTCTCAAATGACCAGTGATGTGGAACATTTTTTTCATATATTTACTTGCTGCTTTTACTTCTTTGTCTGACAAATGTCGGCTCCTTTCAGATGCCCATTTTTGATTCGGGTCCTTATATTTGGGGGTGCTGATTGTTTTGAATTCTTTATACATTCTAGATAATAGTCCTTTGAGGAGCAGCTGGAAAAATTTTTTCCCACATTGTAGGTTGTCTTTTAGTTCTGTTGATGGTTTCTTTTGCAGTGCAGAAGCTTTTAATAAGATAAGATCCCAGTTGCTGATTCTTTCTGCTAGTTCCTGCACTACTGAGGATTTGTTCATAAAGTCTTTTCCTATGCCAATGTCTTTCAGAGTTCTGCCTAACTTATCTTCCAGCAAGTTTAGTGTTTCTGTTTTAATATTTAGATCTTTAATCAACTTGGATTTTAATTTAGCGCATGGTGAGAGATAAGGGTCTAGTGTTTAATCATTGGAAGTTTGAGATCCAGTTTTCCCAAAACCATTTATTAAAGAGGCTATCTTTCCTCCACTGAGGATGGTTAGCTCCTTTGTCAAAGGTGAGGTATCTGAGTACATCTGGAGTTTTTTTTGTGTGTCTTCTAGTCTGTTTCACTGATCCTCAGATCTGTTTCTTGGCCAGTACCATGCTTTTTATTTATCACAGTGGCTTTTTAGTAGAGTTTCAAATAGGGAAGTGTTATACCCACTGTCATGTGTCTGTTGCCTAGGATGGTTTTTGCTATTCTAGGTCTCTTATGGTTCCAAATGAATTTTTGGATTTTTTTTTCTAGTTCTGTGAAATATAATGTTAAAATTTCAACTGGCATTGCATGGAATCAGTATAGCAGTTTTGGTAGTATGGCCATTTTCACTATGTTGATTCTTCCTACCCAGGAGCAGGGGATATCTTTCCAATTTCTTATATCCTCTTCGATCTCTTTTTGCAGAGTGCTGTAGTTTTTAGTATAGAGGTCTTTTGCTTCTTTTGTTAGGTTGATTCTTAGATACTTCATTTTTTTTTATGTTTTGTGAAATGAATTGTTTCCCTAATTTCTTTCAGTGAGTCTGTTATGTGTGTATAGAAAGGCTATTGATTTTTGAGTGTTGACCTTGTAACAAGCTGTGCTGCCAAAAGTGTCAATTAAGTCTAGAAGTCTTTTGGTGGAGTTTTTTGGGTCTTCAACGTAGATTATCATATCATCAGCAAATAATGATAGTTTAACTTCTCCTTTCCTATCTTTATTGCTTTAATTTCTTTCTCTTGTCTAGTTTCTATGGCTAATGTTTCCAGGACTGTATTGAAGAGGAGTGGTGATAGTGGGCATCCTTGTTTTGTTCCTGATTTTAAAGTGAAGGTTTTCCTTTTTTGGTCATTTAATATGATGTTGGCTATAGGCTTTTCATAGATAGCCTTTATTAAATTGAGATATAGACCATCTATTCCAATTTTTGCAGGGTTTTTATCATGAATGGGTGTTGAATTTTGTCAAATGTTTTTTCTGCATCTATTGAGAGGATTATGTGTTTTTTGTCCTTGACTCTCTTAATATAGCGTATTACATTTATTGATTTACATATTTTGAACCATCCTTCCATCCCTGGAATAAATCCAACTTAGTCAGGATGTATGATCTTCTTGATGATCCTCTGTATTCTGTTTGCTAGTATCTTATTGAGTATTTTTGCATCTATATTCATTAAGGAGATTGGCCTGTAGTTATTTTTAGTTACATCTTTCCTGGGTTTGGGAATCAAAGTGATGCTTGCTTTCAGGAATGAATTTGGAAGTATTGCTTCCCTTTAAATTTCATTTAAAAGTCTGAAGAGTAATGGCAGTAGTTCTTCTCTGAATGTCTTGTGAAATTCAGCAGTGAATCCATCAGGACCTGGGCTTTTCTTTGTTGATAAGTTTTTAAATACATTTTCAATTTCACTGATTGTAATTGGGGTGTTTAAAAAGTTTTTATCTTCTTTGTTCAACTTTGGTAATTCATAAGTATCTAGAAATTTGTCCATTTCTTCTGTGTTTTCCATTTTATTAGAGTGCAGGTTCTCATAGGAGGTATTAATAATTATCTGGATTTCTGTGCGATTTGTTGTGACTTCGCCTTTTTCATTCCTGATTACATGAATATGAGAATTTTCTTTCCTTTTTTGATAAGGTTTGCTAAGGGTTTATCAATGCTATTTAGTCTTTCAAAAAAACCACCTCTTCGATTCATTTATTTTTTGTATCATTTTCTTAGTTTCCATTGCATTGATTGCTGCTCTAATCTTTATAATTTTCTCTCTTATTCGAGCTTTGGGTTTTTCTTGTTCTTGTTTTTCTAGGAGTCCAAAATTCATCATTAGGTTGTTTATTTGAGCTTGCTCTGTTTTCCTAATGTGGGCATTCTGTGCTATGAATTTTCCATGTAGAACTGCTTTCATTGTGTCCCATAGATTCCTGTATGTTGTATTGGCATTTTCGTTTATTTATAAAAACTATCTGACTTCTTCTTTGATTTCCTCTGTGATCCATTGATTGCTTTTTTTCAGCTTTAATTAAGTTTATTGTTGCATTTAGGGATACAGTACAGTTACATTCATTGTTGGGATCTTGTACCTCTACATGATAAGTCTTGGTTCTCATTTTTCCCCTTGTCCCTGCCCTCCCTTGATTGTTCAGGAGAGTGTTGTTCAATTTCCATGTGTTTGTGAAGTTTCTATAGTTTCTTATGCTATGGATATCCAGCTTTATTGCACTGTGATCTGATAATATACCGGGAATAACTTCAATTCTTTTGCATTTAATCAAACCTGTTCTATGAGCTAGTATGTGAACTATTTTGGAGAATGACCTATTTGCAGCTGAAAAGAATGTATATTCTGATTTTGTGGGGTGAAATACTCTATAGACGTCTAATAATTCCATGCTTTCAAAAGCTTCATTCAGTTCTAATATTTCATTGTTGATTTTTTGCATGGATGATCTGTCTATTTGTGATAGTGGGATATTGAGATCTCCCACTACAATTGTATCAGTGCTTATTTGGTTTTTCATTTTATTTAATATTTGTTTTATATAGTTGGGGGCATTTATATTTGGTGCATATGTGTTTATGATTGTCATCTCTTCCTCTTGAATTGTTCCTTTTACAAGGATGTAGTCTTTGTCTCTCTTAATCAATTTTGGTTTGAAATTTACTTTGTCTGTGAATAAGATTGCTACCCCTGCTTATTTCTGGGCTCCTGTCTTGTGGAGAATTGTTTTCCACCCTTTTACTTTCAGTCTATGGGCTTCTTTTTGCACTAGGTGTGTTTCTTGTATACAACATATTGTTGGATTTTGCTTCTTAATCCATTCTGCCAATCTATTTCTCTTGATTGGTGAATTGAGGCCATTGACATTGATAGTTATAACTGATATGCACTGACTTAATATTGTCATGTTATTATTCTTTTGTTGATCCTTTTTAATTTTTTGCCCTCTCCTTTTGGTTTCTTGCCTTGGCTATTTGATTTGCTCTGTTGGGCCTCATGGTGTTGTTGCCTTCATTGTCTTTTTCTAGGATATTGTTTAAAATTTCTTGTAGTGCTGGTTTAATATTCATGAAGTTTCTCAAGAGTTCTTTGTCATGGAAGTATCTTATTTATCCATCCATTCTGAGAGAGAGTTTTGCAGGATACATCAGTCTCAGTTGGAGGTTGTTTTCTTTTAGGACTTGAAATACCTCACTCCAGGCTCTCCTTGACCTGAGGGTTTGTGTTGAAAAGTCTGCTGTGATTCTGATGGGCTTTCCTTTGCAAGTGATTTGTTTCTTTTCTGTCACTGCTTGTAGTATTTTGTTCTTCTGTGGGGTTTCTGGGATCTTGTTTATTATATGTCTAGGTGTAGATCTTTTTATCCTGGCTACTTGAAGTCCTATATGCCTCACTTATCTGTGTATCAAATTCTTCCCCTTTTTGGGAAATTTTCTGTAATTATTTCTGTGAACAGCTTTTTTAAGTCATTTGCATTTTCTCCTGCTACTTCATGGATCCCTATCAGTTTTATGTTATTCTTCTTTGCATTATCTAGGAGTTTTTGGTTCAATTTCTCATGATCTCTTACTGTTTTTAAGAGACTTCTCTTTTTGCAGTCATTGTCTGCGATCCTATCTTCTATATCTGAGATTCTATCTTTGCAATCTTTTATTCTGTTGTATATGCTTTCAATAGAGTTTTTAATCTCCTGGATATCTGTTTGAATCTGTTTAATGTATTCCATTTCTTTCCTATGTTGGGCGTTCATTGTTTCCATTTCTTTCTTATTCTGGGTCTTCCTGGTTTCTATTATGTTGATGAGCTCATGTGTTTCTTTGTCATTCTCTGGTCTAGAGTCTTGAATATGTCTTTCATTTTATTCACCATCTCTATTGTTATCTGGGAAATAATTTTTGTTTTGAATTTTTCTAGAGCTTGATTGATCAGTTTTGTTATGTTCTGCACTGTGACTTCTGAGTGTCCTGGAGGTTCACTATCAGACTTTTCATCCTTCTTTGCCCTCCTGTTTGCCATTGGTGAACTGGAAGTCTGTCTTTGTGGCTTCCTCAGATGTTTTCTCATCTTTATTTTTGCTGTTATGTTGCCCTTGATTCACTCTCTGGGTCATTGAATCTTCCTGATATCATTGTATCCCAGCCTTTGATTCTCTAATGACTTGTAGACATTCTCATTTTCATAGTTGAGACAGTAACTTGTCAAATCAATCCCTATCCTTTATTCCAATCAATACAATCAGGAACACAATAGGATCAATCACCACCCTTTATAGCCAGCCATGCCTCTACAGAGTATGTCCAAGGACTGGCACAATCAGGGGATCTGAGGGGGGAGCAGTGCTCAGCGGCCTAGTTAGCAGAGGGAGACTTGAAGTCCAAGCTGGTTGCTTCCCAAAACTCTCACTTTTGGTGCTGGGTCTGTAGCCTGGCCTCAAATTCTTTCATCTACCCTATAGGACCTTACACAGTTAATTATCATATATACAGATTAAATGCAGTGTAATAGGCCAAAATCTATAAAGTATGTAATACAGTTGTACTAAGTGAAGCTATGTTTTTGTATACATTGTCTGCCTGGATTACAATAACTTTTTCTTCACTTTCTCTTTTATTTTGTACTTTATTTATACATTAAATTTTTCGTAGTACAGACACCATGCTACATTTAAACTTGTGTGTCTGATTTACTTCAGTTAACACTGTGGTCGTATGATGCATTCATTTTTCTACAAATGACACACATTTATCCTCATCTATGGCAGAGTAGTGCTTCACTGTGTTTACCACATTTTCTTTATCTGTTCACTTGTTGATGGACATATCAATTGTTTCCAAGATTGTGCTATTATGAATTTTGCTGCTATAATCATGGATATACATCATTGTGGTATGATGTATTTAACTCTTTTAAGAAGATTTATAGATACCTACATTTGTACAATTATATGCAATTGTTTACATCTTTCTATAAATAGAAGTAAAAATTGACCAAAAGAGATTCTATAATCTGTGATTTAATACTTTGGTTAGTGTTCGAAATTTTTCTGCAAATAATTTTTCAAAAATGTTTATCTTTGAATATTTTTCTGTTGTCATTTTTGGACTTTGGTGACAAATATATTAATAGGCCTACTTACTATTTTCTTACAACAAATAAGCTTTTCTAAAAATGCTATTTCTTCTGAATTGTGACCAGGATGTTTTCTATTGATATATCTTCCTTTACTAATTCATATGTTGGTCTTCTAGTTTACTTTTTTTTTTTTTTGGTACCGGGGATTGAATCTTCTAGTTTACTTTTAAATCTACATGTGGAATTATATATTTATTTTTTAAATTTTTGTTTCTGATATATTATTTATATTTTATTATTAAATATTACTCTTGTGCCCAAGAAATGAAATCCCCAAGAAGACCACCAGAAAACTCTTCTGATGTAAATACACAAGGAGTTTATTACAAGCTCAAGCCTGGACCCCCAGTGTCACTTACGCAGCAGCTTCAAACTAGAAGTCCAGATCCAATTATTTAGCCTAATTTTATAGGATTAGGGTGGCTTGAAATTCTCTCTATTTTATTGGCTTCTTTTCTAACATTTTAAATCTATTGGATGTTGCCAGAGCCCTTGTGAAAGTGGGAAGAAAATTACCTCAGATTAGGGAAGGGACTGGTTAAAAAAAGAGGTTAGTGTGCTCAGGAATGCGATGTGCTCTTCTTATCTATACAGAACCTCCTATTCTTCTCTGAGGTTGAAATTGCCTTCCTCCCATCCACCTCACTCTGTCCTTATCACAACTAAGTAAACTAAGCAAACTGAGGAAATTTTTACTGCCTGAATTCATCTGGGGGGTCAGTTCTGGCACTTTGTTTTATGGTTTCCCAACTTAAATGGAGTTAGTTAAGCTAAGTAGAGGGGGTTTTGGGACTAAATATCTAGGGTCCCACAATTGTGGCTAATTTAAAACACATTTAAGGTCAATATCTGAAGGAGTCTTAAAGATAATAATGTTTCTTATAAAAGGGAGATTTAAGGATGGAAGAGGAAGGAGATCATGAGATGATGGAACCACAGTGAGAAAAGGCAATGTGATATGAAGCCAAAAACCCTGTCTTTTGACAAGGAGAGCCTGTAGAATTGGAAAGAGGCAGGCAAATGAGTACTCTCCTAGAGTCTATAAACAGAGTGAGGCCTTGCTGATACTTGTTTTGAGTTTATTCAGCCTAGGGAAGCTTTGGAAATCTGATGCCAATGAATGTTAAAATACTTTACCAACAAATTTGGTAATTCATTCATTATTCATAAGAAATTAAATCACTGTCCTTGTGTATAAAAATATTATTGAGGCTGATAATGATGATACTTTGATCTGGAAAGAATTTAATCATTTTTTTGAGTCCATGTAGAGCTTCTGTGATTCACTCTGATTTAATTAAAACTGATCTATTTTCAGATTGCCTTCTTCTGGTCTATAGACCTTTTGTTTCTCATATAAATCCTGGAATTTCAAAGTATTTTTGTCTTTCTTTTGGAGTTTTTCATTCAGTAAAGAGTGTCTGAAAATTTTCCTGAGATGAAGAATAAATTATTAAAGCTTAAATCCCCTCTTTCAAGGGGCAGACTTTATCATCACTAGCATCATGACAACCAAACTGCCTGATTTTATCACAGTTTGGGAGACACTCTGAGCCACTTACACTTGTTCTATAGATTCTGAAATTTTAAAATGTTAATCTCACAAACTCTTGCATCTATTGGTGATCAAGTGATACAGTACTAGTCATTGAAATGTTTACAGGTGTTTTCTGTAAAGGACTAAAATAATAATATGACATAGATAATATACCAGAAAACAAAGGTTTCAGCCATTTCTTCTAACATGTAATACAGGCAGGGACCATAATGTGAACATGCTACATACAAAAAAGATACTGTAGCAAGAAGACAGCAAGTCTTTTTCCTTATCTGCATCAGTGAATTGGACACACTATCCTCAAACTTCTTATTTCATCAATACAATCAACCCTGAAATTTCTTTAAACACTGAAACAGGGCTACAGTGCAGCTGTACACAAAGCAAAAAGACAAGAGAAAGGAACAATGATTTTGTGGGTAGAAATTATACAATCATATGTAGTGATTCTACTTGGCAGGTACAGCAAGCTATGTAAGCTTTTAAGATAGTTTTTAGATGACAGTGGTAGGGTGTTGTAAGGTTATCTATACTTAGAGCACTACATGAAGCATTAACTTAATAGGGAGAATACATTATTGAAAGGAAAAGAATAAGATAGAATTTGTAGGAATAGAGACTGGTATGTAATGTTGTGTGACATTTTTCAGGACTTCAGTTTTTGGCCGGGGATTTAGCTCAGTGGCTCTGCCACCTGACTCGCAAGTGCAAGGTCCTGAGTTTGGTCCCTGGTACCCCCCCAAAAAAAACCCCAAAGACTTCAGTTTTCATACAAATGAATCTCTTACTATTATCACTATGATTCCATTTAAATTCTTAAGACCACCCTGGACTACATAGTGAGATCCAGGTCAGTCTCAATTACATAGTGAGACCCTGTCTCAAAAAAAAAAGCAAAACAAACAAAAACATGTGCTTTGCAATAACAAGTGTAATTGTGTAATTGTTACTGTCAGAATTCAAAAATATCTATAAACTTCTATATGTCATGAGAATATATAAATTTTTTACACTTTGTAAAAAAGAGTACATATATATATATATATATATATATAGTAAAGTCAGCAAGATTCTTCTTAAGAGTCCGAATAGCTTTAGTCTATTGGACTACTTTATTTTTCTTGACCTTATAGAACTTTAGTCCATTGATGTCCTGGGCAGAAAACAAGGGACATCTGTTCAGTGGAGTAATTTATAATTGATATGTTAATTTAAAATGACTTGAGTTCATAGCATTTTGTTTATTTTTTGTAACACATATGCCCCCTGACATTTCAAAATGGGTGTTGTCATATAAATATAAAATATAAATACACAAAGCAAGCAATTCATTATTGCTTCCGGACTCAAGTTGCGCGTGAGGTAACTCTAAGTGCTTTCTTTCACCTTCCTCTGGCCAGGACCTTCTGGGATTTCCTCCAGGATAAAGTTCAACTCAGTGGGATTCATGCATCTGTCACATCTGGACTATTCTCAACAGAGTAGTCAGTCTGGGCAGGGGTCAGGCAATGATAGTAGATCTCATAAAGTGTGGCAACCTGCTTGTATTTTGCAGCCAAGAGCATAGCATATTACTCAGTTCTCTACTTTCCAATGCATGATTCTGGCATATTATTTTTTTATTATTTACAAGAAGAGTAACTACAAAATAACTAGGGCAAGTGTATGCCAAGAAGGGACAAAGAAAAAGAAAGAGAGCAAAGTTTTCATAAAAAAGAAGGGGAATAGTGCTTGAAGGGAGGGGAGAAAAACAAAATGCATCATGTATAAGTACAAATTCCCTATGATGAATATTATCATTATGTATATCTAAAATGTACCAATAAAAATACTTAGCAATCTTCTGGAATGTAGGAGAGTGGAGACCCCTGGCCCTGTAATAGGAATCGTGAGTTTTAAACAAGGATGGTACACAGTTTACGAGAAGAGATAGAGCTATCAATAATAAGAGAATGTAACTGCAGGAAAACACAGACCTCAAAGAAACTGCCTGGTCATGTACATAAACTGTGCAAAATTTATCTTCTATTGTCTTTTCCTTTCCATATTGTAAAGGAGGCATTATGTTGTTCTGGAAATAATGTTTGGTGAGTTTTTGCTCTATAATAGAAAATGGGATATTTTTTAAAAGAGAGTTGGTAATATTTTGTAGATAAGTAGAGCTATAAATATACATATGGATATATAGATACAGATAGATGTAGATGTAGGTGTAGATATAGATATACAACATTCACCAAAGAGTTACATCTTACAGATCAAGATTCAACACAGTACAATGTTTCAACATAGTGAAATATGTACTAGAGCCTGATTATACATATATTCATGGGTAATAATGTAATACCATTCTGAAAAATAATAAAATTTAATTTTGCCAGAAGAACAAAAATTATATTTTAAATATAGTTTTGTTTCACTTCTATCAAAGTAAATCTAAACTCACTTATTCTTTTAATTAATTAACATTACAGCATCAAAACTATCTTATAAAAGATTATTAACAACAAAATCCAGCACCTTATTTTTTATAAATGCTATATTAAAATGTCAAAATACAACTTACACATTTAAAGACTTTATATCTAGTCTTTACCAAACTATTAAAGTACACCTTCATTAAGAAAATTTTATTATAAATTCTAGCAAATGAGAATGCAGGCTACTAAAAAATAAGAAATTCCATGCCCTTAGTAGATTTTATAATCTATTTTATGATAAAGCTACCTACTAATTTAATGAAATGAATAATGATAAAAGTCTTATCTCCCTGAAGTAGAATAATTTCCTTGATACATTAGCAAAATTGGCAACTATACTAAGGGTTCTATATATTTTATTTTCATTTATTGCCGTAATGACAAAGGGTTTTAAGAAATAAGGAAATTGAGACTAAGAAGAAACAAATATTATCTAATCCCAGGATAGTCTGATTTTAGAGCCAATGCTTTTAATCTGTTGTTATGGTTTAGATCTAGAATGCTTCCCCCAAAACTCGTGTGTTAAGAGGTAGGGATATCGGAAGGTAGAATAGATAATAGGGGTTGACTTGCTGTTTGGAGGTGGGGCCCAGTTGGAAGTGGGTCACTGAGGATGAATATATCTCCCTCCACATCTCCTCTCTTCTGGTTGCTTCAGTTACATTTCATAAATAATAATAGATGATTTTGGAAGCATTGCATGGTTTTTATTAAATATCTTTTAGCTCCATATCAATTCTAAAATCAATTCCTAGCCATGTCATACAGGTTAAAGTCCAGCTAACTTTGCTAGAAAAATCCCATCTACTTTTGTCCCTTGAATATAATTTAATTTCATTCAATAACTTGTTGACAATGCCTTCTACCATCTACTGTAATTCAGGCTGTTTAAGGAAAAAGCAGCGTCCCCCTCTTCATACCTCTAACTTCTAGTCATGTGGTACATGAGGTGTATATATGTCATCTAGACCCAACTGTTGCATGCTACAAATGCAGACTACATACATTTTAGAATGTCATTTTATATTTAAATTTAATCAATGTTTTATATAAAACTGTGAGTATGAAAGAGATTTTTAAAATGAAATGAATATCTTAGTTCAGCTTATACATTTATGTATCAGATCCATATTTATAGCAAAATAAGAAAAGAGTTTTAATCCAATAGTGCATCTCTTCATAGGGATAAACATTCAGTTGGTTTGATTTTTTGTTTTGAAATGGTAAAACCACTTTATTCTTTCTCAAAATCCTTTTGTTGTCTTTATAAGTAATTTGTTTGACAGCATATCATTCAAAACCTATTTTTTTGTTATCACACTTTCAACTTGCATGTTGATCTTGTCAGTGTCTGGCAGTGGTTACTTGGAAAGTGAACAGTATATTTGATGAAGAAATTTGGCACTTTGATTTTGTTTCATATATCTTTCATGTTTTAGAAACTTTAATAGGCTGCATTTATGTTATTTGCTACAGAAATAGTATATCTAACTGAACCAATAGCTGTTTTAGAAAATATTTTATTCTATTTGGGTTTTGACATAATTGGGGTTGACAAAAGTTGTTCTTTATGCATCACCTTTAATATCTTTGTCTAGAGCTACAGTTAGTTTTTTTCCAAGTCATGACTCTTATGCCTTAAAGATTAAACATATAGAAGGTACATGAAGAGAAGTATGAGGTTTCCTTTTTCCCCTAATATTTCTTCCTATCAACACAAATTTTAGCAAACCATTTCTACTGATAATATCTGTGCATAGAAGCCACAATAAATATTATTTGATATTTGAAAACTGAATTTGGAAATATAAAGATGTAATGTGAATATAAAATGTTAATACATTATTTTCACTTAAATCTCACCTAGTGTTCTTTTCTAAATCATCTGGAATATCTACTTTGCACTAACAAATACTTCAACCTTGCCTCTCTTTTTCTTACCAATAATTTTTTAAATTTTGGTCTTGTAAAGTCTCATTTCTAATGTTTGATAATATATATTTTTACCCTTTAATTTCTTTCTTACTTCTTTATTTCTTGGGTCTTTCAATGCACCTTTTTCCCATTTAGAATTTTAAAAAATATTTTTACTTTTTAATATTTTAACTCATACTTGAGTGCTATTTTAGTTAAATGACAGTTTCACCATCCTTTTATGCTTTGTTTTTCATTTTGTACAAAATTATCAGAATCTAATCCTGTTTTTTCCCCATGTTTTATTTTTCTCTTAAGTTTCTGTTTATTCTTTTTCTTGAGGTAGTTTCATAAAAGTAATTATAAATATGGATCCTAGGCAGATGAAAATAACACTACCTTTTTTTTTTGTCATCACATAATTCTTTTCAAAACTTAAGAACATTCCTTTGTTGCCTAATACATTTTTTTTTTTTTTTTTTGGTACCAGGGATTTAACTCAGGTCCTTGCACTTGCACGACAGGCCCCTGAACTGCTGAGCTAAATCCTTGGCCCCTAATACATTTGTTAAGTGCCAACTCTGTTCCTTTCAGTGCTCTGAGTATGGGGACAATAGTCAGGTAAAGTAGCAAGCAATGTAGTCAGGCAAAGGAGACCAATAACAAAGGAAAAAATAAATTATTTTGATTATAAGAAGCTTTGTGGGCATAAATATAACAGAAAAGAGGAATAATATAGAAATTAAGATGTATTGGCAGAGGATTTACTCAGTGGTTCTGCTGCCTGCCTTGCAAGCACAAGGACCAGAGTTCAATCCTTAG
>NW_022900917.1:26327329-26329195 GCF_012274545.1 Fukomys damarensis | reverse complement strand
CCGAAAAAAAAAAAAAAAAAAAAAAAAAAGTGTTATGTGCATTTACAAACTCCACACAAGAGACATAAGCAGCATGCCTTGTAAACACATATTGATAAAAATAAAAAAGAAATAAGGTATTTCATACCTTGCATATATACAAGGTATATATGAAAAGTAGAAAAAATATAGCAGAGACAAAGAAAGAATTAAACTAGTTAACTAAGATTATCTTATGGTAGTACCTTCAGTGTCTTCAGTATAGATTAGTGAATCTGCCTTCTGATTTGTAAATTCAGTGAAATTAAGTAATGTTTTAAGGTTATTTCAGTTGAATTTAGGGAAATACATATTGTATAAAATTGACTTAAACTCCTTATAACAAAATCCTAATAAAACCATGACCTACCCCCCCAAAAGACTGATTTGTTACTCTGATATCTTAATATTATTTAGAATTTCTCTTAATTTTTCAGTGAATCACGTTTTTATTTTATAAAATAGCTCATTGTTTAACATGGAATTTATGCAAAATAATTTTATTCATTTTCCTGTGTATGACCACCAACAAACTATCTTGGCAGTTGAGAAAAAACAAAAACCTAGAAACAACATGACAGAAATTAGCTAATTATTCATTAGATTTTTTTTATTTTCCTCCTGAGAATGCCACTACATTACATTTATCAGATTTCCTGGTATTTTCTAGAGTACCCTACTTATGGTCCACCTTTCACCTCTTATTTGAATCTGGATTCACAAGAATCTATGGGGAATCCTCTAGGAAGGAAAAGTAATTAGACAAAAAGTCATTGAGTGCCTGGATGACTATGAAAAACATGTATCTCCAAGTGACTCTTCCCAGGAGGAATGCCACCCATCACTCACTGTCAGTCTACACTGGCATATGACAAAAGCAGTAAATAAATGTTATTGGAGTTTTTTGTGTTATAGACCTTAGCCTACCATTTCTAATGGCAATTAGACAAGGCATTCATTTCATTTTTTAGCTTTATGGGAGAACTCATGAAAGTATTAGTATTATTAAAAACATAAAATATCTACTTTACCTTCAATTTGATTCTAAAAAAAAGACATTTGTCTTCAACTATGTTAAGAATTTCTCAAAGATAAAATGCATCTCATTCATCATTGTATTTCTTGGCATATGATGTCAAATAGGAACTCAGTGGTTCCTAAAACTAAATAATTAGGTATAATCACTAAAACTCAGAAAAATAGCAAATGACAATTAAAAGAGGCCAATAAATGCAAGAAGGCAGTGGTTTATCTATCTTCTAGATTTTTCAAGCTAAATCTTATTTGAGATACACAAGAAAGATACTAGTAACAGAGTAATCACTAAACCTATTTTATTGCATCAGTTATAAAAGACAAGCTGGTTTGTGGTCTGGAAAGATGAAAAGATGTTCTACTCTGAGGCATGAAATACTAATGATTTTCATATTATTCAAAATCTTCAGAAAGCCTTATTTATTAAATATGAATTTCAATAATAAGTGGGTCAAATAATGTAATGTTCAGCTTTATATATTTCTTTGATGTATAAACTACAAAAAGAGTGAAAGAGAAATGGATTTAGAGTGTAGGAAAGAAGATAAATTTAAGGATTCTAGCTTTGTATTCCAAAATAAGTGAAACTGAAAAATAATTAGGTGACTCCAAATAGGTTCCTAGCAAAACAATTAACCATTTTATTAAGATATGATATAATTCTTTCTAAATTATGCAAGGATGCTGTAGAGGTAAAATAGACTTAAAAAGTTTTTAGTGGTAAGATGTACTTCTTTTTGTCATTAGTTTTTCAGACAACTATTTTGTTTGCTACGTAAGTACATTTCAGGCTTTTCTTATTATTAGACATAT
>NW_022900917.1:26297996-26327209 GCF_012274545.1 Fukomys damarensis | reverse complement strand
ATATATATATATTTTCTTTGATATGTGGAAGATTTATTTTATATTTATAAAACGTTTTTCTCTGCTTGAAACAAATCAAAGTAAATAACTAAATAAACTGCTCTAAAATGAAATGAATCCTAGCAAGTGATAAGGCTGAAAGACAGCCTTGATCTCAGGATTTAGAATAAAGTTACAATGACCAGCAAAAGGTCACACAGGCATACACAGTTAAAGGATTTTGTGCAAGATATGCCAGTCACTTCAGTGATAAAGAATAATCTTTATAACCAAATATTTCTGTGAAAAAATAATATTCCTCAATTTTTGCTCTATAAGAAAGAATTTCAAGCAGATCAAGCATCTAAACATAAATATCAGAATCGTAAAACTTAAGGGTTAAAAATAAGGTAATATATTTATGAATGTGGTGTGAGAAATTACTTCTCATGACGAAAATTATATATATATATTTATATAACAATTTTATAAAATTAAAAATGAAAGTATTGTATCAAAGAGACACTTAGAGTCCCTTGTTTATTGGGGCCCAATTCATAAATTTTACAATGTAGCATTATCAGCCTCTGTGTAGGCATGTGCAGTTCTGACGTAACTCCGTAACATAAATAATAACCAATCAGGCTGTAGAGTGTTAATGTCCACCAAACCAGACTATAAAATGTTAGTATGGGCCCATATCAGGGAGACAAAATTGCAAAAGTTGTGTAAGAGGGTGTATCTATGCCATGTCCAGCACTCAGCCTTTGAATACGAATCCACTGTCAGTGCCAGAACAAATAAAGATGCTTCCAGAGAAAAAGACCTCAGTATCCCTCTTTCTACACAAAAATCCCTTTGCAGTAATAGTCAGAAAATGGAAATGAACTAATGTTCACAATCAATGAATGAATAAAAATCATTGGAATACTATTCAGCTGTCAAACTGGATGAAATCCTGTCATTTTCCATAACATGAATTGGAGAGATCAATATTCCAAGGGAAATAAGCTAGAGACAGAAAGACAAGTGCTGCATGATTTCACTTGTATGTGGATACGAAAAGGTTGATCACAAAGATCTTTATAGAATGGTGATTACCAGATACTGGGGAGAGTACAGTGGAGAGAAGGGTGAGGAGGATGTTAAGTCATATTCAGTTGTAAGAAGTTGTGGTGTGCTGTTGTGAGTAGAGTGACTATAGGGAACCGTTATGTATTGTGTATTTCAGAAAACTAGAAGAAATGAATGCGAATGCTTTTACCAGAAAGAGATGGTCAATTTGAGGAGAGATTAAGGTTTACTCTAGATTTAAAATTATACCATATATCAGAGATGTCAAGACTTTTTTAGGGACTAAGTGTCCAAAATGCAGCCCTAAATACAGTTACTTTTCACAAAGTGCCAACAGTGCGATTTGTCCTTTATTCATTAAGTTTATTGGTACATTTTAGGTATACACTATGATAACATTCATCATTGGGAATTTGTATCTTTTTAAAATTTTTTATTGAGTTTATTGGTACCTTTTAGGTATACAGTATATAAGACCCTAATGAGATAACTGACATTGTGAAATGGAAAGAAAAGGGCTAAAGGTGTAGGGAAGATGGGAAAGGTAGGGGAAAGGGAATAAGGGAAAAGAAAAACGTGAGAAAATGAAAAGATGAACATAAAGAGAATTTGTATTACTTGATACATCTTGGTTCTTATTTTTTTCCCAATTTCCCTTCCTTCAGCCTTTCCATCCCTCCCTATTTACAAAGATTTTGTTTCGGCTTTTCTCCTTTTTTCATATTTATTCCTCTCTTTTCCCCTAAACCTCCCACTTCCCTTGGGAGCCAACTGTGCAATTAAGCCTGAATACTGAGATTCTAGTTTAGTAAAACACCCTTATCTAATGCTCAACTGCGGGGGGCGGGGCTTGGCTGTCACACCAACAGAGGGCTCTGTGTGCCTGCTGCAGCACCCATCCCATAGCTTGCTCAGCACTGCCGAATGTACACACATCCACACATAATAAGGAACCTCAAAAATGTGCAAGTGTTGTGTTTTAGTGTATTCATTACAAGTATTTAAACAATTTCTAAAATAACAAATTGGCTTTGTCTATATCCACTATATCCACTTTTTTATAGAATTAACTCAACTTGAAAATATAGAAAATATGTACAATGAATAATTATGAAGAAAGATGATGATATCAGATATATAAAGTACTATTCTATATCGACAGTAATAAGGTAAAATATCTAAATTACAAAATAACAACAGATTTTGAACAGGAGCTCTGTAGTAAAAGATATAAGGATGGCCAATAAGCTATGAAGAAGTGTCCAACTTCATTAATCGTTAGAAAATCCTATAAACCAGAATTAAATAATACTTCATAATCACTATAATTGCTAAAACGTAAAAATAAGAAAAATAAGATACAATCAAAAATTTCTTCAGGAAAAATGAACCACAGTCTTTATCCTTATTTCATTAAAAATAATAACAATTATAATTTAAAAAACATCACATACTTATTTTACACATAAAACCTAGAACCATAAAGCTTCATGACTTTGGAGTCATAAGTTGGCTTGTGATAGCACTGAAACTATTATATGGGGAAGGTGTTTGTGTAAAATCAGCTTAGAGAAATATTTGACAATTTCTTCTAAAACTAGAGCCCTGCACTACTTTATGATGCAGCATTTCTAGTACTAAGTGTTTAGTAAATTTTTAAAAAACTTGAATGTACAAATGCAGAAGAAATCAGTTAAAAGGAAGTTCCAAACCCTAAAATAATAACAAAATCTAAAATGATAGAATAATTAAAAATTACAAATCCATTGTTATTATTTGGATCTGAAATGACCCTGTACTAAATGTTTGATTGCCAGCTTGCAGCACTTCTGGGATGAGGCAGAATTTTTCAGAGGTGGAGCTTAGTGAAAGAAATTAGGTCTTTAGGGTGAGCACTTGCAGGAGACACTGCAACCCCAGCCCCTCCATTTCCTGGCCAGGATGAGGTGAACAGATCTCCTCTACCACACCCTCCCACCATCTTGTGCTGCCTCATCACAGGCCCGAGGGCAACAGGGCCAACTAATAATGGGCTGACCCGTTAACTATGAGCAAAAATAAACCTTTTTTAAATTGTTCAGATTAGGTTGTTTGTCTTGGTGATAAAAAGTTAATCTACCATAGCCACCCCTAGGAAAATGATTCAGCAATATGTGGTTTGTCATTACAATACAAGATTTCTTATCTTTGAAAAGGAATGAATCAATACATGTAGCAACATGAAAGAATCTTATAGAAATTAGACAATAATATTAAGTGAACTAAATCAGACATGTAAGTGCAAATATCACATGGGTCCTTTTACATGACAAATCCAACTTATAAATTAAAAGCAAACTAAAAGATAGATAATAGGATATAGAGAGATCTTTCTCATTGTGAAGGGAATAAAGATATGGAAGGAGCGGGGGAGAGAAAGGATAGATGATGAATAAGGAATTAAGATGTGCTATGTGCACACAGCAGCTCCACACAAGGAACGCAAGCATTGTGAACTGCAATATGGACTAATTAAAAAACAAGTTAGGCCACTTGAACAAAGTGGGAAGCACAAAGAGAAATACTGTAAGATTTCCTTTAGAAAGGGTCAGAACTTAGAGCGATCGAAGCCAGAAAGTGGCTTCCTCTGTACACAGGAGTTAGATGGAAAAAGGTTGTGAGGGAAATTTCCAGGGTGGTAGCCAGGTTCCTAACTTAACTGGGGTGATGCTGATGGATACAGTTGTCATATTATAACAGAAAATGTAAGGACAATATGCAGTTTTATTGCATGTCATTTGCATGTCCATTTTTAAAGTGTTTGCCTGAAACACCATTTAGGAAGGGGTTAAGAATAAAGCCTTAATTCTGTTGAATGATGCTTTTTTTGTTGATCTTTTTTTCAAAAGCAGCACCCTGAGGCATTAACTGGATAAGGAGGAAACTCTAGATTGTCCCCTTAAAAGAGAAAGAACAAAATACTTTTTTTTTAGAGGAAAAGTACTCTGGTTTATATTATGTCCTCATTCATTTAATGAACAATTTTTTTGAGCACCTATCATCTCACCTACTCCAGGTACTGGAAATAAAAAGAGGTGACGATTATCTTCAACAATTTTCCAGTACGGGAGAAAAATTAGTTCATAATAGGGGGTACTCAGCTTGAACAAAGCAAGGGAAGGACCTGTGGAAAAGATCACATTTGAGCAGGCCCGACATGAATATGAAGGAGGCTATTTGGAATTCGGGGATAAAACTGAAAAATTTAAGAATGCACTTAGAGGTTTCAGATAAATTTTTAAAAATTGTATAGCCCTTTGATTGCTGTGTTATTTTATATACATATAACATAAGAAAGCTAATTATGGTGTTCACAATCCTGTGCATCATTACTCTTGCTTTGAAACAGAACTTTTGGCACAACGCAGACTGGAGTGTGGGAGGATGTCATTATCTAATACATGAATGAAACTCTACTCTTACAAAACCTTAAATGGAACCTTGAGTGCACTGGTCAGCATTTCTGACACATGTGAGAGGATCTAGGATTTCCACTCCCTGCATAAGTTTAGTGTGTCACCCTGGACATCTGCTAATGATGAACATCTGTTTTTTTGTTTTCACTGGACTGCCAGAAAGAGAATGGAGTCATTAGTTATTCCACAATGTGAAGTTATCCAGAACATTATCCTTGTGTGAGGAATAATAATGTCAGGAAAGCCATATCCACTACAATTAATTCTAAAGTTCACTTCACTCTGAGGGTCATTACAGGCACAGTTTCAAAAACACTGGCCAAACTGCCACAGTCTCTAAATTAAAACCAAAATAGTTTTATACAGCATTTATCACTCTGAAGCCATTGTTAACTAGTGTTTTCTGAGTACCCTCCCCCCCAAAATGAGTAACTATATGGTAAGGTATTTACATATCTGATGCATTATTTAATGTTTAAGTTATGCTTAGTGTTGCTATAGTTCAATATTTTCTAAAAGTAAATGACTCATGTAATGTACTTTCTATAAATTTAATTTTTTGTTAAATATCATAATTATGTTGTTCAGTAATGTTGAATAACTGAGAACTTCCCATTATGCTAAAGACCAATTAGAAAGGAAGTAAACTGTTGTACATAGTATTCTTTTTATATATTGCAAAGTATAATTCAAATTCACTATCAGTTAAATATGTTAATCACCCACAGGCCATAAGATACTATTACATGTGAATCTGAATAGTTGGAATGTTACATGGTGCACGGTTTCTTGCTGAAGAAATGTAAATACAATATTAATATGTTTAAACATATCCTTCTAAAATACATGTAATAGATGTAAAATCTTTTTCTAAATATAAAAATGCTGTTATACATTTAATATGTGAAGGCTTTGTAGATTATTCATTAGACAGTTGTTTAAATTCTATGTATATATTACATAAACATTTATTCAACACATATGTAGAATTATATTTACTTATGATGTTTATAATCTGAATTTAAAGGCAACAAGAAGAAAAAGAATATACATAAAATAAATGTAAAAATAATGTGTTATTCAGATATCTGTAAGAAAACCTGAAAAGCCCATGAGTCATTAGGTGAGGGTATGGCTTACTTTATATACATATAATCAAATCATTTATATTCCATAATTGTTCATTATAAGTATCAATTAAACTATATTTTCAGAGACTCTTTTGTGAGCCCCTAAATATATTCTGCATTTCTGATGGATCATTCACAGAGATTATCTCATTTCTTTTTATAATGTGTTTGTTCAACTCTTCTGCAGCTATTTTTCCAGCTGCCCACAGTTATAGGTGTTCAAGGTTTGCTTTAATAATAAAGTTAGTGTTTGAAATGTAGAATGGACCACTAGGTAATTGAAAAATATTGACTCATTTAATCAATCTAACCATTTTTTTTGTAGGAAGATGTAAAAAATGAATATCTGCAAAAGGAACAACAAAAAGAATGGAAAGATTTTAAGGTATAGTACTATATATAGCAAAAAATATATAGGACAAAAATCAGGATTTTTTAACAGACTGTGTAAAATTAGTAATTTCAGAGAATGTGAACAAATAATTATAATGAATGCACCTTAAAGAATATATTTCTAATTAAAACTATAACCTTTGGTTCTTTGTACAATCTTGTAAGAGATGTGTAAAATAATTTCAAATCATAATCATTTTCTCCCAAAGTACAAGACATATTTTTAAAGTATACTTAGCAATGCTAAGTATTTTATATATGTTTTTCTATTTATTTCTTTTAGCTACAACTTCTGCTCTCCTAGTTTATAAAAGATGATACTAAAGATTGGAAAGATTAAAGAATTTGTTTAAGTTTCTTGTTTAAGTGACATTAGTTAATGTAGTTAATGTAGTAAGTTATATTAGGCAACAAGAGTATACCTAATTTCAGGCATAATGAATTTTTAGTTTTAGGTTTCTTTCTTTTGGGGCTATAACTGTGTCTGCAAAGAGAACATAAAACTATCTTTATTTTATGCAATTTAAATTAAAGCTTAGTGATTTCCTCCCAATGCTGTGGAAGTACTCCCAATTTTTGTCATTTTGAAAAGTTGACTGCCAGAATCATCACCACCATCATCTTCGTCACCACCTTACTGAAGCTTACCAGAGAGAGACCTTCCATAGGTATACTGAGTGGCTAAAAGCCTTTAAAGATTCCACTTGTGTACATATTTAAGCATGTCAAGAAACAGTATAATGAATATTGTGGCATACTTAAGTCTCCAATACATGTATCATAAGGAAAATAATACAACATACCGATCTAAGATGCATCATCTTTTAAAGTAGCAACCTGTCTTTAAATTTCTGGCTAAACTTTAGTCTCATGTGATATAAGACATTTCATCACTGGTAGAAAGTAAAAATGGCACTCGGAGATTTTATATAAGGCATTTTTCCAATAAAGTCCCGGGAGTAATGGTGTCGCTCAGTGGTGAAGTATGGGGTTAATATGCATAAGGGCATGGGTTGAGATGTTGGCACCAAAACAAAAACAACAACAAAAATTTAAAAAAAAATGCTCCTCTGGATTTTTCAGATAAAAAAATAAAGAATTGTTGTGTGTTGGTTTGTTTGTGTGAATGTCCCAAAACGTCTTTCCTGGGTTGTTTTCTGGAGCACTGTAACTAACTGTAAGTTAGTATGTGTTTATTTCCTTGGTGATGTAAGTGTGTAGGATAGGTTGGGGACATTGACCCATTTAGTAAGAAGAAGTGTTTCAAAGGATCTTTCCAAATATTTATTTCTCTTAGGAGGAGAAGAGTGAGACAAAGAATGGGACTAATGCCCATGTGAAAACGCTCCTTCCCATAACCATCTGCAGTGATTCAGTCTTTGGCAGGACACAGTTTGCTCTTGCCTTCATAAATTCCCGATTCTGCGTTTTTAAAGATAATTCTTCTAATTTTGTTTTTCAGATTCTTGTCAGTCAATAAGCTCTGATTTAGTCTTTGTAAGAGATATATGTTTCCACTCATAATAGAGTAATAAAGCTAACTCTATTGTTGAAATATGTACATTTTTTTCTTTTAAATTTGGGGGTTTTTTCTAACATAAAATTTGATCATTTCTAAACTCCTGATACTTAGTATAAAATTGTTACATTTTAGCACTTTTCTCATTTTACTTTTGAATTCCAAACCTCATTGTTTTAGTTGTTCATGGTTTATAGTAATTTTTCTTCTACCAATTTTTGCTGCCCCCACTTAAGTTCTTTCAGTTCCCTGAGCAAACTCTCTTGTTTGAAACACCTACATGTAAACTGACACAAAGCTTTGTATTGTATGTGTTACCAGTAGACTGTGAATGTGGGGGGGGCATGAAAGCCAGCAGGCACATTGCCCATCACACAATGAACACTCAGTTATTGTGATAAATGAATACATGAATGTCATGCATGCTGCCCATGGTCAGCAGAGGCTACTATTGTTAAAGTGACTCATGATACATTTTCCATAATGTTACTGATGCCATCACAGATCAATATGGGGAAAGGTTTCCTATGAGATCTGTGAGCTCAAGCTTCTTTCATTGAAGCTGCTGTGGTCTTAATGACACCACGCTGCCAGACAATGATTCTGCATATTTAGAATATGACTCAGGGAGCTTCTAGCTGGATACAGTATATTAGCCTCTTACAATTATTAAGTATCTTGTGAGGACATTTTACAAAGAGTGATTCACAGAGTTGTATTTAAAGACTGTTGCTCTTAACCCAAGATAATAAGGACTATTTGCCAACTGTACATCTGCACCGAAAATTTTGGTAAAGATGTCCCTGTTACCTGCCGTTTGATGATTTGTCTTGGTAGGATGTTTGTTCTGTTGCCAATGAGCTGCCATGAGAATCAGCCTTGATTTATTTTCTTCCTGTCATGAATCCATAGGGGAATATCAGAATACCTGGATGTTTAATAAAAAATCTACTGAAAGTGAGCCCCTTAAAATTCAGTTTGGATGCATTTTATGTGCATTTACAAGGACAGAATGTGATGTCAGTGTTCACGCTCCTTAGCATAGTAGACCTAAGCAATATATCCCTTATAGATATTTGATTCATTCACAAAAACTGCAACAAAAAAATAAATGGAAAAGTGTGGAAAAATGTAGTGTGCACAGTGATGTGAAAGTCAGTGTTTAACGAATTGCTTTCCCTCTGCTTTGAAAAAACTTTCTGATTTGTACAACTGGTCAAATTTTCTGGTGTATATACTCTCATGATAGCCAGTTTCAAATTCCTAACACAACGGCACTGTACATAACCTTCAGGATAAGGAAACTAAGTAAACGTTAAATATTTGGGAGCTGGAAATATCAATTTTCATCCTTTTTGATAACTGCTGAAGCATTTCCTGGGTTTTGGCCATACAGTCAAGTCGGTCTACATATTCTTGCTGATTCTTTTAAATTAATTTTTGGGTTTTTTTTGGGGGGATACCGGGGATTGAACTCAGGTCCGTGCAGTTGCAAGGCAGGCCACGGAACCACTGAGCTAAATCCCCGGACCTTAAATTAATTTTTGTAGTGAAAACTAATTGATAATTATGCTGCCCCTTAATTCATTTGACAATATATTACAGGTAGACTATCATTTAGTGTCACCATCAATCCTGTCTCTTTTCAGACACCCTTGCTATTCAAGCAAGTTTGGACTCTTCATTATTATTATTAATTTTTTGTCCTTATTTTCCCTCCAAGGTTTTGAGTTTTCTTTTCCTTCCAAATTATATTTCAGCTCTTTTTGTTATGTGTTCCCTGATTCCTCAGTCAATTCAGGTCCTAGTCTTCCTTCAAATCACAGTACCTGCTACTCTATTAAATTATTGTGGCTGCCTCTTAGTTCCTTCCTTAGGGAACATATCTGGTGTGTGATCAACAGGTGCTTGGTTATGTTCTGAAATGTTATCTGTTAACAATTTTCACATTTATTTCTATAATTTTAAATATATTTTAAGATATATATGAATAACAGTCATATAAAATAGAATGATACTGAAAAAATAAGCAAACCCAATAAATAATATAAATCTGAATATAAAACTAGAAAAATGAACAGTTTGAAAAGTAGACCCAAAGCTTTTATTGAGTTTTGATTTTGTAACCTTAAAGCATTTCCAATCTTTTAATAGTTTGAACTAAAAATGGGTATGAAACATACCTTCAGTCTGTATTTACTCAAGTTCATTTTCATAAGAAAATGTACATAGAGTTTGGCAGAGGCACACACAGTCTGCTTCCCTGGGCCATGAGCCGGCTCCAACACACCTGTGGTTATCAAACCAAGCTTCTTTGGTTAGACTGAGTAAGTTGAATGAGGGACAGAGGTATTGTGAATCTTAGTCAAATTGAGAGTCAGAGCAGAAATCTACTTTGGCATAGAAAAGATTAAAGTGAATAAAAGCATTAGAAAAAGGGAGAGTAAAATTACTTTTCAAAATGCTTATGACTCCATATTAAACTCAAAGCATACTTAGAAATTGCTATGTAAACATTTAATAGGTGATAGAAATATAAGTACAACTTACAGACACAGCTCTTCAGTGATTTTTAGTATTAAGAAGAGGACAGACATGGACTGGTGACCTAATATTCAGTAGACCTGCTAAGTTATAGTGGTCAACAGTATTTGTGATAATTGTTTGGTATATTTTAATTAATTATTATATTTAATAAACATCTCAATTTAAGAATATTAAGAAACTTATTACTCTCAAGAAAAGATGAAATGGGCGCAATTTATCACATATGTCCAAAATGTGTTACAAAGGCACAGCTCAATTCTACACAAATTCCCCCAAAGTGAAACAAAACAAAACAAAAAAATCTCACTCATTTATATTATATCTAATATGGTATTTTTTGCCTCTTAATCCAGTGTCCAAAACATGCAATTCTAAGAGAAAAAAATGAAATATAAAATGTCAAAGTGTCCTAGGTATATTTTGTTGATTATAGATGCCTGATTATATTAACTTTCACTGGCTCTAGTATCAGGCCTGGACTGTATCTATTTGAGTGTTAGAAAAATGAAGTACTTTTTAGCTTTCTCTTCTCATGGTTATATTTCAGCAGTTCTTCACTTTCCCACATAGACCCTGTTTTTCTTTTCTTTAATTATGTTGCTGTTCTCTTCTGGAACCTCAATGATTAACATGAGACTCCTAAATTAAATTTCACTTGTTTTGCTTGTCTCTATGTACCAAGGTATTATATTAACTGACTTGATGCCTCAGGCTAGAATTCATGACTGAAATAGAACATATTACTGAGCAGTGAGGTGCTTTTTCTTTTTGCCTATTTTACCAAGGATCGATTTTAATAATAAAATCTGCTTATTCTTCCCACTGATATTATTACAAAATGAAATAATCATTAATCTCTTGAACTATGTCTATAGCTTTTTACAGGAAGAATAAACCTTTTCTTTGTCCTTTCTTTTTAAATAGTGACTTTCATCTCTTTGAGAACATTGAGAGTTGTAATAGGTGTCCTGTTTGTCTCTTCTGGCTTGTAGAATTTGGGACTCTTTGATGATAAAGTCTCTTGTTTGTAGAAATACGGCCAGTACTAAACATATAATTGATACATAGGCAAACTTTAATGAGAATGAGCAAAATGACAACAGTGAATCTATATCTAGGTACTTCAAATGGCTCAGTATTTCCTGGAGTATATAAAAAGAAAATTTATATAACTTACTAGTCAGTTGCAAGAAGAAGGTATTAAATGCCAAGTACAATATACTTACAAATTTTGATTTGAAAAGCCAGTATATCAAACCCAGTGGAAAGAAAGCTTTAAAGTCCATGTAAACAGCTATTGTTCTAGGACTTGCTGTTCTCCTGGTTATTTATTTTCTGTTTAGATGTCCAACTCTCATTTATGATAATTATTCATAGTAAACTTCAACGTGGAGGAGGCCAAGCCAGAACACAAATGGAAAGTCTTGATGTCCACAACTTAGAGTTTAGAATTCAAGCTGTACACTTCAAGCAAAAGGTAACCAAGCAGTTTAGTCTCTGAGACATACAAAGCTTCTTAGGTACCTGAACAGGCAAGTGGCCTCTTAAAATAGCACCAAAAGGTATGGACATCAGTAGGAGAAAGGTTTTCTGAGCTCATCTTCCTGGTTTAATAAGATAGCCATGTAGCTAAAATATGTACCAAGATTGTTGGGTACAACGTTATAGAATCACAATTATGCATGATTTATTAATTGTAAGTGAAGGTTAACTCTCTTAAGAAGTCTTTAAATTTTCAGTATGTTTTTTAATAGTAAGTTTATTTATACCAGTATGTATGAAATATCTATGAAAGGGCCACAAATATTATTATATGATGTATATATTTTATGGATATACAGATAATGCATATTGATAGTTATAAAAGTACTAGGCACATAATCAGGGCCCTATTATCTTTCGTTAGTACTTTTACATCTTTGGTAAATTTGCATTATATATTTCAAACAAAAAATAAGATTATAAATAACCTTTTTTTTTTTTTTTTACAAATAAAAGCATTTGCCATGTGATGATTGCTGTTTTTTCCACATTTGGCTACATGAATTTAATGTTGTTTTGAGAATCCAAATAAAGTAACTGCCTGGCTCTCCTGCAGGTAAAATTACTCCTTGTAGCTGGACTACTTTTCTAGTAATAAGCTTGACCACTCTTCATCTGCTGCTTTTGATAAAAGACATAATCAACTGGGAAATACGAATGCAGCTTCTAGACAGAGCTAAGCTGTTCCGAGGATGAATTGCTCGGTGGGCCAAATTCTGTCATCAGAAACCCACAGGCAGTTCTCACAGGAATAAGTGTCTAAGGGTGTGGGAATATGTGGACGGATTTTACCATTTGTGTTTAACTTGGCAGTTTCTGTCTCCACTGCTTATTTCATTGTTTTGTAACAATGACATCTTCCTACATGATTCCCATGACTACATTTTTTAATAGAAAAACCTGCTGCTCTTCATAAGACTTGAGGAGAGAATAGATAGGGAAGCTGTTATAAAGTTTTTATCCATTTCAAAATCGCAAATGAAGAAGTGATGAAAAGTGTTCAGATTAATTTTCCAGCGCATTGGAGAAATGCAAGTGCTACAATATCAGCTTCTGCATTTTTCCCTTTCAGCTCCCAAGTCAGTCTCTCTCTCTCTCTCTCTCTCTCTCTCTCTCTCTCTCTCTCTCTCCAGTAAGATGTGCTTTAATTTACTGTCCAGTAAACTCATTAATTGCAATTCCTTTTTTCAGATTTATTGCCAAACACAGTCATATTTTCCAGCCAAGGAGAATTACTGTAAGCAAGAATCAGGTTCCTAAGCGTGCTTCAGTTTGGATTAATCTTGAAAACATTATGTTAACTGCAACAAATCAGATGTAATAAGAAAAATACTGTAGAAATTCCCTTGTATGAACTCTCATACTTATGTAGAGAGAAGATGGGACTTGGGCTTGAGTGGAGAAAATATGGGAGACTTACTTACAGAGTACAGGGTTTCAGTTTGGGAAGACAAAAATATTTCAGAAATGGGTGGTAGTGATGATTACACAAAAGCGATGTAATTACTGCTAATTAGTGTAAACATTTAATTCCACTGAAAAGTACACTTCAAAATTGTAAACTTTATATTTTATGAGGGCGACTATGAATGAAAAATAAAACAAATTAATGCATTTTAGGCTGTATTATAATCTCCTAGTTTTGGAGGGTTTTTTATTTTTGTTTTTTTCATTTTGTCTGTCTTTCATAACTAATACTCAGTGGCTTAAACAGAACAATCAATCTTTGTACTTTAAATCTAATATAACATCAACAACAAATAATAAAACTTTGATTTTTTTAAGACTTTACCTTTAAAAAATGTATATAATAAATTTAAATTTGCTAGTTTCCAATCTTCCAACTTTCAGCAGTGCCATAATTGTAACTGGGGCTTTAATGGGAGGATGTTTATAATTGATCCAGGCATGGAGAGTTAGAGGGAGAATTGTCTTCAAGGGGTACTTAGCTGTTTCTCACCTGATTTCAGAAGGATTGGGTTTTACATGTTGTTGTGGCTTAGGTTTAGATGTCCCCAAAGCCTCATGCTTTTTCACAAGTGACTGAGTCTAGAGTGTGTGATTGACTCCTGGGGGAATTAGGCCTGAAGGCACTTGGATTAAAGGTGTGAGTGCTTCCTGCTCTAAGTAGTCTGAAGAAGGTTCAAGGGCAGAGAAATGCTGCTAAGGTCTCTTGCTGCTTTAGCTGTGTTCCATGGCCCTGACCTGTTGCCCCTCTGCCATGTGCCTCTCTGCCTTAGAGCCAGCGACTACGGAATGAAACCTCTACAGACTGTGAGCTAAACAAACCTTTTCAGTTTAACTTTCAGTGTCGGGATATTTTCTCAGTGAGGAGAGAAAAGGAACGAACACATATGTACCACTAGAAAGGGGCCCTGTGCTAGTATTCCCTGATAGTATTCACTGTGATTGTGCACTTCAGAGAGGTAATTGTGTTCTCACAAGTAATTAAGAGCTGAGTGAGCTCGAAGGACATGTCATCGACGACCATGCAAAGAGACCTGAAGGGCATACATTGTATTATAACCATAAATATAGTGGGAGTGATGTTCAAAAAGGACTGCATCCAACTTCTTGTAAGTCCAGAGTATGAATTTTTGGAGTCAAATTTAACTTAAGAAAATTAAAATAGTGCTGCTTTCTACAATACATGATATAGTTAATTTTAAGGTTACTCTAATGCTCTTTAAAAATGTACTAAATTTTCATTGATTTGTATCACTCATAACTGTATAAGTATAAAGAGTAAATAGACTACTTTTACTAGGATTGGGAGCTGTGAAGTTAGTGAAATATTGCATAAACTGCCTATGAAATCAGAATTATATTTGGTGCTAAAATGCTATTCTATTTATTAAATTAGTATCTTTATTTTATTTTCATTTTGTCCTATGAACTATCCTTTTATCTAGCTTTATTGCTCATATTTTTATTTTATCTTTAATTCAATGTTATCCTTAATATTTTTTGCAAATGTAGAGTTATAAAAATAAGCAAATATAAGTCAATTTGACACAAACTCTAAAATACTGCTATTTCTGTTCGTAACCATTATTTCTGAATTATGATTCATATTCTCTGTATTGATATATTTCTCTGGCATTCTGTCTTTTTATTGGTCAATGTGCTGCCTTTTTTTGGATTTAAGTCACTATTATCAAAGCACAAAGTTTGTAGGTTTTTGAGCTGTGTAACTAGATAGGATTATGCTGTACTTTGAGCTTTTATCTTATATTACTGCTTTAAAAATACTTATTCACTACAGAAACTCATTGTGTCTATTTTTACTTAAAACTTTTAGTTATTCAAGTTTTATGGGAAAAAGTCAATGAAATTAATGTGTGATTTTTCATCATACTACTCAAATGAGAAACAACTTAAAGAAAGGATAAGTGAGAAAAACATCAATCTTTCAAATGAAGAATTGGGTGCAAAAATTAAATTGACACATTGCGCACAATAATATAAATTCCCTAAACTAAAAACAATGTTTTTATGTGATGTTGTGAGAGGAATCATATTCATTTTCTGAGGCCTGATGCAGTTTAACTATTTTATCCTTTAAATTAAATTGATGTTAATATCAGTATTATTGATGCCATGGATGTTTTATGGACATTTAATAGTTTCAAAATGTTTTTATTCTGAGGAAAAAAAAACATATATATTCATTCACATCAGCCATGGGAATGAGCTGGAACTTTTTATTAAATTCTGTCTTACTATCCTCATCTAAAAATCAATGATAGACTTCCTTTCAGGGTTATTGTGAGAGTTAAATGCAACACAGTACCAATCAAACAAACTGTATTTTTTTGTTTGTTTGTTTACATGTTTGGCTTTTATTTCATTCATTATTTTTTTTTTTTGAGACAGGGTCTCACTATGTAGTTAAGACTGACCTGGAACTCACTATGTAGCCCAGGCAGGTCTCAAACTCAGAGAAATCCTCCTGCCTCAGCCTCCCAAGTGCTGGGATTACGGGCTTGTGCCACCATGCCTGGCTTCATTCTATTTTTAAAATTAAAGTCAAACAAATAAAAGAAAACACAAAATAAGATTTTAAAAAAGATTTTAATAGCCTTCTTAAGATTCAACTACATGTTGTCATTTTACAAAGATCCAGAAAACCCTTGGTGACTTTCAACTGCAGTGTTCACTCACTTGCCCAAGGTAGATTGACTGCATGTCTGCATCATACTTGATTATGGAGTGTTGCTTTCCCTAGAGAAAAAAGACACAGTGCAGGAAACATACTGTGACTGCTGCAAAAGCTTCTTCTAGGAAATGACGCACCTCATGTCACACTCATTACATCAATCGAAGCAATTTACAAGGCTACTTTCTAGCATCAATGAGACAAAAGAGTATCAGTTTCTAAATTGGTTTCCACAAGCGAGATTTCAAAAAGAGGCATTACATATCTAAAGAATAATATAAGCTACTACCGTAAGTATAAAGTTTATGATCTTAACTATTAAAGCAAGGCAAATAATTACTTATGTGCTTAGTGTCAATAACAGGAAGACCAAAGCATGCTTCATTAATTTAAATCTGTAATCAGTTTCTCTCTATATACTCATTTTTGAAATTCAAATTTAGCATCATTGAAAAATAATTCATAGATATGATCATTGACATAACTATTTCATAGAAGTGTACAAATTATATTTTCTATAGATTTTGTTTAGGTAAAATTCTATCCTTAGAATTTCCAAGATCCTTGGTTTTGCTTTTTTTGTTTGTTTTATATGAAATCAATGCTATTAACACTATTATAAATGATAAAGTTTAGGAATGGTATAATTAATTATTTTTAACAATCCTTTCTTTCTAGAATCAGATTGTGAAAAATTCCTTGTCTCATAAAGGAATAACTCCAGGATTTGGAAAATGGAACCATAACTGGACAAGCATTCCCAGGAACCTCAAAGACACCCTAGTTAAATATTAAAAATATTCACTCAAAAGAAACAGTCTCAGCTTAGATTATTGTTTTGATTTTTCTTTTAAAATTACTACAATGGTCTACCAAATTACCTTATACCTCTGTTTCTTCCTGTTGATCATCCTTTAATGTTTTATTTCAATTATTACTAATATATTTAATTTACATAATTAATCATATATTTTTGATTCTCCTTTAATTTTATCATAAAAGAAGATAAAATATCGTCCATAGCAATTTTTGAGAGTCAAATATTTTTAAATAAAATGATTTCTGACTTTTTAGCAGTATTTAAATGAAATTCTAATTATACATATTTAAATGAAATGCCATACTTTAGTTCATTAGATTAAATATAAAATTGAAAGAAAAGATACACATTTTTTCCATCCTTTCCAAAACCTAAGAAGCATAGTTTTTATTATGGCCTTAGAGTTGTTAAAAAAGCGTAGCTTTTCTACTGTACACTGTTATAAGCAAGGGGATTTATATAAAATATGCTTACCAAAAAAATCATTTCATACAGTCAAGCTTGCACATGATTCTAAAATAACCTAGTTTAAAATGTGAAGCTGCTATATTTCTTCAATTATTATATTTTCCATTTTGATATATTTTTCTGTGATACGAGTCCTTTGAATTCCTCATATTACCTTCTTTAAAGAAGCATGTAATATCTCACATTGCTTGATGATTTAATGTGAAATATTACATTTTATAAATCTTAACTTATGCTTGACACCAAGAGTTTATAGAATGTTTGAAAAAGTTCTAATGCAGGCAAAAATGACTGTGGAAATGGTACATATAAAAATATTGGTGGAAATATGAAAATCATATTTGATTCCTCATCCTTTGCCAGAGGAAGGGAACTAACTCTGTCAATTCAGAATTTTGTTTTCAAAAATTTTGAAAGCAATTTTCATAGTATGTACAACTTACAATTTAAGCACCATTTTGACGATTATAAATGCCTTCAAATATAAAAAGTTATAAATTATGTCAACATTTTTAACCAAAAATTTTTTTAATTTGATCTAAAATCATAAAGTCATGACATTTTAGAATTTTTTTTTTTTTTTTTTTTTTTTTTTGTACTGGGGATCAAACTCTGGATCTTGTGCTTGTAAGGCAGGCACCGAAACCACTGAGCTAAATCCCCAGCCCTAGAATTTTCTAAGTAGGGCAAAAACTGATTAAAGGCTTAGAAATTAAAAATATTTAAAATCATTATATATGAATCAAATATAGAATTTTAAATTATTGAATGTTTAGTACATCACCAGCACTGAAAGAAGCATGAAAGGTTAAAATACAATGAACATATGGACCCTCCCTTGGGAGTATTCCATATTTAGAGCTAAAATATGTAAGTAACATCTGTAATTATGTGATAAAAACAACCATAATTGTATGCTTAAAAAAGTGATATCATACCAAAATTGATGATCAGAAATTTTCAGAGAAAGTTTTATATATGAAGAGATAGTAGTTCAGTCCTTAAGGGAGAATCAATATTTTTTCCAACTGTATCTAGGGAAGAAAGACTTTCCAATTGAAAAGAATGAATGACATTACAGACACTAAAAGAGCAAACACAATATATATCCCAGGATTTATAATCATTCATTCATTCATTCATAGTACAAGTTTGTTACACATAATGAACACATTCATCTTAGGGACTTGGCAGATATATCTGTGTTATCTTAATCCTTTTTACTTCCTTCTCCCCCATACTTAAATCTTATAGCCAATCCTAAAAAGAAGGGTAATTGTCAGGAAAAGTCAGAACATAATGCAGTAAGTGGTAAAATCAAGACCAGTTTCTTGCAAGGTGAGCGCAAATGCAGAAGGCCTCATGCTTACAAAAATCCCATTCTCTGTTTAATACTTTTCTATGTTTATCTTGAAAGTTTAATTTATGAACAAGGAAAACCATGTTTTGCACTGGACCCGCCATGAACTGGTTCTAAGTGAGACCCACATGGTTTCAAACAATAGATGTCAGATATTAAGCTTGGATTTTTATCATATGAGGCCTACAGATCACCCACATCAAACCCTGATAGCTGGGGATTTAGATCATTGGCACTGCACCTGCCTGGCAAGTGCAAGGTCCTTAGTTCAATATCCGGTACCAAACAAACAAACAAACAAATCCCTAATAAAGTATACTCCACACTGTAAAACTATGGAAGTGACAACAATGCTAAATCTTATAGAAATTTAGTTGTTTTCAAAGAATGTTAGAATTAGTTTCAGAAGTAGACCTTGAGGGAGAAAACAGAAATATTATTTATAAGTAAATACAGATATAAATGTTTAAATAGATAAACAGATATGTTTCTGGGAATTTTATTTTTACATTTCTTGTTAAACGAAGAGTGTCCCTGTCCTATCAAAGTAAAAAATACACACACATCCACTTTTGTCTACAACCACCCCCATAACTTAGCTAAATTTTTCCATTCCTTGGTTATTCTCTTTCTTCTTGATTAGAAACATCTTCCGCCATATTATGTAAGCTACATCAACATACAAACTTGTGCTAATAAGGTTTTCATTCAATGACCATAGCAACAGACTTCAGACACTTCTTTGCTAATCCATAACCTCTAGCGAACCTCGGTGTTCATGGATCATCGCTTCTAACACCTTCTCCAACCCACTAGGTGTGTCATTCCTTCTCAGGAAATTTTCAAACACATGAATCAGGTACAAAGGTACAAAGTCTATTAAAATGCTCTCTACTTTGATTTAACACAACTTTACGAGCATTTTCTAACAGAGTTTCAATCAATAGTAACTAATGGAAAAAATTCTTTAAAGTGATGAATCACAAAGAAATATATTTTAAAATGATGCATATTTATTCTCCAGATATTGATAGATTCATTACCCATTTGGGCGATTGGTGTTCTATATCTTCTTTCTGACATATATTATGATAAAAATAATCTCTGAAACTTCTAAGATTTTTTTCTCTTACAAATAGAATGAGAAATTAATTTTCAATATAATCAAAAGGAAACAGGGCTGGGGATTTAGCTCAGTGGTTCTGGAGCCTGCCTCGCAAGGGCAACAGCCCGAGTTTGATCCTCGATACTGAAAAAAAAAAAAGGAAACAGTCTCAATAGTCTTTATTCATTTTTTATCAAAATATTTCCATGGTATAACTCATTATTAATATAGCAGCAATATTATGGAGGCAAAGCTTTTAAAAATAATAATTTACTCACAAGATTTTTATAGTTTTATGTATTTTATTTAGGTCTAAAATTTATTATGAGTTCCTTGTTTATACAGCTTGAAGCCTAAGTCCAGATTCGCTGTTGTTTTTTTTTTTTCCTCATTGAGTTTATTGGTACAATTTAGGTATACAGTACAGTTACATTCATCATTGGGATCTTGTACCCTTTACATGACCATTCTCGATTTTCATTTTTTCCCCTTGTAACTGCTCTCCGTTCACCCCCTCCTCCCTTCCCCTTTTACAAACATTTCATTTCCATTTTTTCATTTTCTTATATTTTTTTCTTTTCTCTTATTAGCTTTCCCCTACCCTTCCCACTTTCCCTACACCTTTAGCCTCTTTTATCCTATTTCACATTGTCATTTATCTCATTAGGATCTTATGTACAAAATATATTATAGTTTATTCACACCAGAGAAATTATTTGGTATTTACATGTGTGACTTATTTATTTCACTTAGGAGTATAACCTCAATATGTATCCATTTTCCTATGAATGAATCTAATTTCTCATTCTTTATGGATGAGTAATATTCTATTTTACAGAAAAACCACATCTTCTTTATCCAGTTTCCCACTGATAGGCAAATGGGATGTTTCCAAGTTTTAGCTATTACAAACTGTGCTGTTATAAACAGAGGTGCACATATATCTCTGTGATATGATTCTTTTAATTCTTTTTGAAAGATACCCAGCAGAGGGATGGCTGGGTCAAATGGAACCGCTAGACCCAGCTCTATGAGGTATCTCCATATTGATTTCTGTAGTGGTTGCACTAGTCTGCACTCCCACCAGTGAAGAAGGCTTCCTTTCTCCCTACAACCCCACCAACATTTGTTATTGATTGATTTCTTGATAGCAGCCATTCATTGTGGGGTGAGGTGGAATCTCAGTGTTGTTTTCATCTGCATCTCTTGATGACCAGTGATGTGGAACATTTTTTCATATATTTACTTGCTGCTTTTACTTGTTTGTCTGAGAAACGTCTGTTCATTTCAGATGCCTATTTTTGAATCAGGTCTTGAGACTATACTACAATGCCACTGTGATAAAAACAGCATGGTACTGGCAAAGAAACAGAGCTGAGGATCAGTGGAACAGACCAGAAGACACAAAAACAAATCCAGATGTACTCAGCTAAGTCATCTTTGACAAAGGAGCTGATCATCCTCAGTGGAGAAAGGATAGCCTCTTTAATAACGGTGTTGGAAAAACTGGATCTCACCCTGCCAAAGATTAAAACTGGACCCTTATCTTTCACCATGCACTAAATTAAAATCCAAGTGGGTTAAAGATCTAAATATTAAAACAGAAACATTAAACTTGCTGGAAGGTAAATTAGGCAGAACTCTGGAAGACATTGGCATAGGAAAAGACTTTATGAACAAATCCTCAGGAGCATGAGAACTAGCACAAAGAATCAACAACTGGGATCTCATCTTATTAAAAAGCTTCTGTACTACAAAAGAAACCATCAGCAGAACTAAGAGACAACCTACAATGTGGGAAAAAAATTTTTACCAGCTGCTCCTCAGACAAAGTACTATCATCTAGAATATATAAAGAACTCAAAACAATCAGCCTCCCCAAACAGATTCATTGTTTAATATGCAAATGTACAATTATCTCCACACCATATTTTAAAATTTTGTTAGTACTTTTCCTGTTCGTACAGTTAACAATCGTCTTGGACAGTGGTTACATGTACTTACTACAGCTTGTTTCTTTCTTTTTTTAAATCGCCATCTTTTTCCCTCCCCTCCCTCCCTCCCTCCTCTTCCAATTCCTCTATCTCATTTTTCATTTTTATTACTATACTATTAATCTTACCTCATATTATGGCTTATAATGTTTACTTTAATTGAGATTATTAGGGTCATGAGCATGGCACATCATCATTCTACTTATTTCCCTTTCCTTTCCTCCTCACTTCTTGCCCTCATTCCCTTGGTCCATTTTCCTACTGCAAGAAATCCATCTCTTTGCCCCCTTCTATTTATCCTTTTTCATTCTCTTTGTTTTCACTTTGCTTCATTCAAAGGGGAGATATTTTACAATATTAAAACTTATGTATCTGGTTTATTGCACTCAACACATTTTCCAATTGCAGCAATTTTCCTACAAGTGTCTCCAATTGTCCTTCTTTAAAGCTGAGTAATATTATGAATATATATGAATATAGATATTATGAATTTATATATCGCATTTTTATTCAGTTGTCTGTTAATGGGTATACAGACTACTTCCAGGATTTTGCTATTAAAAAATTATGCTGCTGTGAACATTGGAATGCATGTATCCTTATAGTATAAAAACTTAATCTCTTTGGGAAAGATAACTACCAGTGGGATAGCTAGGTTGTACAGTTTCTAATTTCAGTTCTTTGAGAAATCTCCATAATATTTGTACTAGCTTACATTCCCACTAACAATGGAAGAGTATTCCCTTTTAACCACAGCCATGTCAGTATTTGCTATTGTTTGATTTCTTAATGATTGCCATTCTTTCTGGAGTAAGAAGGAACCTTAATATTGTTTTAATTTGCATCAGAGGAGTTGAACATTCTTTCATATATTTGTTGAACTTTTTTCCCCCTCTGTTAAGTGAATATTTATTTTTCTTGGCAATTTCTTGACTAGATCTTTAATTTTCGGTGATTTAACTTTTTTTCGTTCATTGCATATTCTAGATATTGGTCATCTGTATGAGTAGCTTGTACATTTTTTCCCCATTCTGAGAATTGTCTCTTCACTCTACTGACTGATTGTTTGGCTATACAGAAGCCTTTTTAAATCTTTATTATATTTATTGGTACATTTTAGGAATACAACACAGTTACATTCATCATTGGAATCTTGTACCTTTACATGACTTATCTTGGTTCTTATTTTTCTTCAGTCCCTAGACCTCCCTTGACCCCTCCCACCCTTCCTTGTTTGCAAATATATTGTTTCCATGTTTCTCCTTTTTTCTTTTTCCTTTTACCTTTCCCCTACCCCAGAAGCTTTTTAATTGATATAATTCTATTTATAGATTCTTGCTGCTATTTCTTGCTCAGTTGAGGTTCTATTTAGAAAATCTTTTTCTACACCTATGACTCTTAAGTGTTTTACCTATTTTTATCTTTCTGTAGGTTTACTGTTTCTGTTTTAATGTTTAGATCTTTGATTCATTTTTTATTTTAATTTAGTATATGATGAGAGATAGGATCCAGTTTCAATCTTCTGAAATCAGATAACCAGTTTTTCCAGCACCACTTGTTTAATAGGCTATTTTCCTTCAACATATGCTTTTGGCCCCTCTGTCAAAGATTAAATAATTGAATGTGTCTGGGGAGGTTTCTGCATCTTAAATTCTGTTCCCATTGGTCCATGTGTTGGTTTTTGTTCCAGGATTATGCTGTTTTTAGTCACTGTTGCTTTGTAGTATAGCATGAAGTTGGATATTGTTATGACTCCTACTTTGCTCGTGCTGTCCAACATATTTTGGCTATTCTAGGTCTCTTCTGGCTCCATACGAATTTTAGGATTATTTTCCCTAGATTAGTAAAGTATGCTGCTGTTATGTTGATTGAGACTGCATTGAATCTGTATAAAATTTTTGGGAATATGGGCATTTTGACAATATTATCTGGCCTATCTGGGAGCAAGGCACATCTTTCCTTTTTTTAAATTTTTATTTTTTAAATTTGTCTTTTTGAGACAGGATTTTGCTATCCAATTTAGAATAGCCTTGAACTCATTTTGTTGCCCATGTTAGCCCCTGCCTCACAGTAATCCTCCTGGTCCAACCTCCCAAGTGCTGGAATGTGTTTTCCACCATACCCAACTTATCTTTCCATTTTCTTTTTTTGTTTTGATTTGTTTTGTTTTTTGTTTTTTGAGACAGTGTCTCACTATGTAGTTGAGACTGACCTGGAACTCACTATGTAGCCCAGGCTGGTCTGGAACTCACAGCCATCCTCCTGCCTCAGCCTCCGGAGTGCTGGGATTACAGTCTTATGCCACCATGCCCAGCTATCTTTCCCTTTTATGATGTCCTCTTTAATCTCCTTTTACAGAGTACTATTTTTTTTCTAGAGGTCTTTAACTTCCTTAGTTACATTAGTTTCAAAATATTTCATTTTTCTGCATGCTATTGTGAATATTATTATGCTCATAATTTCCTTCTTACCCAGTTCATTATTGATGTATAAAAATATTATTGATTTTTGTGTGTCGATATTGGATCCTGCTATGTTGTTGGAATTTATTGTTAATTCTAAGAGTGTTTTGGGGGAGTTCTTTGGGTGTTCTCTGTGCAGTAACATATTATCTGCAAATAATGATAATTTGAATTCTGCCTTTTCTATATTTATCCCTTTTATTTCTTTCTCTTGCCTAATTGCTCTGGCTAACATTTCAAGTAGTAGATTGAATAGAAGAGTTGATAGAGGGTATCATTGCCTTATTCCTGATTTTAGAACAAATATCTTTACTTTTTCCCCATATAAAATTTTGATAAATTTTATAATGAATGATGGTTGTTGGTCTATCATGAATAGTTTTTGTTTGTTTGTTTGTATTTTTGAGACAGAGTCTCACTATGTAGTTGAGACTGACCAAGAACTCACTGTGTAGCCCAGGCTGGTCTTGAACTCATAGTGATCCTCCTGCCTCAGCCTCCTGAGTGCTGGGATTACAGGTGTGCGCCACAATGCCCAGCTTTTTTAAAAATAGTTTTTATCATATTCACATATAGTTCTTCTATTCCTGTTTTCTTCAATGTTTTTAACATGAAGGGTGTTAGATTTTGTCAAAAGCCTTTTCTGTATCTGTTGATATGATCATGCTGTTCTTGACCTTGTTTCTGTTAATGTGATGTATTACATTGATTAACTTATGTATATTGACCCATTCTTACATGTTTGTTATAAAACCTGCTTCATCGTGATGTATCATCTTTTTGATAGCATGCTGACTTCTTTTTGCTATTACCTTCTGGAAGATTTTTGCACTTGTGTTCAATACAGAAATAGGCCTATAATGTACTATTTAGTTGGGTCTTTATTTAGTTTGGGGATCAGGCTTCCATAAATTCATTTGGGAGCACTCCATCCTTTTAATTTTTTTTTTTTTTTTTTTTTGTACCAGGGGTCAACCTTGGGTCCTTGCATTCACAAAGCAGGTTTGGAACCACTAAGCTAAATCCCTAGCCCAATCCTTTTAATTTCTTTGAAGAACTTTAGGAGTACTGGTGATATAATACCCATAAAGATTTTGTAGAATTCAGCATTGAATCTATCAGGTTTTGGGCTTTTGTTAGTAGATTCTTTATTACTGTGACAATTTCATTGCTTGTTATTGAGTTCTTAAGCATTTTATGTCTAAATTATAATATTATAATATAATATATAATATGTGTAATATGATATAAAAAATATAGTAATTGTATGAAATCCCTAGGCCTCAGAATGTCCTTAAATGAAAATAAAGCAAGGTTTTCTGGCTATATTATTTGATCTCACTCATTACAATAGGAAAGGAATTTTCTTAGAGGTTTCTGGAAGAGGATGTCCACAATCTTCTACCACCATCTTTAATGTTCTGACATGTTTAATATAAAAACACACAAAAAGGAGGATTTTATTACTCATTTTATTGCTTTTCTGTTTTAATTTATTTTATGATATGCTATTTCATACCTTCTCTTTATAAATGATGTACCTCTGGGTACAGTTATTTAAAATCTTTCATGCTTAGAAAACCATGAAAATGTATCAGATCATATGCAAATTGCTGTCTGAAGGTACTTTTAAAGCTTTTGTTTTATAAATGAAATAAGATACAGGAGTTGATACCTGTTCACATAAATGGAGAATATTGACAGTGGAAAGTGGTTTGAATTATCATGAAATTATGGAATTATAAGATAATAGATCTATAAGGACCTTGTGAAATCATCTTTCAAGTTGTCTGCCTTTAGGCAGGTAAAAGTCTGAAATACTTTGTGCAAATATTTTCCTAGTCATTTTCTAAATGTCTCTAAGCAGAAAATCTCCAGAGTCTCCCAGAGTACTTAATATAAGTGATTTTGTATTAAAAAATACACACACACTTTACATACAATCAAAATTTCTCCTAATTTTTATTAAATGTGACTATTTTTTCCTTTTACAGAAATATTGTCCTTTTTTTAAGTGAAAAAAAAATTTATTGTGTTTTTACTTCTCTTGTTTCCATTTATAACTGTTAAGTCTTATAGTCAAATGTCTCCCCAAAACCTGTGAGCTCATACATGGGGTTTCTTGCAGGTGACTGGATCATGGGTGTGGATACTAGAATTAAGGATGTGTGATAACTACGTGGGCTTATCTAGTTCTGGGTGAAGATACGGAAGTCCCATTTTGATTGTAGATGGCACCTGTCAATAGGCGTACAGCTTGGATGAAATATAAATGGGAAGAAGGCAGGCAGGTTTGCTGCTGCTGCTGCTTGCTACTTCACTGACTTCTGCCTGCTATGCCACGAACACTCTGCTATGTTGCTCTGCCTCGAGCCAGCCAACTATGGAATGAAGCCTCTACTAACTGTGAACTGAAATAAATCTTTTTTCCTTTAACTTTGAGCATCAGATATTTTGTCTCGGGAACAAGGAAACTAATTAATATACTCTGCTTAGAAAATTTTAAAAATAACCAAAACTAAAAACTTTATTGGGCTGGGATTTAGCTCAGCGGTTCAGTGGCCTGCCTTGCAAGCGCAAGGAGCCGAGTTCAATCCCCGGTACCAAAAAAAACCAAAACCAAAACCAAAAACAAACAAACAACAAAACAAAACAAAACCTTTATTAATTACAGCGTGAAGAAAATGTCATACAGTAAAACTGTTGCTCAATCATTATGCATAAGTATGATTTTGAGCAAAAATTAATTGAATTAATCTGTCTTTCATATATTCCTTTCCATTTCCTTCTAACTTTGGTGTTCCCACTGACTTACCTAAAGTGTTAGCAAGTCTTATTCAAAGGGTTGAAGTAGTGGCTTGATAATTTGCTTAGACGATCTTTTTCTTTGACCTAATAGTAATGAATGATTTCTTTTGACAATGGTTTGATAATGGAAAAATGTTTTGTCAATTTTTCCAACAATTTATTTTTATTTTCTATTCACGGTAACACTGCTTATCAAATAATGAGACTTCCCATAGTCGTTCCTTAAGAATAATACTTTATTTGAAAATCTTAGAATTTGACAGCCTTAATCCCCCAATGGTTATGCAAAAAGAGAGAGAGAGAGAGAGAGAGAGAGAGAGAGAGAGAGAGAGAGAGAGAGATTTTCCATGGTAAATCCTTGTTCGTGCCCAGTGCATTACTCATTTTGCGAAAGTTAGATGGACTATTATGAAGAGCACAATTGAGAGCCCTATGTAGCAAGGAACAAGGGCCTCTGAGCAAAACCCACGGGGAGCTGAAACCTATACAGTATCATGTGAGTGGTGTATAGAACGGAGACTTTCAGGAACCAGTGAGCTTACAGATGGCAGCTTGACAGCAACATCATGAGTGACCTTGAGCTAGAAACATTCAGTTGTTCCCTAGTTCGCGACTGTCGGAAACACTGAAATTTAGTATCTCTTTGTTTTAAAACCCACCAAATTTCAATGAAATTTGTTACATAGTAATGATACCTAATAAATAGTGGTTCATTGTATTTATTTTTATATAAACCCACTTTTTTGTTTTAAACATTGAAAAAAACATATGAAGTGTTCATAATTGGTGATCAAAATAATTTATGATGTACTATTGTTATCTGAAAATGAATTTCCATCTTTCTCTGGAGCATTTAGGCTATTTTTAAAAGCACATTTATGGGTTCGATTTTCATTCTTTTAAGGGACAACATATGTATGAATATCAGGAGCAGTGTCAAAAAGTTGCATAGGAACAACAGGAATATTTTACAGAAGAATAAATACAGAAATTTTTAATCAATAGAGGAACTGAGATACAGATAATCAATTCTGGAAATGTTAACAAAATAGGATTCCAGTAAAGTTGCTATAAAAAGAATTCTTTTCTTAACATTCTGTATTTTACAAATATATGCTAAGTGCTTACCAATGTGTTTGCTATATCCCTAGGGCCTAGGGAAACAGAAACAGGTACCCAGCTCACTTCCTGTTATTTACTTTATAGAACTTCTGAGAAGAGATGCCCAAGATGTTCATAGAATATTGGACTATGGGGTCAGAGGGCATGAGTTCAAACTCTAGGTTAGACCCTAACCAGCTAGTAACAATGTACAAAATGATTATATATCTATAGGTTAGCTTTTCTCTCATCTTCAGAAAGGGGAGCATTAGAGTAGTCCCTTAAAGCCTATTTCAAGGCCCTAAAGTGTTAAGGAATGCAAAGTCTTTAAATTAATGTCTCATATGTAGTAAAATGCAGATAAACTTTTTGCCAAAGTATAACACACATCATCTGGAGTCCAACAGCCAATGTAGTCCTTCTTCCCAGAAGACAATTCTTGAACTTAGTCTTTACTGGAAGTATTTTTCTCAGCATTCTGTTCTTCTAAAATCCAACCAGAATCACCATTAAGTACATCCTCAGGCATTCCAGCTCTACCTTTTCAGCCAGCATCTCCATACCTTTCAAAACTCTTCCCACAACCCAGTCCCAAAAGCTCTCAAACTACCTGACAGCAACAATCCCACTCCTGATACCAAAGTCTGTTAGTTACTTTTCTTGTTGCTGAGACAAAATATTCCATACCCAATGTTAAAGGGGAAAAATTTTATTTAGCTCACAATTTGTAGATGTTTCAATCCATAATCAGCTAACTCCAAGCCAGGGTAGCTTGACATAGGGGCTTCACAGAAGAGAAGCAGTTCATTGCAGGAAGAAGATAGCTAAAGCAAGCAAACAAGGTTAACCACAGCTCTCTCTATCACTTATATCTCATAGAGGATACTTTTAGTGCCCTTGAACCTAGAACCTAGCATTGTGCCATGAATCAATCCCAGCCATCTTGGAAAAAGCACCACCTATAACTGTATGAGGCTTCAGGAGACATCTAGACACAAGATATAACAAATCACTTCCCTATTTACTTGTGATGAATAATTGGAATTTAAATTTTAAGAAAATACTATTCACTTTAGGACTGCCCAACACAAAATACATAGCAATAAGTCCATCAAAATGCATGTAATATCTGTATGAGTGAACCTATAAAACTCTGATAAAAATAGAAAATTGAATCTAATATATAAAGACCTCTTCCAGAGGCTAATAGATGTGGAAAGTTGTCAAATAGATTTATCTGAATCCATTGATCATGGGATTTTTTCTTTTTCTTTCTTTCTTTTTTTTTTTTTTTTTG
>NW_022900917.1:26277951-26297714 GCF_012274545.1 Fukomys damarensis | reverse complement strand
TTTTTTTTTTTTTTTTTTTTTTTTTTTTTTTTTTTTTTTTGGTTGTTATTGTTACTGTATGTGCTAAATCACATTATCTGATTTAGGAATTCTTAACTATTTTTGAATACCTGAGATAATCCTTCATGATCATGGTGTGCATTTTTATGTTGGTTGATTTGATTTACTAATTTTTAAAAAAAAATCAACTCAGATTTATAAATATTTTCAAAAACACTATAGTCAAGCTTAATTAAAACAAAGCAGCCAGTAAAGAAGTAATTTGAATAGTCAAGGGGAGATGATGGTAACTCCAAGTAAGGTAATTCTGTAGCAGTTTATGAGGACTACTGAAAGTTAAATTTTTAAAATACAGCTTATAAAATTTGAGGGTGAATACATCTTGAATTTAGAAATGAAAGAAAGGATCCAAGAAGTACTATTTAGGAAACACTGCCCAAGATTACATAGGATTTGAATAGTTTCAGTGGTCCCTTTAATTAATAAGAGAACATTCTAAATATAGTACTAGATACCTATTCTATGTGCAAATGCTAAAAGTATAAAATTTAAATTTCATTGGCTTCATGACAAAAGTATAAAATCAAATGGTAGTACACTTTTTATGATGTGTGGAAAACTGGGAATAAGTTTATATGGGTGATCAAGATACATTATGTGGAATTGCCTATGTTTATTCAAATTCATTTTTCAGTGTAGCTGATGAAAATAGATGAAAGCTTGAGAAAGTTATAACCAGCTAATTTCTTTGGTGATTACTTAAAGCTGTTACTTAAAGATGTTGGATTTGATCCAATTACCTAATAAGAACAGTGATTAAAACTTATGGACCTTATGAACTCTGGAAAATTCAATAAAAAAAGAGAAAACACAGACAGATACATCAGAATGAATTAGCAATCACTCCTTGAATAAAACAAACAAACAAACAAACAAACAAAAAACCGAGTTCACTCCCTGGTGCCAAAAAAAAAAAAGAAAAGAAAAGAAGAAAGGATAATGTACCAGCTACTCTGGTAGTCAAATGAAAATCAATTTATGAAGAGGGAAATAAACACTTGTGTCAAATGTTACTATTGTTTTTAATGTTCTGCCTCTACTATTTCTTTACTTGGAAAATGAGTCTTTGTAGTATAATGCTTAACATTCTGCACTAAAGCTTATTTTCAAAGGTGATTAAGGGGAAAGGGAATAAGGGGAAAAAAAGTAAATGAAAAAATGGAAATAAAGTATTTGTAAATAGGGAAAGGAGGAGGGGGTGAAGGGAGGACAAGGGTAAGGGGAAAAATTGAGAACCAAGACCTGTCATGTAAAGGTACAATATCACAATGATGAATGTAATTGTACTGTATACCTAAAATGTACCAATAAACTCAATGAGAAAAAAAAATAAAGGAGTTTACATCAAAATTTGCCATCTTTCTGACCTTTTTATTTTAATAATTTTAATATTTATATTTATAACATCAATCATGGGGTTTTGAGAACCTTTTAAAGTATTTTTGTATCATTTTAATGTTATTTTTCATAGTTTCTCATGATTCAGAGCATTTTTTTCTAAATTCCATAAAATTTTTCCTTGGAATATTTCCTATATCCATTAAATAGACTAAAAATTTTTATTCTTTATAAAGAATTTTCACAAATAGAATACTTCCATGTATTTTAAGTGGCATACTATAGTCCATTTGTTAAGAAAATAAACTAGATTTGGACATGAGGTAGGTAAAATTTTATCATTCCCTCATAATGGCTGTGAAAAAATTAAAAGTTCGACTTGTATTTACTTTGAGTTTCCACCTGTTTAACAGTTTTGCATCTATTTTGTAACTGCGGTAGGTAGATTTTCTGATTATAAAATGTTAACATAGAGGACTTTCAGTAGTATTTTTTGAACTTGAAAGAGAGCGACATGATTTCATCGAAAACCTTTGAAGTATATTATCAAATCTTTAAATTAGGAAAGAAGTAAATTGATATCCAATATTTAGCAACATATTGAAATAGGCAATTGAAACTTTTGGAATTAAGGTTATACTTTGAAGTTTAAGTAGATGATAGTGAGAAAATAAAGGTCAGAAGATCAGTTTCCAAGTTAAAGCAACATGAAAATTGAATGGATTTATATGCTTTTCACATTTTCTTATTTCCAACATATGTGTTAATCTGAAACATGGTCTAGCTTTGACATTCCTGGCTTGACCTAGTGAAACTAAGATTTTTACTTTCTTTCCCTCTCCTCAGACAGCTTCCAGAGGTCAGTGTTCTCAGGAATCCAGTGCCATAATTGGAGTACAATAAAAAGATCCCTCCAGTGGAAGACTGGATATATATTAATGTTTATAATGTGCTACATGGAAGATACCATATACAGCCAAAGGTAAGAAATAAGAAACAGGATCATCATTGTGTTCAACAAATATGTGCCACTCATTCAGTAGAGCTAAAATACTGTCAGGAAAACAAAAAATAAATTAAAATAGTTATTATTTATTATTTTTTTGTTTTTGTTTTTTTGAGACAGGGTCTCACTATGTAGTGAGACTGACCTGGAACTCACTGTGTAGCTCAGGCTCGTCTCTAACTCACAGTGATCTTCCTGCCTCAGCCCTCTGAGTGCTGGGATTACAGGCATGAGCCACCATGCCTGGCAAAATAGTTATTTTAATTAAAACAGAAACTTGTTTGCCTATTTATCTTTACATATTTTGTTAACCATCTTAATGTGCTCACTATGAGTTATGAGAAAATAGCACCCCAGCATTTGGAATCTGCACTTAAAATATCATAATGAAATTATGATATATATAAATATATATATATATATATTGAAAACCAGAGTATTAGACCAAAGAACATAATAAAATTTAAGAGAATTGCACTAAGTCAAGGTATACTTTTAGATATATTATGTTACAATATGTTTTATTCTTTCTCTTTTTCCCTATTATTTGTCATATATATATACATATATTATAGACATATTATTATATAAACATATATATTTATTTTCATATAAAATAAACCATAAAACCTTTAAACTTGTGTGGAGTTATTTCACTTAATATTATGGTCTCCAAGTGCAACCATTTTCTTACAAATGATGAAAGTTTATCCTTTTTATAGTATAGTATTCAATTGTGAATAAATACTACACTTTTAAATCATTCAACTGCTGATGGAAATATAGGTTATTTCTAAGATTTAGCTATTATAAACTGTGCTGCTATAAGCATGGGTATACATGCATCACTGTCATATGATGCGTTTAATTCTTTGGGGAAGATACCTAGCAGACTAGCTGGGCTAAAGGCAATTTCTACTTTTAGTTTATTGAGTTTATTGAGTTTACTGATTTCCATAGTGACTGTATCAGCTCACAATTCCACCATCAAAGGAGAAGTGTTCCTTTCTCATCAGAGCCTTGTCAGCATTTGTTATTGATTGATTACTTGGTGGTGGCCTTTGCTTCTGGCTTTCTGGATTGAGATGTAATCTCAGTTTCAACTTGGATTTTTTAAATGGCCAGTAGTGTTGAATATTTTTTCTTGTATTTATAGGACATTTTTATTTCCTCATCTGTGAAATTATTCACTTCAGATTTTTATTTTTTAATGAGCTCTTTACATTCCGGGGTCTAATTATTTAAATTCTTTATATATTCTCTATATTAGTCCTTTGTCTAAAGAATGGCTGGGAAAATTTTTCCCATTCTGTAGGTTGTATCTTCACTCTGTGCATGGTTTCTGTTGCTGTACAGAAGCTTTTTAATTTGATGTGATACCATTTGATGATTCTTGGTATTAATTCCTTGTGAAACCTGAGTTTTGTTCAAAAAGGCTTTGCCTACACCTGTGTTTTCAAGAGGTTTGCACATTTTGTCTCCCAGCAGAGTGCTTCTGTTCTAGTGTTTGGATCTTTAATCCATTTTTATTTAAGTCTTAGGTATGGTAAGAGATATAGGTCTAAGTTCAACTTTCAGCATGTGGATAGCCAGTTTTCCTAGCACCATTTGTTAGAGGCATCTTTTGGCTAAGGGATTTGGTATCTTTTGTCAAAAATAATATAGCTGAATGTGTCTGGGGTTGTTTCTATATTTTTGTACTATTCTGTTTTTCTATGAGTCTGTTATATTTTTTATTTGTTTGTTCGTTTGATTTGGTTTGGTTTTTTTGCCAATATCTTGATGTCTATAGCTCTGAAGCTTTGTAGCATAACTTGGAGCCCAGAATTGTGTTGCCCCTTGCCTTGTCCTTTTTGCCCAGACTTGCCTTTGGTGTTCTAGGTATTATTTTGGTTCCAGATGAATTTTAGGATTATTTTCTCTGGCTTTTTACAGGATGTTATTTGTATTTTGATTGGGATTTTGTTAAATTAATATATCATTTTGGGAAAATGACCATTTTGACTATCTTACTTCTGCCTATCCAAGAACAGGAGATATGTTTCCATTTTCTGATATCTTCTTCAATCTTTTTTCAGAATACTATAGTTTTCATTGCAGAGACCTTTCACTTCCTTCATTGGTTTAATTCCTAAGTATATCATTTTTCCTTCTCAGTAAGTTGGTGTGCAGGATCATTATTGATTTTTGAGTGTTGACTGTATTCTCCTATACTGCCAAATTAGGAGTCTTCTGATGGAAATTTGGGTGTCTCTTTTGTGAGGGATCTTGTTACTTGCAAATAAAGATACATTAAATTCTTCATTTCCTGTTCATATCCCTTTTATTTCTTTATTCTGTCTTATTGCTCTAGCTAATATTTTGAGAACTATATTAATCCAAAGTAGTGATAGTGGACATCTTTATTTTTCAGCTTTAATTGAGTTTATTGGTACATTTTAGGGATACAGTACAGTTACATTCATTGTTGGGATCTTGTACCTCTACATGACAAGTCTTGGTTCTCATTTTTTCCCCTTACCCCTGCATCTTTTTCTTGTTCTTGATTTTAGAGGAAAAGCTTTCAGTTTCTCTCTATTTAGTATGATGTTGGCTGTTGATTCATCATAGTTGACTTTATCAGGTTAAGGTAAAGACTTCCTGTTCCTATTTTCTTCAAATTTTTTCCCATTAAGTTTATTCATACAATTTAGTTATATAATACAGTTACATTCATCGTTGGGATCTTGTACCTTTACATGATGTATCTTGGTTCTTATTTTTTCTCCATTCCCCTGCCTTCCCTTCACCCTCTCCATCTTTCTATATTTCCAAAGACTTTCATGTTTTTTCTTTTCTCTTCTTACCTTTCCCTAACCCCTTCCACTTCCCCTACTCCTTTAGACCTTTTCTTCCTATTGCACAATATCAGTTATGCATTTTGATCCTTATTCAATGTTTTTTAAATCAGGGGTGAATGTAGGATATTGTCAAATGCTCTTTCTTCATCTATCAAGAAAATCATGCATTTTTTTCTCTTTGCTTCTGTTTATATGGTGTATTATGTTTACTGATTTGTGTATGTAGAACCATCTCTGCATACCTGGAATGAATCTTACTTGGTCATGATCTTTTCAATGCTTTGCTGTATTACTGTTTGCCAGTGTCTTAAGGATTTTTGCATCAGCTTTCATTAAGGAGGTTGGCCTGTAGTTACTGTTTTGGTTCAGTACGTTTCTGGTTTGGGTATCAGCATATTGTTTGCTTCTAAGAATGACTTTGGGAGTGCTGCTTCCCTTTAGATTTCATTAAAGACTTTGGGGAATGCTAGCATTATTTCTTTTCCAAAGTTCTCATAGAATTTAGCAATGAATCCATCAGAACCTAGGTTTTTCTTAGTTGGTAGCTTTTAAAATTATTTCTGCAATTTCACTGACTGATACTGGCTTATTCAGGATTTGACTTAAAACTTCTTTATTCAGCTTTGATAGTTTATATGTATTTAAAACTGTCTATTTCCCCTGAATTTTCCACTTTAGTAGAGTACAAGTTCTCAAATAGTTGCCAATAATATTCTATATTTCAGCAGAGTCTATTGTGATTTCACATTTTCAAATTTCTAATTGGATAATTTTGGTCTTTCCTTATTTTAAGATTAGGTACATGTTTGTCTATTTAATCTTTCAAAGAACTAACTGTTCAATTTATTGATTCTTGTATTTTTATTTTTGGTTTCAATTTCATTAATTTCTGCCCTGCACTGTATAATTTCCTTCCTTATATTACTTTGGGTTTGTATTGTTCTGGTTTTTCAAGGACCTAGTAGTCCATCATTAGATTATTTATTTGAGCTCATTTTATTTTTATGACACAGGAATTCACTGCTATGCACTTACCTCTTAGGACAGCTTTCATTGCATACCATAGATTCTGGTACATTATACTGACATTATCATTTGATTGTTTTTTGGAGTTTCTTGTTTTGTTTTGGTTTGTTTTTTTGGTACCAGGGATCAAACTTGGGTCCTTGCGCTTGTGAGGCAGGTGGCAAAACCACTGAACTAAATCCCAGACCCATTATCTTTTGATTGTAAAGACTGTAAAACTTTCTTTAATTTCATCTGTCACCCATTGATTATTCAAGGTTATTGTTTTATTTTCATGTGTTTGCATAATTTGTGTGGTTTCTTTTGCTATTGCCATCTAGTTTTACTGCACTGTGATCTGATAATATATGTGGGATAATTTCAGCTCTTTTGCAATTATTGAAGCATGCTTTACTTGGGTAGTATGTGGTAAATGTTATAGAAAATTCCACATGATGATAAGAACAATATGTTGTCTGTTCTTGTTGGATGGAACATTCTGTAGTTATATATTAAGTTCAATTGCTTGAAAGTTTGTTTTAACTGATATTTCCTTATTGATTTTTCATGTAGTTAATCTGTCCATTTGTTACAGTGGTTTACTGAGGTCCCTCATTACAACTTTATTGGTGTTTATCAGAGTTTTTATGTCCATTAAATTTTATTTTATGAAGTTCACCAGTACTTGATGCATATGCTTCTGATTACTACCTCTTTCTGTTGAATTGTTCCCTTAGCTAATATGTAGTGAACTTACTTGTTTCTTCTGATTAGTTTTAGCTTGAAATCCACTTTGTCTGAAATGAGGATAGCAACTCCTGCTTTTTCCTGGATACCTGTTGCAGGGAATACTATTCTCCAGCCTTTTATTTTTAATGTGTGAGTAGTTTTTTGAATTTAATGTGTTTCTTATATATTGTGTATTGGTGGGTTTTCTTTTTTTTATCCATTCAGATAATCTGTGTCTTTTGTTTACAAAACTGAGATCACTCACCTTGAGAGTTATTACTGAGAGACACTGGCTTATTTCTGTCATTGTATTACATTCCTGTTGCTGTTTTCCTCCTTTTTTCCCCATTTGCTTATTTTCTTAGCCCCCAAGTGGATTGATTCTTTTTTACTTATTGACACTGTTGGCTTCATTGTCTTTTTCTAGGCTATCCTTGATAACTTTTTGTAATGCTGGTTTGTTGTTCATGAATTTTTTGAGGGGCCTTTGTCCTGGAAATGCTTAATTTCTCCTGAAATTTTAAGGGGAATATTTTCAAGATAGATACATTTTGCGTGGGGGTCTTTATCTTTTAGGGCTTGAAACACTTCACTCCAAGTCCTCCTGCCCTTTAAGATTTGTGTATAGAAGTCTTCTGTGATTTTAATGGGTTTAAATGTGTATGTGATTCATCGCCTTCCCCTAACCGCTGTTAAGATTTTTGGGCCTGTGATGTACTTCCGAAATTTTGAGTATAATATTGTGTGCAGAGGTTCTCTTTCAGTCGTGACTACTCAGGGTTCTATATGTTCCTCATTTATCTCTATGTATCTTTCTCTGTATTTGGGAAGTATTCTGACATTATTTGGTAACTCTTATTTTATATCAGTTGTGCCGTTTTCTGATTTTTCATTTATTGTAATTAATCTTAAATCAGTCTTCTTTGAGCCATCTAGCAGTTGCTGGGTCATTTTTTAAATTTCATTTGTTCTTTTTAAGGTGCCTTTTGATAATTGGTCTTTGAAGACATTATTGTCTTCTAGTTTTGAAATTCTATCCTCACATTTGTCCCTCCTTCTGCTCCTACTTTGAATATGAATTGTATCTCCTGAGTTTCTGATTGAAACCATTCCATGTAGTACAATTCTGTGATAAATTGGTAGTTCATGTTTAGTATCACTTTATTTAGCTTTGTATTAGCATCTTCTGAGAACTGCATCATTTTGGTTTTCACCACCATTACCTGTTTAGTTATGACTTTTATAATCCTGCTGAGTATCTATTTGAGCTGTTTTCTACCCTCCTTTGCTATTTTTTAAATATAATTCAGGTGTGTGACATACTATTCTGCTCTTTAGCAATCTGTCAGTTGTTGTTGCAGGAGTTGAGCATTTTAGGTGACATTTTGTTGTCTTTTCCTCCTATGTTTCTATTGGTTTATTTGCTCTGTTTTGCATTGAAATTTGTGGGTGTTTATTTTCTAAAGACTTTGCTGCTAGTATATTGATCTCTTTAGTTGCCATTCAGTGATGTATTCTGGGCATGGCTAATTATAATTCTTTGCCATTGACTCAAGATTCAACTACCTTGGTTATTTTGGGAAAGGGGGATCTAGTGCAGTTAGTCCATCAACCCAGTTCTCTAGGAAAGTAATTTAGTATTGTTGATGTCACAAGTGCAATGTGAGTGTTGGCTTACAGAGAAGAGTAACAATTATGTGACCCTGTTAATATCAAGCAAACAGCTATAGTAGTGTTGGCCAACACAAATTAGATAGTAATACACTATAAGAAACAGTTTTGTGCTTCCCATAATCCTAGAAAGAAAACATCAATTATGATGAAACATCAAGACAACTCTGGTATTGACTTACAGCTAATAGGTATTAATGTAACAGCTATATCTCTGTTAATGGTATAAAATAATTCAACAGTAATTTTACAGAGTTAACTGCCAAGAGATTAACAGAGCTTCATGGTTATATTATTAAAGGATTTAGGAAAGAGAGGATACAAAAGGAAAACTGAAATTTTAAACTCTGTAACATGAAGAGAGAGAAGCGGTTAAAAAGATCTTATGAGGGAGTAGGATAGCTACATAATAAAGTAAAGATAGGACAAAAACTGGCAAGAAGTAGAAGATTAAAAAGGAGAAAAAGAAATTATATAGAAAGTAAAAATAAGAGAATAAGGGGAGAAAATTTTAAAGGGAGAAGAGAAAAATAAAGAAATAGAAGAAAAAAGATAGAAGCAATGCTGAATGACAAAGGAATATTATTCAAGCCCCAGGAAGCTGGTGAAGAATATTGGAGGGAAAGAAGAAAAAAACAAAAACAAAAACAAAATAAACCAAAGGAACTAAAAACATTGTCCACACACACGCACACAACAACAACGGTAAAAAACCCAACCAAATGAACAAAAATTTTTAAAAAGGAACAAAAAAAATTCTCTGAGATTTCAAGCCTATTGTTACCTTCTATTGTTACCTTCTGTGACAGTGTCCAACTGAAGGCATAACCCTGCTCTCACTGGTAGATAAAGGAGGAAATAAGAGCCTAGATCCATGCTGGTTAATCACCAGCAAGCCCCAAGTAGGATTATAGGAGGATGTCATTACTGGGACTTTCAAATCCATGGGAATTCTGGCTGAACCTGGCTTCTGAAGTTCATGGGAATAGGCCTTGAGTCATTTAGCTTATAATATTCTGGGCATCTCTTGTCAGTCTGAACATGGGTTTCTGACCATGGATGTCTTACATGGTTGTTCCTTACCAGTTACTCTGGGAGTTTAAGAATGGGAGCCCTGAGAGGAAGCCAACCTGTAGCTGCTCTGAGACCCAGGTTCTGCTGGCTTCTCCCTAGAATGGCATCTGACCTAGCCCTCTCTCCAGGGATATGACAAATGCTTGGATTAGGGTCAATCATCAACTGTTGTGGCACACAGTACCCACTGATCCATTCCACTGGTGCATTTCTCATTGACTTCTGGAATCACTCACTTTTACCACTATGTCTTTGTAGCTTTGAGCTTCCTTTCTCATAGACCAGGAGGCTGGAGTCAGGAGCCAGGCAGAAAACGCAGATAGACCCTCTCATTCTCTGCAAGGTGTTCTGTCTCCTAAATTTCTCTGTAGGTTCCAATTTTCCAATCAGATCTTTCCTGAGTCCTAGGGATCCATCTCTCTGCTTTTCATCCCCAGGTTATTATTTTCCAGTGTCTGGATTCCAAAGCTTAGAGAAGCTGAATGTTGCTGCTTACTACTCCGCCATCATCCTTGTAGTTTAAAATTGTCTATTTAAAAGTTGCCACATTTCAATTTCTAATGCAGACCTGTTTCTTACTCAACAAATTCACCTTTCAAAATTCAGCAAAAATAATTTTAAACCTTCAAAAACCATGAATCGCTAACCACAGATGAAAACCTCTCTTAAAAAACTACCCATTCATCTTTTCTTTTCTTCTTTCACATGGATTGATTTGAGTGTGTTGTTATTTCATAGAATTCCATAAAAAGCCATACAAAGTAGCCAATTCACATAGAGGATCAATGGGTATAATAAGCATCAAAGATGCCAATTTTACTACCTGCTTTCCTTGCAAAACATTAGCTAGTTATATAGCCTATTAAAGAAAGAATAGACATACAATAATTTAACTAACATTTACTGATGTCAGTCATTGTGCTGTTATACATCTACCTATGTCTGTTCAAAGAATACTGTGTTAAATTTTAAGATGTCATCATAGTAAAGGACGCATTGCCATCGGTCCTCTCAGAATATTACTGCTTGCTTCAAACAGACTTATTCTATCACCACTTTCTGAAGCAGTACTAGAAGTCCTCTTCTGAGAGTATTTACAAATTATGATAAAAAGTATGGTGAATGCTACTGCATCCAATGGAAGAACAGGTTCCTAAAAACATTACAGTGCGTCCTGATCCACTTTACTCACTGGATCTGCCAAAATGTGACCTCTGGATTTTTCCTAAAGTCAAAATGACTGTAAAAGATAAATGATTTGAATCAATTCAGGACATTCAGAAAGCCATGACAGCACAATTAAAGACACTCATGAAAAAGTACTTGTAGAACTGCCTCTAAAGTGGCACGAATGATGGAATAGTGTGTTTGAGGCAAGGAGAAGTATTTTGAGAGGGATTAATAGAAATATGTCATTTGCTATAATACTTTTGTATTTAAATCTTAAATAGCTTTTGATCAAACTTCATATATCTATATATTCAAAGTGTTCAGATAAATATTTGTATATATGTTTATACATTCATATAAATATACATGAATACATCAATGAATTTAGTTTAGCTTGTAATGGGACATGTGGACAATTTATAAAGAAAGCACTTAACTTGTCCAAATTAAAGGCGACCATCCTGGTTTCCACAAGACGGATTTAGTGCTAAAACAGAGGCAGTTCAGAGCAACCTGGAATGGCTTGTTCCTATACTGGTAGTTAAACAGACTTAAACTCATATTTACTGGATCTAGAGGCCAAGAGTAGGACTACCAGTCTATTTTATTTCTTATTGAATGGCAAGGTATTCACTTCTTCTTACTCGTTTCGATTTAATCATTTCCATGATTTTGAGCCTCATACTTGAAATTTTCTAATTCCAGATACCAATTTCTCTCGTTGTCAAGATTGTTATTGCCAGTAATCAAAACTCACATTAACTAATTAAATTCAAGGAGAATGTTTTAAGGGAGCAATCAACAGTGTTAAATGCTAAAAAAGAAATTAAGGTAGTTCTAAGTTTGATTAGTATTTTTTAATTAGGTAGTTTAAAAAGCAGTTTCACAACTTTCTAGCATCAACACTTATCCTTAGTACATAAGTGAAAATAGTAATGAACTTCCACATTAGTAATAACTACATCAGCTATTCCATTGTTTAATATTATTAAAAAGCTCCAATAAATACTTAATATTTCTCATTTGTTGCTTTTAATAGTAGCTCAGTATCTTACTCTGAGATTTCATACTCTACCTAGAAAAACTGTCTTTCCCCCAACGCTGGCATACAGGACAGAAAGTAGGGCTAAGAGAAATTCTGAACCATAAAGAATTATAATACAAGAAATTAGATCTCAGTTGTTACTGCTTCTAAAGTCTGTAGGACAAGTTTCGTAGACCAGGGTTTCTTACTGTCTCAAACTTTGCCCTCAGCTATGATAAGGTTCTGAACCACACTTTCCTTCAGTTCAGAATTTTTCTCATTTCATGTTTCCTCTACCCTGAAGTACAGATTTCCAAAACCCAGATAAAGCTACAGATAATTTATCACTTTGACAACAATGGACCTGAGAGAGTTATCTCTTTTTTACATAGTTACTGGGCATTACACCATTTCCACATCAGTCTAGGATATGGGTTTGATTTTTAGACATAAAAAGAACTCAGTAATGTATTTTACAAATTAAAATCAATCATAAGTCAAAGTAAACTCTGCTTTTCACAATTAAGAAAAGCAGGTACATAAGAATTAAAAAAAAAATAAAAATGAATTATTATGATTGCCATTTAACATTCTGGAGAATGCAAAGCAACCAAATCCTAGTACACCTTCAGGAAATTTGGCTTAGACAGAAATACATAGATTTGGCATTAGCTCACAGGTTTGACATTTTAATCAAGACTTTTTTTTTCTTCTGTTACTTTACTGCTTTGCTTTGAAGAAGGTGGAATTCTTAAATATGTTTCTCAGGTAAAGGAAGAGAGTGACATGAGGAAAAAGAAAGAAGGCAGTGTTGGTTGAGAGGCCACAATTTGTCATTTCCATTAAGTTTCTAGTTTTAAATACAGTCACTCTTGGATAGGAATAGAGAAGTAGAAATTTGATTGATTTAGGACACAGGATTTATAGGACCGTTCAGCACAGTTATGAGGGAATTAAGAGAATTTGAAACATAAGAAAAAAATTAAGAGCTCATCTAAATAGAATAAAACAGTCGGAGTCTGAATGTAATTGATATGTATATACAGTGAGAATGAGAGGACAGGAGACTGAAAAATATAATGATCAATAAGTGGCTGTTATAATAACATTAATATTTTTGAATGCTACTTCTAGGCACCTTTCCATCAATCAATAACTGAACTATATTTGTTTCACTTAAATGAAATGTTCTATGTAAATGATATAGTATGAATTGAAAAATCAGATAGTAACTGGATTAAACACCCCAGAAAAAAAGTGCCTTGGGTTTGATATGATCACTCTAGAGTAGGAATCTCAAACTAAAATCACTGCTGACATCTCACTATGAAACAGCAGGCAGTAAATCTCAGTAGTTTATAACATTAATTTTATGAAATAACCTAAAATCAAATCAAATTCATTTTTGGCTTATCTTTTAAAAATCACCAGACTGAATGAAAACAGTCTCTATTGGAATTATTGCCTATTAATGGAGTACAAAAATTGGGACATTGAAAAGCTTACCTCATTTGTGAGGATAGATTGAGCAACAAGCAACAAAACTCATATTAAAGTGTTTGAGTAATGAGTTTTTTTCTCACATAGACTCTAAATTTCTCTAGATTCTAAATCAATGGTCTGAAAGCATTCTACCTTTTGTTTGTTTGTTTGTTTTTTGAGCTTGGGTCCTTGCATGTGAGAGGCAGGTGGTGGAACCACTGAGCTAAATTCCCAGACCTGAAAGCATTTTATCTCTATTCCCGTTGTTAGCATATGAATTTGATCTTACTAGGTGTTTTGAGAAGATCTGAAAAACAACAGCTCAAAGTCTCCAGACTGAAAAATAAAACAACAGAGAAATGCTAATAATCCTGATTTAATGAGTGCGTGAGGTAACCATGTTTTGAATTATCACTTTGAACCCATTAATATGAACAATACATGCTAATCAAAAAATAAAACCCAAGACCTTAATAGATTTATTCTGCTGCAAGTCCTGTTATGTTTTATTCTCTGGATATGATTTACAAACCAACTATGAAATTTAAGTAGATATGTAAAAAATGATGTTTATATGGAGAAATTCAGATTTCTGTTATAAATGAAGTAGATGCGGAGTACATGTTGTGTAAGAGGGCATCAGAGGCTGCTAGCTTCCAGCCTGTCAGATTTGAGTAGCAGTTGATATCAGAAATAAGTCAACAGGAAAAGGAAAATCAAGGGGCACTAAGAATGAATGAAATATTTTTACTAGAACTGAAAGCAAGAAGCATCATGGAATTCCTCAGAAATCTTCAGTCAGTGGAATGTATTTTGTACAAGTAATGAAGTGTATGAAGAAGGCAGAAACAGAAAATTGGGGGTATACAAGACGTTAGAAACAGGGAAGTGACTGACCATCATCTTAGATAAAATCAAAACATTGCTTTATCAAATACCAAGATTAACACACAGTAGCAATGAATAAGACGTGAGAAAGCAGATGGAAGAAGTTAACTGAATCACAGGAGTTAAGAAATATGAATTGTAAACTAAAATATAAAACCAAAATTGATCTATTCTTCGAAAGAGAAACTTCAGGAGGCTTAGGTCTGACAACCCTAGATGATTCCTGATCTAGAGCTAAGGGATGTAGAGAAAAACTAGGATGACTATTTGAAAACTCATTAGGAATTTAAATCCTTAGATCCATTCATACTTTGCTAGTTGATTTTCTTTACAACCACCAAAATGTTCTGAAGTCTGTCCCCAGAAGATGAGAAAGAAGATTAGGTGAGACCAAACACAAGGAGGGACGTTGTAACTACCAAATTATACAAGGTAATATTTCAGAATTAAAGAACACAAATGTTCACAATTTTAAGGAAACAGGAGACCTAACACTGCCAAGAAAAGGGAAGTCAATAGGAAAATTATTGAATATTTTAGCATGATAATTTTGCAACAAGTGTAGAAGGTAACTTGTTAGATGAATTGGGCTGTCTTCACTTGCATTTATCACTGACCTCATGTTTGGAACCTAATAAAAGTACTGAAGTTTGTGTTACCCCAAAAGAGATAGGAAGAAGAGAGAATAGAGTTAAGAAAAGATTATGATCTTGTCTTACATACTTTCACCTAAAAATGTCCCCAGTTTATATTTTTTATGGATGAGCAGTACTCCGTTGTATGCAAATACTACCCATTTTCTTTATCCACTCATCTATTGATAGGCATATGGGCTATTTCCAAGGTTTAGCTATTATAAATCCTGGCACCATAAATATGGGTATGCTTGTATCACTGTGGAAAGATGATTTTAGCTCTTTTGGGAAGTTATCCAGAGCGGGAAGAGTTGCTGTGACCTTAAGTGCAATATATCATGCTGCTTTTCTTGTGAAATGGAGGAAATTGAGGATAGATGTGGGAAAGTAGGAAGAAATTGTTCAACCAGGAAGATCAAAGGAGGAATGGACAAAAGAGAAAAAGAATTTAGGAAAAGAGAATGGAAGGTAAATAGAGCTTTTGTAAATGGCTAAGAGAAGACAAAAGGTTGAAGGGGAGGAGGGGAATGGGACAGAAAGACTTAAATTATATTATATGCAGGTACAAATTCCCCGTGGTAAATGTGATCATCATCTATGGCAAACATGTACTAATAAAAAGGAAAGATGCATAAAGGAAAAGCTAGACTGCAACTTATAGAAAAGATAAGGAAGTTGCTCTAGAAGGATAGTTACTGGGGACTCCTAAAACATCACTGGAAAACTCTGCAGTAGTCTCCTGCCCATTGTATGATGCAGGCCTGAGGAAAAAAACCTAAAAGACAGAAGTAAGAGAGACAGAAAGCAGGGAGCCAGGATGACCAGTGCTGGTGCAACTGACGAAGGGAAGTGGCTGGTCCAAGACACTGATTTTTTTAAATTAATTAGTTTTATTGGTACATTTAAGGTATACAATGTAATGACATTCATCGTCGGAAATTGGCACCTTTACATAAGTCGCCTTGGTTCTTATTTTTTCCCATTCCCCTGCCCTCCCTTCAACCCCTCCACCCCTCCCTATCTACAAAAACTTGGAAACAAGCCACTGATTTTTATTGGTAATCAATTGGAGTAAAGGGGAGCTACATACAGGGTGAAACTAGTGTAAGGATACACAGTTGTGTCGGGGTTCTGTAAAGAAAAGAATCACACAGACACAGTAGATAGCATGCAAAAGCTAAAAGGCTAAAAGACTACTTTATTGCTAGACTGCTTGGGTTTTTATATCCTTATCTTACACAAGTGGGGTTATTTTAGTTCAGACAAACACTCCGTGATGTTTTCCAGCAAAGCGTACTTAAGAACATTATCTGCTTTTTAACTTGCTTACTCCGGAGCACAGATCTACACAGAGTTTCTCTTAGAGATAACTGGGATGGAGTTTGCTCAACTAGTCAAGAATTTGTCCTTGACTAGTCTCCCAGATCTCTAAGAGAGTAACTAGTGATTATCCATTCTGATCCTTCAGCCCCCACAATTCCCCTTTTTTGTTTTAGCACAGCAATAGCACGTTTTTGTTGGACACAAACTCATACAGTAAGGCAAGCACTGAATCCCACGACAAAGACTAGACAGAATATAATAACCAAAAATGACAAGAAAAAGTTTTTTTACCCATTGCATATCTGGCAACCAATGAGTCAGCCATTGAAATAAATCCCACCCTAATTTTTCATTATGTATTTTTTCCACCACTTCTTCTAACTGCTTCATCTTTTCTTGAATTTTAGGGCTGTTGTTGGTCATAATAAAACAGCACGTATTTTTTTAAATTTTGTTCTTTCACAAATATAAAACCAGCCTAATGGTAAAGGTACATGGCCATTATTATACACAATTTTTTTGTCCCCTAGAGCAATACATATTTTGTAACTTTCGTAACCTTAACCATTTTGTAGTACAATTCTTATACATGGCATACTGTGCATTATTTAACATAATCATCTGGGATTTATAATTTTATTGCATGTTTTGGTTTATGATAGAAGGGGGTTCCACAATTATAAATATCTTCATAAGTGAGATTCTTTTTAGGGAAATCTTTAAACAAAGTATTGGGCTGTATCAATCTCAGAGGAGAACCAACTGGGACAAGACAACTTCCCAATACATGATATAAATTTACATCTACAGTTAGACAAAATTCAGACAAACTAAGTGATTGTGCCTGCTGAATCCAAACATTACCAGGATTATCAAACTTTATTTATTTATTTGGGGGGGTAAGACAGAAGTCGCCCAGAAAACAGCATCCAAAAAATGATAGTCACAAGTACAGAGTTATGGGTAATTACTGCAGAGATTGCCCCAAAAAAGTTTTCTGCTGTTTCTTGTGTTGTTTCTTTTGTAGTTGCTGAGCATCAGTAACCAGAGTTTTTCCATCTCCCCAGGTGACTTTACTTCTTGTTCTTCCCCACCAAGGTTTCTTCCTCCGTGGGGGGTCCTCCAGGGTCCATGTGGCTGCAAGCTGGGTAAACTGCCCGCACAGGAACTGAAACACCTGGGGCTTGGGTAGTGGCATCGCGTAGTGCCAGTGTCTTTCCTAGCGGGTACACAAGCTGTGGGAAGCCTCATCATAAAATTTTGATTAAAAATTATGCTTAAATAAGTAAGTGGGAATAAGCGTTGCTGCTTGTGCCACAGGGGATCCATTCCCCTCTTTTGTTTTAAGTGAAAGCAAAGTGTTTAAGAAAGTGTTTAAGATCTCAATGTGCACGTTCTAGGTTGGCTTGGCCTGTGGGGTTATAAGGAATTCCAGTTTTACGAATTAAGTCCCAATACTGACAAAATTGAGAAAAGGCTTTGGACGTGTAAGCAGGGCCATTATCTGTTTTCATAGCCTTGGGGCATCCCAAGGCAGAGAAAGCAGGCAGAGGATGTAAAGGAGCTTTGGTGGATTCATGGGTCTGTGCAGTGACCCAGAGAGCTTTGGAGAACACGTCAATGGAGACAGGTAGTTAGCTGCGAGTGGCTAATGACGGAAGCTGAGTGACATCCATTTGCCATAACGTATTTGCCCCGGTGCCATGCAGATTTCCTGCATCTAGTGGAAATGAAGAGCGAGGTACACAATGGGGGCAGGACAACATGACCTGCTTAGCTTGGGACAAAGATATGTTAAGTTGATGTAAAGATTTTGCATTTTGATGAAATAATGTATGACCTTCCAGAGGATGTGTACATAAAGATAAACAGTGTAATGTGGAATCAGCATGTGCATTTCCTTCTGAGAGAAATCCAGGAATAGCAGTACGACTATACCCCATATATGCATTAAAAGTGAAAGGCGACATATCTGCAATAGCTTCTGTAATATAATAAATAGGCGAAATAGGACATGATCAAGATGAGGGGAAAGAACAGCAGAATACGAGGTAAAAGATTGGAAACTTACTGACTATCCAGGATTATATTAAGAAAGAAACAATCATAAAGCATGGGTGCAGGCTGCCAGTTTATCATGTTGGGCTGACAAATAGGGAAGTGAATAAGAATTATGCCATTGGGAACGATCATACCAGGCGACTACTCCTCAACATTTGTTACCATCCGTGAAAAGCATTAGAGCATTAGAAATAGACAGACAAGGAAAGATTGTCTATATCTTGAGAGATAGTCCAGAGAATAAGTAAAACGTGGATCCTCAGAAAAAGAAGCAAAGTGTAACATTCCTACAAAACTATATAAGGCAATGGCACAAGACAAGGACGCTTGAAACAAAGCATTGTGGTCTCCCTTTGTAATGGGGAACCAAACTGTAACAAGATCAAAGCCTAGTAGCTGTCAAGCCCGTGCACAGGCCTTGGTTATTAATTCTGCAAGTGCATCTACTACTAGTATAATACTTTTACCTGTATAATGTGATAAGTGTAACCATTCTATTATGAATACTTTATTAACTTCAGCAGATGGTGTAAATAATGTTCCAGTTGGATAAGGGTTTCCTGGAAAAATATCAAGGTGAAGCAAAGCATTTAAAGGCAAGCAATCCACAAACTGTGTTGCCATGCCTGAAAAACTTCTGGAGGTATACTTCACTGCTGTTTGGAGAGCAAAACTTCTTTTGAAATTGAAAGAAAGGTTTTAACAAATCTGTCATTAAAGGGAAATAATATGACCCCAATTGAAATGACCAAGAAAAGCCTGCAAAGAAGCTAGAGAAAATGAACAAGGCAATTGTAAAGTCAGTATTGCAGGAATAGCATAAGCCCCTGGTAAATTTAAATCTGAGATATTGCATGGGATACTGATTTCATATCTTTTCAGGAGCAATGTGTAAACCAAAATCTAGCAAAGTACTATGAAGCAGAGATAGAATCTGATAAAGTAATGTTGGTTCAGCTATTAAGATATCACCCATACAATGATAAATAAGTAGCTGAAGAAACTGTTTAGCAAAGGGGACAAGAGCCCTTTGTACATAAAGTTGACATAAGGTTGGGCTATTCATCATTCCCTGAGGAAATACTTTCTAATGACATGTTTAGTAGGGTTAGCATTATATAAAGAAGGTACAGTGAAGGCAAAATGTTCCTGGTCCTTAATGGCTAAAGGAATAGAGAAAAAAATCAGTCTTTAAGATCAATGTTGATTGCCTGAAAGATTAGAGGAATAACATTAGGGTTAGGTAATCCACACTGTAACACACCCATTGGTTCCATAATTTCATTATTTTTTCTCAAGTCATGTAATAATCTCCATTTTCTATTTTTCTTTTTTATAACAAAAATAGGTGTATTAAAAAGGAGATGTAGGGCTGGGGATTTAGCTCAGCGTTTCAGTGGCCTGCCTTGCAAGCACAAGGATCCAAGTTCAATCTACGGTACAAAAAAAAAAAAAAA
>NW_022900917.1:26265907-26277757 GCF_012274545.1 Fukomys damarensis | reverse complement strand
GAAAAAAAAAAAAAAAAAAAAAAAAGGAGATGTAGACTTCTAAATGAATTAATGCTAACTGTTCTGATATGAGAGCTCCTTCAGCTGGTAGCATTTTACTGGTTAGGGGCTATTGTTCAACCCATATGGGTTCATTAGTTTTCCATTTTAAGGCTACAGGGGAGAATGCTGCAGAGAATGCTTATGAAAAAGGCAATTGTTTAGTCTCCTGAATTTGTCGTAAAACATCCCTACCCCAAATGACAAAAGGGGTTTTCATAATAAACAGCCATACTATGACAGTTCCCTCCTTTTCTTTTGTAGTTAGCAGCATGAGAGCTCTCCTGCTCCTGATTCATCAGTTGCAATGCACCACAGGGGGATGACTTTATCAGTAGGCCAAGAAGATGACCATGAGTCCAACGGAAAAACAGTAACATCGGCTCCAGTATCTAACAGCCCCGAGATGGGGTTAGAATGAAGGTAGAGTCAACTGAGGTTGCTGTGGAGTTATCTTTAATACAGAAGCTATTAAAGTAAAACCAAATCCTTTTGACCCACGCTCCTGATTTATTGTCTCTTCTTGTTTATAGGGGACCAAAATCAGAAGGGCAAAAGACTGTCCCTTTTGAACAATTTGAGGTAAAAAAGACTAGGCCTGAATTTTAATTATTCCTATATAATCAGAGCCTATCACTCCCGGGATCACAAAACGTCCCATTTTTGTAGCATGAGATCTAGGCAACAATAAACCGAAATAATCAGAAGGCAATAGACCAGTACTGGTTGTGCGGATAAGAATAGACCTCCTCTGGCCAGGAGAGCTCCGCGTCCTCAATAGCAATTTAGTCAAGTCCTGTACTCCCTCTGGTGGCAAAAATGAACGGTGCAATGTCCGCCTCAGAGGGTGTCTCGGTGACTACAGGATACACCCCTCCTTTGTTCCAGGGCTACAGGGCCATACTTGTTCAGTTTTTTTTTTTTGTTTGTTTGTTTGTTTGTTTGTTTTTGTGGGATCGAACTGGGATCCTCCTGCTTGCGAGGCAGGCGACGGAACCACTGAGCTAAATCCCTGGCCCGTATACAGGTTGTTTGAGTCCCTTTGGTTTTTTGGGTAAAATCTACATTGATGGGCAAAGTCATATCCTTTGTTGCATACGGGGCATTTAGTAATGGGTCTTTTCTGAGGGGCTCTACATTCTTTGCTAACGTGGCCGGGTTTTCCACACTTAAAACAGCCCTTTGAGGATCGCAGTACTGCAGCCAGCAGTTGGGCTTTATGAACTTCTGAACCTACCGCCTGACAAGCCTTTATCATATCAGCCAAAGTGGCAGTGAGTTGAGTGTAAATCCCCTTTAAAACTTCTTGGCAATCATGATTTGCATTTTCATAAACTAGCTGCTTTAGCAATGCTGCTGCGGCATCCGAGTTTTCCATCTGTCTAGAGATAACTGCCTGTTATCTATCTATAAACGTGTCGTAAGACTCACCAATATCTTGTTTTACCTTTACATAATACGGCTTGACAGTAGCAGAATCTGGCATCCTTTCCATGCCCGTAAGGCAAGACTAGAGACCTGAGAAAACGCAGCCCTATTCATCTGTGCTTGTTGATCTATCCCTATGTAAGCCCCTGTACCTTGTAATACGCCCCCTGATATTGGGACTTGATTATCCAAATTGAGTATTGCCTGATGCGTAGCTAGATCATTATATTCCTGGTGCCACACAGTATATTGTGGTGATAACTTTAACCAGTACTTTCCAGTCCCAGGGGCAGATTTCATAACTTTCCCCTACTCCTTCCAGCATTGCCAGAGTGTACTGACTCATCAACCCACATTCTGCAGTGGCCTTGTTCAACTCCTCATAAACAGCATATAACAAATGTTCATGACCGGAAGGGACCGTCTGCTAGGCCGGACTGCAGGAGGCACTGGAAACAAGCTCATATTTCCTTTATACAGAGCCTCTTGAGCACAGTGAGAAAGCTTTGAGTCAGAATATGGAGGAGGGGACACGGGGACTCCTTAGGGACCAGCCGACAGAGAGGGAGCCGCGGACTGGGGCTGAGATAAAGCAGCGACAACAGCTTGTTTCGAGGGGTCTGCTGGCTTTACAACTTTGTCTATCTTGCCTACCTCAGATACATCAGCCTTTGGAAGATCCTTGTCATGATACATTCATAGCATATGAGTCACCTGATGCCACGCATGTAAAATTTTAACAGGAGCACGAGGTTCTTCATGTAAACTAATTTTTCCCAACCCCCTTTAATTGCAAAGATCCTGCATCCGGATACCAAGGACAGCAATAATCTACCTCCTCTAGCAAAGCAGTAATATCTGAAAGTGAAACTGCGTAGCTAAAATCACAACAAAAAATTAAGTTGCCCGATGTTGCTTTGCTTATCTGAAAAAGAATTCCTCCTTCTCCTTGGAGATTCGTCTCCTACCTTTTTCCGCAGACCTTTCCCAGTATCGATGGAGAAGTCGCTGCTGTCCCGCGGAGTCTCCCCACCTCTAAGGAGGGTCGGATCCAAGTTCTCGGCACCAGTTGTCGGGGTTCGGTAAAGAAAAGAATTACACAGACACAGCAGATAGCATGCAAAAGCTAAAAGGCTAAAAGACTACTTTATTGCTAGACTGCTTGGGTTTTTATATCCTTATCTTACACAAGCGGGATTACTTTAGTTCAAACAAACACTCCGTGATGTTTTCCAGCAAAGAGTACTTAAGAACATGATCTGCTTTTTATCTTGCTTACTCCGGAGCACAGATCCGCACAGAGTTCTGTTAGAGATAACTGGGATGGAGTTTGTTCCGACTAGTCAAGAGTTTGTCCTTGACTAGTCTCTCAGACCTCTACGGGAGTAACTAGTGTTTATCCATTCTGATCCTTCAGCCCCCACACAGTTGTGTGGTTTCTATGGAAATTAATGTAAGCAAGTCTCATAAAGGACAAGACAAAGCATTCTTGAATTAGGAATAGAACAGAAAAATTACACGGTTGTAAGAAGAACATTGTCCTTCTAGTTAGAAGATTTTAGTTGTGGCAATGGAATTTGGATATAAGCTACTCTGACTTCAGCAGGTAGACTTTGGCCCATCTTACTTCAATAAACAAACAAGCCAGTTGTGGGGTTAACTCTTCACAGTCTGTCCTGCTTACAGTGGTTAATATTGTGCTCCCTGCATATAGTAAAGCATATCTCATAGCAGTACATCTGCAGCAGGCCTAAAAAGTAATAGGAATTGATAGAAGCAGAAGAGATTTCTAGGATGACTCTTTACAAAGAAAATGGATCATATTATCTGATACTATTTTTCTTGGGGCAAAATTTACTGAAAACAATTGGAAATTGTGGGAAGAAGTTATGAAAACTCACAAAAGGAAACAACAAAATCATAGACTGGAATGACTGTATCAACAAAACAAAAATTATTCAATATTGACAAGGTTATAGAGAAATTGAAGCCTTCATACATTACTGGTGAAAATGTGAACAGAAATGTTACTGTGAAATGAAAGTAGCTTGGCAGTTTCTCAAAAAGTTAAGCATAAAATTACTGTATGATCTGGCAATTCTACTCATGAGTATATACCCAAAATAACTAAAGAGGGATACTCACATTCTCATAAATGAATATTTATAGTAACAATATTCATAAAAATGACAGTTTAGAAATAACCCAAATGTTCATTAATGTTGTTTCCATCTGTGAGTCCGCTCACAGAACAGGGTTCAGGAGGCCAGTACTGGGAGGGCAAGGTGCAGAATCACCATGCAGACTCCGGGGAGGTTTCTGGAACGCTTCTGCTTTATTCAGCAAATGCACAGGTTTATACAGGGTAAGGTGGGGGTGGAGCCAGGGTGGAGTCGGGATATTTGACACATTGTAATTGGCCACATGTTAGTTTTCGTATTATATGCTTTAGGGGTTGAAGTGAATGGAGTCAGAACTTTAGAGGTTTTTGAGAGGAACAGTTTCTGTCTAAGGTTATGCTTTAGGGGTTGAAGTGAATGGAGTCAGAACTTTAGAGGTTTTTGAGAGGAACAGTTTATCTGTCTAAGGTCAGATCTCTACACACCCGAGGGGGCGGATTATTACAGCCCTAACAGGCCTCAGAGTTTTCTCACAAGAGATGGGTGCGGCACTCCTGACTCAGCCAGACATTATTCTGATCCTCATATTAACAGGTGAATGAATAAATAAAATGTAGTAAATACAATGGAATAGTTCTAATCTACTAAGAAGATGAAGCACAATATTCACAAACTTGCAAATATGATGTTGTGTGAAAGAATTTCAACATAACCTGTCATAAATTATATGATTATATATTTCACACATATTTTGGGTATGGCAGATAAAATATCCAAAGTAGGCACATTTGTAGAAATAAAAAGAAGAGCAGTATTTTTTCTTGAGGTCTTGGGTATCAGGACATGAAGATTACCTAATTAATGAGTTTGAGGGTTTCTTTTCAGAAGATGAAAATGTCTGGAATTAGATAGCAGTGGTTTTGCTCAACCTTATCAATGTTCTGAAGGCTCTGAGCTATACTCTATATGATGATTAATATTGTAGTTCATTTCAAAAGTGGTAAAGAATGAAATGCTGAAAACAAGAAATAGTGTACTGCAATTTTAAATATGAATTATAATATTAGAATAAGCAATAGAAATCCAACATAAAAATTCTGAAATTGATGATTAAATGGGAGACAGTATAATGATGTTAATTAGGAGTATAGAGATGAATTAGTTGCACTAAAAAATGGAATCTATTTTCACTTTGAGAATACCAGGAGGGGAAGGTAGAGAAAGAAAATAGACATTGCTATAAATTTTTGATAGTATTTGACTTTTTGTAAACCTGCAGGTATTATTTTTAAAAATTAAAATATTAAATTAATTATTGACTGATTAAGTATCTATGCATTGATCATTTTAATTACATAATGTTTTTAAAATAAGCTGTGAAAGCCCATAACATTATATAACCCACTTGTAAAACAGCAAAGGTCTTTAATGTACAGAATTCTCCTAAATAATGAAGACAAAGATTAATAGCCACCAGAAAAAGTTAAAAACATTAAACATATAATTCTTACAAACAAATTTCAAAAGTTATTAATCAATAAATATCTGCACAATTTCTCTCATAACCAAGAAAATAGTTATTTCAAAATTGCAAAAATTAAATAATTAGTTTATAATGTATAAATTGTTAAATATACAGAACTATGATGCTGTGGACCACAAATATCATACAAGTAGTAAATATATTACAAACAGTGAAACTTCCTAAATAGGAACTAGGTAATAGCTATAAAGCTTTTCAATATTTTCAAATTCCAAACACATTTTCAAACTAAATGTAAATTATATTTCTACTCTCTTGTTACAAAATATTACAATCCCCTCAAAAGTCAGTTTCTGCAAATATGTATTCACAAGAGAATAAACCATCATGTGCAAATAGATACTTTTAAGATTATTTAAAGTGAGATCTGTGTGTAAATATATTTATTTGGTAAAATGCCATGCAGCTATTAAAATGAAATTATTAAAATAGAGTGGATGTTTGGTGGAAGACAACATGAAAAGCATGTTGCTTAATGACACCTATTTTTGGGTCCAAGTATCCACATAGTGCACTTTAAACACCTGTAGATTAATAGTGTATCACAACACAAATGGGCTTTTAAAAGATTGGATATTGAGAAAAAATTTTGACTTTAATATAATTATGAATTTAGCAATGATTTTTAAAATTATTTTTCTAGCAAAAGTAAAATAACATCATAGCAAAAACTTTGTGCACACTTACTTGATCAAAAGTGACTCCCAGATTCACAAGACAAGATCACAAGGCTAGATACAAATAAGTGAAATCAACAGTTCTTAATTAATATCCAGTTTATGTTAATCACTTATAGGAACATGATTGACTGCTTATTCCATTATCTCTAGTTTAAATACAAGAAAGCACAAAATCAGAACAATTAAATGCACTTCTAGATTACTAGTTTAAACACATAATGTAGTTTCTTAGTTTTCTCTGATATTATGGTTTGAGTTGAAGATGCAGTTATTTTTAATGCAGATTCCCAATATAGAATTACGTTTATTTAATGAACAAAATTTCCCTTAGTTTTCTCAGCCAAAAAATTCTATTATATTCTCAAATAAACCTAAGAAACCTAAGCATTGTATGAGGTTCTTCATTTTTAATTTTTCTCTTTTTACATTTCTTAATGAAATCTATGGTTCTGTAGAGACATGCTTAACATTATTTGTTGCAATCATTTTATAAAGCAATATCAGAAAACACATATTCCTTAGAAAATAACTTGTCTGGATTAGCCCATTAATAGTCACTAAGCCCTTGCTCATGCTTGTTTTAATTATTTTACAGTAAGAAAAATTTGTCTCTAACTTGAGAGAGTACTTATTGTTACAAAAATTGGTCAAATGATCCCAAATTTCACCAAATTTTTTCTTTACTTGTCTGCTTTAATCTCAGTAATAAAGCCTTATTTTGGGAAAATAGAAATAACTTATTGAAAAATTATAGAGTTTTAAACTTACATAACTAGTTTACAATAGTTGCCAGATGCAGAAAAAAATTGGAGTGATAGTTTTTATTAAACTTAAAACATATACTCAAAATAGCTATGATTTGTTCTCTGGTGCACTCTTAAATATACTTTCTCTGGGATATATACACTAACAAAATGAAATGCCTTTCTTGGTCAAAAGCCTTACATAATATTTCAAACTTATACTCTGTTATCTTATTCAGCCATGTTACCATACAACTACCCTCTTTTGTGCAAAGATGTTATCCAAGAGTTTCACTAGGGAAAACCAGACATCATAATCTCAGACAGCTCAAAGGACTTTGACCAGCTAAATTTGAGTGGTTTGAATTTTCAAAGCTAAACTTGATGTTGTTTTAAGAGCTTTGAATTCCAGTTTATTCACTCTGTTTCCTGTCTTTATTGATTATGTACAAGATGAAGCAATTAAACAAAACTTTATAATTTCTGTTGCTGGAATGACTAATTTAGGCTCCTTTCCCCAATATTCCCTTTGTTTCAAACAAAAAAGAATTTCTAAATTGATTTTAAAAGAGTCTGAGGCAACAACCTGCTTGGTCAATCCATTGGCAACTATCTTCCATTAACATTTACTTCATCACCATTCTCCTAGCAACAAACAGTATTCAGAAAAATTATACTGATATTTCTCAGATTTCACAAAGCAGGATGCATCATTCAATTTATCTGCTTCAGAACTTCCATATCTAGAATAATGTCAGGTTGAGATTTTTAGTAATTTATTGTAATTCTTTCTTGTTGAGTTTAGAGGAGCTAAAACTCTTCTAAATAATTAGTTTCTGCAAAACACAGATTATTTTAAAAAATATAATTAGTGTGCTTTTATACACAATGTCACTTTTAAAATTTAATTTATTATCTGTTAGAATGTGTGTTTGAATTATGAAAATAACAATTGTCCTACTCCCATACCTCTCCCTCTAATTTAACACAATACTAAAATTATTTGAGAAGACACAAGAATTTTAGAAAAAGTTAAGCAGTTTTCTTAAACATTATAAAATGTGTCAGGATTTTAAATATTTGAAAATGGATATCTAAATTTACTATTTCTTTTGTAAACAATAGAATTTATAATGCTTCATATAATTTAAGTCTGGTTTTGATGCAAAATTTATTTAATACTTCTAGGGGTCTATAAAATTACATTTATTTCTCCAGAAATTTATTCGTTTTGTTACTTCACAAAACAGATCCATGAAAGATCTGCCAAATTCTTTCATTTCAAAACAATTTGTTTTGTTAATGCACGTAAATGTATTTTCTTCCTTAATCTCATCATGTTATTGATTTTATATAGTATACATCATCAGAAATTATTTTATCAATCATCTAGTTTATATAATTTCATCTATAAAGAATAAAACTTCCTATTTGATCCTAGATATTTAATATTCTCTTCCTGTCACGCCATTGTCTCTTGACTACAAGGAAGATTATGAACAAAGGCTTATATTTCTGCTAAAAATATAACGGAGTGTAATGAAGATAATCTTATTGAAGTTAAAGATGTCCATTAATTTTTCTTCAAATATTTCACACACAAATTTTACTAATAGTAAATTCCCAGGAGTTTACCCAACCACTATTTCAAAGAACTAAAGTTAGCCATGCCCAGAGCACATCATGGGACTATATTGTATATTATATTTATAATATATAAACATATAAGTGTACATATATAATATATAAATAAATATACACAAGTAAATAAATTTATATCAATAATATAATATATAAATATTAAAAAATTATAAATAAGTATATATGTTCTGGTAGACAAAATAGGTCAAACTCTTGAAGATATAGGAATATGCAAGGACTCTCTGAACAGAAACCCAATTGCACAAGAAATAACATCAAGAATTAAGAAATGGAATTGTATCAAATTAAAAATTTCTGAACAGCAAAACAAATAACCTAATAAATGGAAAGAAAAATATTTCCAGCTACACTTGAGGCAGATCTAGAATATGCAAAGATCTCAAAAAAACTTTGCACCCTAAAATTAAAAAAGCAGTAAAGAATGGGTAACTGAATTAAATAGATACTTCTCAGAAGAAAAAGTACTCATGGCCAATAAATACGAGCAAAAATGTATAACATCTCTAGCCATTAGAGCAATGCAAATTAAAACAATGCTGATATTATGTCTCATTCCAGAAAGAGTGGCTATCATCAAGAAATAAAATAATAATACATGCTGGAAAGGTTGAGACACAAAAGGAATCATTCTACATTATTAGTGGGAATATAAAATAGTGCAGTCGCCATGGAAATTATAATGGAGATTCCTCAAATTACTAAAACTAGAAATTCTGTTGCCCTTTTAGGTAGCTTCCCAAAAGAGTTAAAGACAATATACCACAATGATACATAAATATCCACGTTAATTCAGAGCAACTTATAATAGCTAACTCTCGGATGTGGTCTGTGTCCATCATAGATGAGTGGGTAAAGAAAATGTGGTATTTATACACAGTGAAGTATCTCTGTGCTATAAATAAAGATAAATTTGAGTCATTTGTAGGAAAATGGATGCAGGTTGCAACAATAACTTAAGTGAAATAAATCAGAGAATCCCAAATTATGACTAGATCAAACAGCAAAACAAAAGATAGATAATAGAAATGGGGAACTAGATATTTTGCAAATGGAAAGGAGACTAAGAGATTAAGAAAGAAAGAAGGGTTGGTGGAAGTAAAAAAAATTAAGATGTGTCATTCACTTTAACAAATTCTTTCTGATGAATGTAATTATTATGCACTACAAGTGTACTAATAAAAATAAAGATTTAAAATAGAAATTATTTTATATTATAGTCAATGTTACTATTTTGTATAAAAATAATTTAATTGAAATAGTGATTTGTTAACACCTAGGGATTTACTGTTAGTAAAATTGGTGCATGAAATGTTTGAAAAAATATAGTTCTTTGCCTCTACTTCCATCTGTTTGGGTAGAGGACAATTCAGTAAAATTGGCCCAGCACATTGTTCTTTGGAAATGAACAGCCTTATTATTGGTGATACAAAGACAAATCAGAATTAGCATAGAGTAATACCCAATTAAAAAGAACAACTATGTTAGCCTCATAATGCCAAAACATCAGCAACAATAATACATTCAAAGACAAATCAGATGTTTACATCCGATAAGAACCAATAAACTTAACACTGGACCTATATAACAATAGAAAAGAGATCTAAAAAAATGATAAAGGCACAAAAACAAACCAATAGACACTGTAAATATCAACTAAATAAAACCAATATATCAAAATTAACAATAGAAAAGAATTCAGCACCGATTGCATAGAGTCAAATAAATATGTACAGGTTGATGAGGCTTAATAGTAATACCAGTAAAAATGAAAGGGTTAGGGAAGGAAGAAAGAAAAAAGTAAAATTTGAATGAAAAGGAAATAGGAGGGAGGAGAGAAAAAATTTAAATTATATTACTAAAGAGTAAAAAAATTAATAAATGTAATATTGTTTAGAATTGTTTGGAGTGCTTGTTTGGTATTCATGAAGTTTCTTAGGTGTTCTTTGTCATGGAAGTATTTTTTCCCCATCAATTTTGAAGGCTAGTTTTTCAGGATGTATCAGTCTAGGTTGGTGGCTGTTTTCTTTTAGTCTTGTAGTAGCTCACTCCAGGCTCTCCTTGACTTTTTTTTTTTTTCTCATTGAGTTTATTTGTACATTTTAGGTATGCAGTACAGTTACATTCATTATTGGGATCTTGTACCTTTACATGACAGGTCTTGGTTCTCATTTTTTCCCCTTGTCCCTGCCCTCCCTTCACCCCCTCTTCCCCTCCCCATTTACAAACATTTTATTTTCATTTTTTTCATTTTCTCCTATTTTTCTTTTCCTTTATTACCTTTCCCCTATCTTTCCCACTTTCCCTACACATTTAGCCCTTTTCTTCCTATTTCACATTATCATTTATCTTATTAGGATCTTATGTTGTATTATAGTTTTTCACACCAGAGAAACTATTCAGTATTTACACATGTGTGCCTTATTTATTTCACTTAGGATTATATCCTCAATATGTATCCATTTTCCTATGAATGAATCTAATTTCTCGTTCTTTATGCCTGAGTAGTATTCCATTTCATTCAACCTGCCAAAGATTAAAACTAGATCATTATCTTTCTCCTTGACTTTAAAGTTTGTGTTGACAAGTCTGTTGTGATTTTGATGGGCTTTTCTGTGCTTGTGATTTGTTCCTTTTCTCTAACTGCTTGTAGTATTTTGTTCTTTTGTTAAGTTCCTGGATCTTGATTATTATGTCTATGTGTAGATTTTTTTTTAATCATAGCCAGTTATAGTCCTATATGCCTCACTTATCTGTATGTGAAATACTTTTGCTCTGTTTGGGAAGTTTTCTGTCATTAAGTCTGTGAATAGTTGTTTTTTTTTTTTACATCATTTGTACTTTCTCCTGCTTTTTCCTGAACTCCTGTCAGTCTTACATTGTCCTTTACATCATTTAGGATCTGCTGGATTGATTTCTCATGTTCCCTTACTATTTTTAAGAGATCTCCCTTTACATGATCACTGACTGCCATCTGTCTTCTATATCTGATATTTTGTCTTCAGATTGGCTCAGTCTGTCGTGCATGCTTTTAAGAGAGTTTTTAATGTAGATATGTGAATTTGTTTCATGGTTTCCATTTCTTTCCTATGCTGAGTATTCATGGCTTTTATCATGGTCCTGAACTTTTGCATTTTTTTAATCTGTTTCTGTTCTAGATTCTCTAATCATGTCTTTAATTATGCACATGGAAGTTATTTCTGTTTTCAAATTTTCTAGACCTTCATTCATCTGTTTTGTTACTTACTTTGGTATCAGTTCAGGGTGTTCAGGTGGTTGATTATCAAACTTTTTCACTTCTTTTCCCCAAGACTTTGCCTTTTGCTAAGGTTTTCTTAGCTCCCATAAATGTGTTCCATCTCATAAAAATTGAGAAATATTTTAAAGAAAAATTTTAAATTTTTACTGTTAAGATTATGAATATGTACTGGAAAAATAAATTCTCAGAATCTATAATCTTTAGATTTTTCAATCTTTTTAAAAAGTCTCCTAATCTCATACTTAACTAAACTTATTCATATATTCAAAGCATATATTACATGTATAATTTGCCCTACCTATTTATCCTAATGAAAGAAAGAGGCCAGAAAAAGGCTATTCTGTGGTTATATACAACACTGAAAGAAGTTTCATTTATC
>NW_022900917.1:26260728-26265407 GCF_012274545.1 Fukomys damarensis | reverse complement strand
TGAAACCTAAGTAAAGAAAGAAGACTCAAGTACTTGATGGACTGATATACTTAATGTGTACAACTGAAACAATTTTCTTGCAATTTGATAGAATGGCAAAACACTTTGGAGAAGAAATATAAGTAACTGAAATTAATCTACTGGTCTAAATTCAACCTGTTCCTTATAGTTAAGAGATTAAAGGCCTAGAAGAATCATATAACCATTTCCAAAACAAATAAAAAGTCACCGCAGGTACTGACATATTTTCAGTGAACACATCTGAAAATACTTATTATAAATGAAAAGGAAAGCCAGGAGAAATATATCATCTGGGCAATGTATTAACTTCTTCCAGGGAAGAGTCTTTACTTAACAATGAGATGTCAACAAAGGCACAATACTAACCTGAATATGATCACGACAGAATTGTGTTGATCTGCCAAATGTTTCTACATCTGTGGTACATCTGTTTAAACAGAACCACTGGTGGGTCTGCAAAGAGGAAGACTCTGGTAAAATGTAAAGTTGTTTGTGCAACGTTTGTTCTGTTGTCAAAGGAATTTATGGGAAATCCCCAATTCAATAATTTTAACAAAAAGAATTTATCCTAAAAACAACAATGCTTTGTCTTTTTTATATCACCATGGAGTCATATTTAACAAACCTGACAGATAATTTTAAAAAATATATACAGTAATAAATTGAGTGAAGCAACGGCTTCTGGAATTCTGGGTGTCAATTTTACTCTTGGTTTGCTAATGACGTATAGCCTTAAATAATTGCGTACACAATGTAACATCAAAGAGTAGCAGAGAGTCAATATCAAGCATCAAAATGAAAACTTATACTTGGAGCTCTCTGCGACTATCCACTTCTGAAAAATGTTCTCTTTTCTTTTGATAATTCTTATAAATTCTTCATAGGTAATTTCAACAAAAGAAGAGAAGGTAATAAAATATGTATACAACAATTCAACTTGTTACCAGCACTAATTTATTCCATGAAGGAATATAATACATGTACAAACTCCAAGATATGCCTGACTCTATCAGTCTGAATTCTGCAGTCAGCTAACACTCACCTTTGTATTAATAGTCACTTCATTTACAAATATCTTATTAAACTTGTAAAGTACATATGAAAATAATTAAGACATGAATTTATTTTATGCGGGCTGCTTTTTAAAATATTCTCTAAATTTGTGTCACATCTATATTTCAATAAATTATTTTCTTTTCCAGATGTCTAATGAAGATCATCACTAACACGTTATTTATGTTTCAATAACTAGCTATACTATTTATTGTGCTGAAAAAGAGTTCACACATTTGGGCTATTTTAAAAATAAACTCACTTAAATAACATAAGGTTTACTCTCTCTAGCTTCATTTTATGTGCTTGTTCAAGAGATATAATGTGTCTGAAGTATTTCAAGTTGGTATGATTTTACTACTAAAAATTCCTTTGATTTCCACTGACATTAGTCAAGTTAAAAAGAAAAGAAAAACACAAACAAACTGCTTAGGACTAATCTCTACACATAAGGAGCTGCAACCTACTTCTTTTTTCCTTAGAACAAAAATACTACTTTTGTATTTCTCCAACTTGTAACTTATACAGTAGTAACCTTGTAAACTTGACATTGAGTTTCTATAATGACCTAAGAACTCTTGTTTTCAGACTCATGGCTTGTGCCTAATTTCAAATTACTGTTTTGAGGATTACACATTAGAAGCAGTTCTTTTAACTCTAATACTTGTTATGTACACGATTTCAAACTTTCTTGTTACTGTGTTAGTCCTTTAGTTTCCAAACAATTCAGGGAACACAATATTTTGTAGGCCTTTCATTTTTCTATGAATGTTTATTTTGTTTATCTTCAACTTATTTAGAGAGCTATATACATTCCTTTAAACTTTCCTTATTCTACTCAATGTGACTATTCTCTTCATTCACAATTTTCACTATTTTGGTGTGTTTCCTGTGCCCAGTTATCTATTCTAATCATTAATAAATTGATTAGGGTCCATACAAAAGACTAGACAAAGATTTAGTGTGTGTGTGTGTGTGTGTGTGTGTGTGTGTGTGTGTTAGTTTCAAAACACTGACTTTTAGTGACTGTAGTATAGGGTACATGTGGAAGAGTTGTTGGGAAGTGGTTCTTGAGTTCAAAAATTCTATGAAGTTTAATTGGAAGTTTATGAGTTCCATGCTTGTTATTCAATAGGTTATTAGGGAAAAGGAATCAAAATTAATTTAAAATGAGCAGAGGATCTTATAATTTTTTAGAAAAATGTAATTGCAATTACAATGTGATAATTGTTAAATAAAGATCTCTTAGAAATATTCTAATTGATATTAGAAATCATTATTTTTTCTTAAACATATTTATTTATTAGGTTGCATGGTCTTGATTTTATTTATTTATTTTTCTTCATTGAGTTTATTGGTAAATTTTAGGTATACAGTACAGTTATATTCACCATTGGGATCTTGTACCTTTACATGATAGGTCTTTGTTCTCATTTTTTCCCCTTGTCCTCGTCCTCCCTTTATCCCTCCTCCTCTCCCCCTTTACAAACACTTTATTTCCATTTTTTCATTTTCTCATATTTTTCCCCTTATTAACTTTCCCTACCCTCCTCACTTTCCCTACACCATTAGCCCCTTTCTTCCTATTTCACATTGTCCATTATATCATTAGGATCTTATGAACTATTATAGTTTATTCACACCAGAGAAACTATTCTGTATTTACATATGTGTGACTTATTTATTTCACTTAGGAGTATATCCTCAATATTTATCCATTTTCCTATGAATGAATCTAATTTATCATTCTTTATGGCTGAGTAATGTTTCATTTTACAGAAAGACCACATCTTCTTTATCCAGTTTCCAACTGATGGGTAAATGGGCTGTTTCCAAGTTTAAGCTATTACAAACTGTGCTGCTATAAACTTAGGTGTGCATATATATCAGACAAAGGACTATTATCTAGAATATATAAAGAACTCAAAACAATCAGCCCCCCCAAATATAAAGACCTGACTCAAAAATAGGCATCTAAAATGAACAGACATTTCTCAGACAAAGAAGTAAAAGCAGCAAGTAAATATATGAAAAAATGTTCCACATCACTGGTCATTCGAGAGATGCTGATGAATACAACACTGAGATTCCACCGCACCCCACAAAGAATGGCTGCTATCAAGAAATCAACCAATAACAAATGTTGGCAGGGTTGTGGGGAGAAAGGAATCCTTCTGCATTGTTGGTTGAAGTGCAGACTGGTGCAACCACTATGGAAATCTGTATGGAGATACCTCAAGGAGCTGGAACTAGAGGTTCCATTTGACCCAGCCATCCCTCTGCTTGGTGTCTTTACAAAAGAATTAATAGAAATAATTATGGATCAAAAGAGTAAAAGTATTCAATGTGATCTTAGAAAACAGATCAAACTGTTGAGGGGCAATATCACTATGAGCAATATATTTGTTTTACCCTATGATTCAGCCTCAAAGAAATTTGATAAAAGTAATTCAAGATTCCCTTTTAATGAAAGTGGGAAAAATCTTTTCAATTAATTGAAACCTAACATTAAGTATGCTGTAAGAGACTGAGGTAAAAATATGACTTTATTTAATGAACCAGTAAACTATTTTAAAAGAATGAGAAAATGGTGTGTTTTATGATGTGTTATAGGATAGGAGAATGACAATATATCCAACTATGTGTAGAAATAGTATTAGTATTTCTGTATTATTAATGGAGCAACATGATTGCTTCTATAAGACATATAATCGAGTCAATATTGTGAAACATAACCAGTAGCCTCACAAAATATTGCAAATTTGCAATTATAAACAAACAATTCTTTAAAGGTTATGCCCTATTATGCATGCTTTACAAAGACAAATACCCTATTTACTGGCTTATCATTTTATCTCTGCTGCTTATCTCCAAGACTGGAAAAATTTTGCATACTGCCTTTTTTTTGGTTACAATATACTGATATGAGATATTGGTGCCTCTCAATTTTATTTCTCTTGTTTTTTATTTTTTTGGTACCGGGCATTGAACTCGGGTCCTTACACTTGCAAGGCAGACCACCGAACCGCTGAGCTAAATCCCTGGCCCTCAATTTTACTAATATTCAGTCACGTTGGGTAGAAATGACCCCCAAGGCCTAAGATGAAAATAGAGTCCTACACACATTAGAATTTTACAAATGTGCCATCTTCCTGTCAATGGGACACAATATTGTCATTAAAACATTCATTCTTTAGTAATATAAAGGATCTCAATTATCCATTTAGTTTAAATTGCCATAAAATAAACAGCTGTAGGGGTAAAACTGCACTTCTTTAAAAAGGAAGAACTATGTTATATGAAGAGTATACACACAAATGTGACATTGAGAAGCAGTAGCATCCAGGAATAAATTATTTCTGCAATGAACAAACTTAAATTTAATACAAAAATAAAAGGAAGAGAACAACCATTGTGTCAACACGAGATAGTGCATAAGTAAAAGGTAGATAACACATTACAAAATATTTAAGACATATTTGGAAAATAAAGTTTGATGCATATTTTGGGAGATAATTCACTCTCAATGTTTCTGCCGCTCTTCTGAGCTGTTTCTGAGTCGTAGAACTCACAGCTTTTCTAGGCTTTTTTTTTTCAGCTTTAAT
>NW_022900917.1:26140050-26260712 GCF_012274545.1 Fukomys damarensis | reverse complement strand
TTGAGTTTATTGGTACATTTTAGGGATACAGTACCAGTTACATTCATTGTTGGGATCTTGTACCTCTACATGACAAGTCTTGATTCTCATTTTTTCCCCTTGTCCCTCCCCTCCCTTCACCCCCTCCTCCCCTCCCTCTCTACAAACATTTTATTTTCATCTTTTCATTATCTCACATTTTTTTCTTTTCCCTTATTACCCTTCCCCTACCCATCCCACCTTCCCTACACCTTTAGCTCCTTCTAGGACTTTTTTGAGTGAACAGTACAAAACATAGAGTATCTCTCTAAGGCAAAAAACAGATTTGTTTACTGACTAGAATGATAAAGATAATATCTTCCTCTAAAGCAAAGATAGGGCACGCAGGATTGGTATCAGGTCTTTAATAAATATTGTATAAGCTGAAGGTCCCCTAAATGGGTCATAAAGCTACTAGGTATGTACAACTAGCTGAGTTGCTCCATATTGGCCCTGTGGAATTTTAAGGACATATGCAACATATGGGAACATGAAGCCAACAGTAATAAAGTCCTATGCCTCTGACCCAGAAGTCTGGTATTTTCTTCCAGCACACACAAACAAGCACAGAGCTTGTTAGGTTAAAGATAGCTATAAAATAAAACACCTTTCATAGCGTTTAACATCTCTTTTTAAAAATAGTAGTGTGAAAATAAAAATACAGAGTTTTAATTTCATTATGGGTTTTTCAATCATTGCTTTCAGTTTTTCTCAATTATTCATGAATTTTAAAAAATTACCATTTTCATTTACATGTCTCAGAACTCAAAACTTGGAAGTTACTTTTCTAAGAAACTGATTAGAATCTTGTGCACCCAAAACACAGATTAAATTTTAAATGTTATATGCATTTTTTCTTCTAATATTGACAGGCCTCTTGATGGCAAACTCCAATTAAATATATTTAGAAATGTGTTTTATGAATATATATTACCATTCAATTTGTCAGCATACTAAGTTAATCTACCATGATAAAAGAAAATTTGTCCCAAATGAAGCCAAAGAAGATATGCATTAGGGAATTTATTTTTTTAAACATATAACATCATCAGGTTAAATAAAACAAGGTACATATTAATCATTACATACAACAAAACCTTTAAAACTTTTAGAAAAAGGATAATAAAATACACAAGATCACAAATTGAATATCCATGTCAAATAAATATTAGTAGTCCATTATATTTGGGTTTCTTACTATGTGTTTAAGCACAGTTTATTTTGGATAAAAGGATTCCATATTATTATAAATGATTAATGCAATTTATGTATGCCTGTCTTATGGTTATGTTAAGTGGCATAAAAACTGAAATCAATATTATATATGGGCACAATTAGAATTTGTTATCAGCCTCTAATATTTTTTAGGTATCAAAAGAAACAGCCAAAATACTTTTATTTATCTCCCTAACTTTGCCTCTCTCTGCCAAAATGTGAACATTGATGACAATTCCCTCTGGGTGCTTGTTTATGAGTTGTTGTCTATTTTTTAAGCTTTTATTTAAACTTTTATATTTGACAAAAAAAATTATGTGATTTATAAGAGAACAGCTTGGTCTTAATGTAACCAAGTGACTAGAGCTAAGACCTGAAAAATTTTGCTGAGGAAGCTCTCTTTGTCTTCCCTGAGATACATTTGTACTGGATTAGAATAATTACAAAATGATCCCTGAAAAGTTTTTGAATAATGTTGTCTGAAATTAATTCTACTTATCAGATGTGGACTTTAGCCATGTGAAATCATATTTTCTGCACAGTCCTAAACATAGCAGATTTCTTGGCATTATGTGAATCTTGTCTTAATACACAAAAGGGTGAGATATATTTTAGTGGGTTTTTAATAAGCTAAAAAGCATGTCATCTACTGTATGAAAAGATAGTGCATGGAAAATGTTTTCACTGGCTTTTGCTATGTTTTGGAATGGTGCCTTAAACTCTTACTTGTTCACTATATGCCTACAGATGAAATCCACTTCCTTTATGTTGTGTTATAATTTGCAGGCATTATTTTCTACTATTCAGTGAATGTATGTAGAGTTCTGATATGCAGTTGTTTGCCAGCCTCAGAATAACTATGGCTGATGTATCTTTAATCAAATACTCATTGACTGCTTTGCCAAAGTTACAGTGATTGTTACTGGGCTCATATTTAAAATAAAATGATCAATTTCTATTATGTGACAATTATCTAGATAAATTAATCTTCAAATTCCCACTAAGGTAAGTACTATCCTCATTTTGATGAATGAGAAAATTGCAGGTCCCAAATGTTGTAGTAGTCAGAGAATAGCAATTGAAACATTTGTGATTTCAGGTGATGCAGTCTCCAGGGCCCTGAACACAGCCGTTATGGTACACTGTGTATAAGAATATGACATAGGTCCTGTTCACAGTGTTCTAGTGGGTAGTTACTGTATATTAAGTAGCTATTGTATAGAAAGAGGAATATGAGATAAATGTGAAATGCATAAGGAATCAGTTGTCAAATAGTCCACTAATGATGAACATCTATTACAAAGCACATATATGCATCCATAATGCTTATGTGAAAAGTGTTATTCTGATTATATAATTTCTAGAATCCCTGTCCAAAAATTTTTAACTGAATATTAAATGAGTTAATAGGGGGATTTCCATTTCTTATAATGAGAGATTAAATCGGTCCCCAATCATGCTAAAAATAAAAGTGTGAATGATTTTTTAAACATCTTAAAATTATCTAAATGCTGTCAAGACCAGTGTACAAAAGCACCAAATTGACCCTCAAGCAGGTGTGGGAATCCAGAGATACAAATCATAATGAAAGTCACTGTTCTGATAACATATTTTCTGATGTGGAAAACTTGAATTTTTGTTTTTGTAACTTCATGAGTGGTTGAGGCTAAGAAATCAAAACCAAATGTCCACAGAATGTATGGGTGAACAAGAGCTCTTTCCACAAATGCTGTGCCCAAAATTCTCTACTCTGAGTATGATGAGAAAGATAAAAGGATTAGCTGTTGCACATCTGAAACCCTGATCTTCCATGGTTTGAAGATATTCTGAAAGAAGGGATCACAGAGTTTTTGGTGAAAAGGGTAATTACATCCAAAACATTAATAGAAATCTAAAATGAATCTTGCATATCAATAGATAGTAAAGAGACTCAGAGCCACAAAAAAACATAGAATAAATTACAGTGATAGGTCACAAATATCGTGAAAAATTTGGTTTGCAAACAGAAGCACTAGGCAAAAACTTGCTTCCATTTGCAAACAGCACATCAGGTGATGAACGCAACCATGGCCATGTTCCCAGGAAAGAATTAAGTTTGTGAACCTAGGTACCACTGTATAACTAGCAAAAGCCACAGACAATATAAACAGACCAGCAGACTAATATTGGAATCATCAAGTACAGATTATAAAGTAATGTTATTTAATGTTTTTGAAGCAACGGTTAAACTACAACATACCAACAAGAAATTAAAATTTAGAGAGTTGCATAGCATAAGCTTTTAAAAGAATGAGATGTAACTTTTAAAATTAGAAGAGAAGAGTAAAATCATAATATCTAGGACTTTAAAAGGGCAAGAAAGCTAAATTAAGACACTACTAAATTAGAAAATAAATCAAAATAATCCAGAATTCGTCATGCGATATATGCAGGAAATATTTTAGAAAAAATAAATGGGTTAGAAAGAGTTAACATACGTTCAAATTAGGTCACAGAAGAAGCAAGTAGAACAGTGCTTCTAAGAAAATATTAGAAATTTTTTTCAGAATTGAAGAAAGATTCTTTTCTACAAACCCAAACCCAGCTATAAGTAAAACCATACCCAAGCGTTTTATGGAATAACTTCAGGAAGAAAAAGGCAAAAGGAACATCTCTAAAATCACAAGTAAAAGATATCTTCCCCTTAAATGAATAGCAGTTAAAGTGAAACGGATTTTCAAATGGGATGTTGAAGGGGAGAAGGAAAGGGAGACTAGAGTTTAAAGAGAAAATATTTATAATATGCTCAAAGAAAATTAACCATCTAGAATTTTATACTTAATAAAATTATGTCTCAGGGAAGGAAGCAAAGATTTTTTTTTAGAAAACAGAAATTTTATCAAGAGAAGACCATTTCAAGGAATTCTAAAAAGAAAGAGGAAAAAAATTCAAAATGGAATGTCTGAGATACAAAAATCACTTAATAGCAGTAGAAGTATAAATATGTAGGTATCTTTTTTTTAATTAGCCATGCAAAAGTCACAGTAATGTGGAGAAAGGGAATAGAATTAGATTAGTAAGGAGCAATAACGATTCACTCAGTTGTACATTAATGGAGCTAATAAGATGTTTCTTGGCTTAACTTGGAGGAGAAAAGTCACATCAACAGCATTTATCAATTATATGTTAATGAAAAGAAAAAGTAGAAGCTGTGTAGCTACGTTACTGTTCAAGAAAAAAAGGTTTTATGTAAAAAAGTCTTACTAGGAGTAAAGATAGATACTACAAAATAGTAAAAATATCAGTATCTCGGTATATTACTAGTTTTCTATGGGGACCATAATGTAATAAAAAGGCACAAATGCAATGACTTGAGCAAAATAAGTCTGTCTTTTTGGCTAGAAATCAAGACTCTGGTGTTACCAGTATTAGTTTGAGCCATTTAGCCCATATTTTTCTCTTCTAGTTTTTGTTATTTTGTTAAAAATATTTAGTGTTCTTTGTCTTATAGATACATCACATAGATCTCTCTCTCTCTCTCTCTCTCTCTCTCACTTGCTCTCTCTCATTTTTTTTCAGCTTTAATTGAGCTTACTGGTAAATTTTAGCGCCCCCTCATGTAAAGAGCCAATTCAAAAATGGGCATCCGAAATGAACAGACATTTCTCAGACAAAGAAGTCAAAGCAGCAAATAAATATATGAAAAAATGCTCCACATCACTGGTCATTTGAGAGATGCAGATGAAAACAACACTGAGATTCCACTGCACCCCACAAAGAATGTCTACTATCAAGAAATCAACCAATAACAAATGTTGGCAGGGTTGTGGGAGAAAGGAACCCTTCTCCATTGTTGGTGGGAGTGCAGAATGGTGCAACCACTTATGGAAATCAATATGGAGATACCTCAAAGAGCTTGGACTGGAGGTTCCATTTAACCCAGCCATCCCTCTACTGGGTATCTTTCCAAAAGAGCTCCCTCTCATTTCTATCTATAAAATTCTCTATCTTATAAGGTATTGGTCATATTGAATGAGTAGACTACTCTCTTACTATAGGACCTCATCTTAACTAATAATATGTGCAAAGATCCTATTTCCAAATAAAGTAGTATTTGAGGTATTTGATAGTAAGCTTTCTGTACAAATTATGGAACACAATTAAACTCATAATTCTAAAAATTTCAGCAGTTTTACTGTGTGTGCATCTGTGAATCACTGCATGTGAGGAAAGGATGTGAATTAAGAAAGACGTTCCCTTGAGCTGGGGATGTCAGTGACTGAAATATGGATTGATGTGAAGAAGATACAAGTGGACTCGATCAGAAAAAAAAGATTTCTAAAAAATTCAAGACATTGGGAAATTAAGATGTGTACTACTCATGCACCATGAGAGAAAAGAAAGTAATGCAAATTTTAAAATATTTGAATTGACTAATAATGAAAATTTTGGGCCTCAAATCTTATGGCATAACATTAGCATTTCTCTAAAGAAAATGTGTAATTAAATGCATGTAATGGAAAAGAATGGTAAATTTAAAAATTCAAACATTCATCCTTGTACATCAAAATAGCAAAGAAATAGTTCTGTTTCTGGAAGATCTCTTTTCCTGTGATTTTGAGCTATAACTTCTCTTTTGGGAGAGATTTATCTCCATATTTCCTTTTGTAAATATAATTAGAATTTTAAATAAGAATTTATTCTTCTGACCGAGTAAGCACTTATTAACTGACTTTATGTTACCTAAATTGTTTCCTTTTTTGCACAGGAAGATTTTGTGTTCTCAAAGAATTTAATTTTTCATTTAATATTTTTTACTTTTTTCATATATTCCACATTCATGCCTGGTATAGCTATTCTGTTTGTATTAACAGTGCAAGTAATGCATGCTGGTACAGCACAGCTTGTGTACAAGTTAAATGCCAAAATGTTAGAGGCAAACTTTCTATTTACTATTACTGAACATACTATTATTGCTTTTAGTCACCTATTTAAAAATGAAACACAGATAAAATTAATAATGCATATGCTTCAGTTCTGATTTATATAAAATTTTAAATTAATTTGTTAGAAGTAATTCAACTTACATTATAGTAATGGTATTTTTCCATATGGCTGAAATTTTTAAAAAAGGTATAAAAACTGTTATAAAAAACTTATAATATGATTTTTTATGGTTATTAAAATATTTAATACATTAGAAATTGTATGATCTCCCACTTTCAAATGGAAATTTTCAAGTCATAGCAGGGCTGTTTAGGGCTACAATGTAGAAATAGGTGAATAAGTTTACAGAAATGTTAAGAAAAATAGTTACAAAGTTGCTGAAGCTGAGTAGTGTCAGTCCACTTTTTTCTTCTCATTAAATACTCAGTAGCTTTTGTGTCTTTTGTCTCTCTGTGTAGACACAGTTTATATTTACAAGATAAGTTTCTAATATTTTGAATGAGACTGCTCAAATCAAGGGGAAAATTGGGCACCTTGACGTTGTAGAGTATTCTTACATATGCCATGGAATAACTTTCAGGAATATAGTTCTTACTAGAAGGTATAGTAAGCAAGACAGTGTGATGTTGATAGAAGAAGAGCAGTAAAAATCAATAAAAGAGTACAGAGAGATAAAAATGGAACCAAATATATATAGTCAAGTAGGCTTTGATATGGAGCAAAGACAGTACAATGGGAAAAAGAAACTTCTCAACAAATGAGCAGCTGAAACTTCAAGATAAAGAATATGGGGATAGAACTTATAATTTTAACGAAAATTACACTGGTTAAGAATACAGAAGTATAAAATGAAAAACTATAAAGAAGATAAAAGAAGAAAAGCTCAGTGACTTGGATTTTATGGTAGCTTTTAAATATCATATTGAAGACATAATCCACAAGAGAAATAATTTGGATTCATTAAAACTAAAAATTTCTACTTGTGAAATCGTTAAGAGAATGAACAGATGATTCAAAGACAAGGAGAAAATACTTTCAAAGGACACATCTGATAAAGGACTAATATCCACATATACAAAGAACTCTAAAAGCATGACAATAAAAAAAAAACTAATAACACGATTTTTAAAAATGAGCCAAAGACCTTAACAGACACTTTACTGAAGATGACATACAAATGGCAAAAAAGCAGTGCACGAGGAAAGATACTACACATTTTATGTCAATCAGGAAATGCAAATTAAAACAATTTTTAGATATCTCCACACATCTATTGGAATGGCCAAAATCTAGAACATTGATAATTCCAAGTGCATGTAAGGATGTGAAAAAATAAGAACTCTCATTCATTGCTATTGTGAGTTCAAAGTTGCATAATAACCTTGGAAAGAATTTTGTCAGTTTACACAACACCAAATGTGATCGCTATATATACAGTAGTAATTGTGCTCCTTCACTTGTATGAAGAAGAGTTGAATATTTATGTTTACACACAAATCTGCACATAGGTATTCATCCAACTTTATTCACAATTTTCAAAAGTTGGAAGCAATCAAGATAAGTATGTGAATGACTAAATAAACTGGAACCACCAGACTATGGAATATTATTGATGGGTAAAGAGAAAGGCATTATCGAGCCATGAAAAACATGAAGGAACATAAGTGCGTGTTACTAAAGGAAAGAAACCAATCTCAAAGGAAATCGGGAGGTGCAGGTAGGGAGGATGGATGGGGGAAGAGAAAGGAGGGAAAGCAGATGAAAAAAGAAATTAAGATGTTATGGATATGTACCGACTCCAACTAAAAAGTAAACATTACGTACTGCAAACATGTACCAAAAAAGGGTGGGAGGGAACATATGTGTGGAGTGGGGAGGAAAGTAGGGAAAGGAGATGAAAAAAATGAATTAAGATGTATTATACATATGTACTAACTCCCTGCAAGGAATGTTGACATTATGAAGTACAAACATGTGCTAATAAAACAAAGTTTAAAAAGGGCTATATACTGTATGACTCCAAGTGTAGGACATCTCAGCAAAAACAGAACTACAGAGACAGTGAAAGATTGGTGGTTACCTAGAGTTCAGGGGAGGCAGAACTCAGAGAGCTTGGGGGAGCCCTGAAATGCCATGTGTGATGACACAGTGGTTAATGGGTACCATTATCCGCTTGTCCGAACTCAGAGGATGTGCGGCCCGAGAGTGAGGTCTAATGGAACTGAGACCTTTGAATGAGAATGCAACCCGTGCTGCTCTGACAGGGATGGTGAGAAGGAGGGGTGCGGCACTTATGAGGACAGGGAAACAGCTCAGATCTTCTCAGCGTTTCTGTGAACTTCAAATTCTCTTGGTAGTGAAGTCGTTAAGAATGCATGAAACTGAAAATGTACGTGATGCAATCAACTAGCATATGATATTTATCAAATTAATAAAACCAAGGAGTTTATAAATCATAAAGTGTTGAGGATATTATAGTTTCTCAACTATAATATGTAACTTTGTTTTATTTGTAAATACAATATTTCAAAAATATATGAGAGGAAAATGAGAAAGAACATATAATGTTTGAAGATCATATCAAACTAATAATGTTGGATCATCAGTCTGTGTTGCATAAATTTTTGCTTATTTCACATCCTTTTTTGCTGTCATATGTATATTTGAAATTTTTATTTAGTATCTTCATTTCTTGTTGTCATATATGTTTGCAATCTTTAATAAAAAAGAATGTATGAAATGACATAAATAGTAACAAAAACTTTTAACTTGAAAAATAATTCGGCTATATTTTATATAATACTATTTCATGCAACATGTGATATATGCGTGTATTACACATGTACCCTCACAGGGTAGAATGTCTTTAAAGGTTAGCGTTGCTAAAACATTGATTTTTATGTTTAAAATTAAGGTATCTAACATTAAAAATAAAATCAATAAAATTATTTTTTAAAATAAAACAGTGGAAATTTGTTTTGAAATTTATTCCCCCACTTGACACTAGATACAACATTAGAATTTGTTTTTGTTATATCATGTAATAACTACCTTTTAGATAGCCGTGGGTCATATTTTGTTTTCCACACTATACTCAGTTTCTAATGCTTCATTGTTAACTGTGTGAGTATTTTATGAGTCATTCAATAGAAGAAAAGCTGTTAGGAAAACTAAATGCATTTTTAGCTTAAAAGTCTTTTAGAATTTTTTTTTTCTTTTTGGGTTCTGGGGATCAAACTCAGGACCTTGTCTTGTGCTTATAAAGCAGGTACAGTGCCACTATGCTAAATTCCTGGCCCTCTTTTAGAAGTTCTTAAACCTTAAAAACATTGGAAATTTTCAAAATTTTCTGCTACTAAAGCCACCAACTCTTAGAAAATTGCAAATTGGTGTTTTTAAAAAATATTTTCAATACAAGTTTATTATTATTTGTGAAGCACGTTATATTTTAAAGATTATGTCTTAAAAGCAGTTAATAATCGGTACAAATCGGAAAACAATAATATAATAGTTAGCATTTATATACCAAAATAAATTTAGGGACATAAAAAGTTTGTGATGATCTTGCCTAAATTATACACAGAAATTTCACTGTATTTTTAAAAATCGGAGAAAGAGTAATCCTAAGACAGTAAGGCAGAGTAAACCTGTTGATGGCAGTCTTGAGCGTTCAAGTCCCTGTCATTGATTTGGCGCTCAGAGAGCAAATCTGGCAGGAGCCAAGGATCCCCAGCTGGACATCTCTGCCAAAGACAGGATTTTGTTGGAAAAGAAGCAGAGTTCTGTGTACAATGAAAGTTGGTGCTGACTACCCTGATGCCGCTTTGTCAAGGGTACAGAGGGAGGCAGCCCTGTTTGGAGGTTCAAGGGGGATCTAGGTGCCTGCCTGGGTGAGGGACCTGTAGTCCATGCTTTATGCTCTGCAGACAGCTGCTTGACAGAGGGACCAGAGAGCACTGGCTTGGGTCTCCTCAGCAGGACTCAGCCTTGGGCAGGTTGGAGCATGAACACAGTCCTCTAACCTCACCAACTCAAGGCCTTGCTTATGTCCTAGTCCTGAGGAAGTTTACAGGAGTCATGGTTATTAAAAAGTATCTAGCTTCTGAAATTTCATTTTGTGGTGCCAGTTAAAACCTCACTGAATGTTAGCACTGAGAACTGACAATCAAGACAAATACTAGAATGCTGCACTGTGAAAATACTACCTCCACCTCTCCTACATTTAAACACAAACATGCTTAACATCTTGGCCATTAAATAGGAAATGCAAACAACTACAATGATGTTACCCTTCACTCCTTCTACAGCACTGGTCAGCAATAGAATTTAAGAGGACAAGTGCTGGTGAGGATGCAGAAGGGCGAAACCTTTATGTATAGTGCACCCTGTGTGTGAAAACAGTTTGGCATTTCTTCAAAAAGTTGACTATAGATTTACTATACAGCTGTACTGTTCCATTCCTAGGTAGGTATCCGGAAGAACTCTAGACATGCATTCAGCAAAAATGGATATGTTCTTTACAACTGTCAAGGTCGTGACAATGAAGAACTGTACCATAGAGAGTTACAGAAAACGAAAACTGCTTCCAGTTAGAAAAACAATTTTGCTCCCAGTCAGAGCAGGTGGTGGAAGTGAAGTGGGCCTAAGGATTGCATAAAAACGTCACTAATTTTCTGGCAGAGCATTAACCCTCACCTAATTGTAAGTGATAAACCTAACAATACGCTGTATCTTAGCCCCAACTATATGCCAAACATAACACAAACTATAACATTAACACATAGTTGTACACTTTATAGTAACATAAAACTAACTCTAACCCTACCTTACCTCATAAAGTAAGGCTGAACCAGTTTAGGCTGAACCCTAAACTCCAATCCAACACCCAACACCAGTGCGAACCCTGCATTCATCCTAACCCAACCCTGGTTCCGGATTGTGGGGTGTCCTCTTCAAATTACCCTCCCTGTGTGTCCAGCACCTTCTCCATGCATCTGGACTCTTCCTTACCTGCAGCACCCCATTTTCCTGCTGCTCAGGTCTCAGGGAGGACTAGGGCAGGTTTAATAGGAAGGTGAGGTCTGGAGTTGGAAAGGAAAATTTGATTCTTAGTAAGTAAGAGTTATGATTAAATTGGCTCAATTCATGATTTGAATTTATATGATTTGCTTAGGTGCCTTTAAGTATCTTCCTCTGATATGTGTTTGCTTTGGGAATATAGATTTCATGACAAGATTTTGACATGAGCATTTTATGAAGGATCTAAAGTTGCAAGTGAAGAAGTTGAAAATCATAATTCTCATAAATAATTTTCTTAGAAAAAATAAAAAGTAGGAAGTCAGAATTTGTTCCACAGAGATAAAATTGGAAAGAAAGGTGTGAAGTGGATATTTAAGGTTGAAGAAATATATTCATAGTGCTGTGAAAACTATATAAAATGTTGATTCATATTTTCCAAATTATGTAGGCTAAACAAGAGGCATCATTTTATCAGTAAAGATGTAAAATCAAACTCATTTTTAGAGTTATTGACTTATTAATATTTACCAGGATGAAAAATCTTACTCAAATATAGGCCTAAAATAGAAGCCATGTCTTGATTTTTGTATCAATATCTGGGTTTGTGTTGCAATCTGTTCCAATAGAGTAAGATTAATATTAGAGGTCCATATTAAGCTTTAAAGGGAGAAAAGTTCTATCTTGCAGTTTGAATATTTAAAAAATGAATTTAACAATGTGAAAACACTCAGAATCCAGAATTTTACAGTATTACACTGGTTACTAAAAACAAACAAGAAAAAATGCAATAATTATAGGATCTCTTGCTTTAGAATTGGCTAGCGTCTGTCACTATGTAGGTAGACATGAAATGTTTCTGGTTATGTTCCTTTACATTTGCTTGCTAAAATAGAAAAAATATAGTAGATAGATGACAGATAGATAACCAAAATAATATTGATAAAACATAATAAACAACTAAGATGCAATGGGAACAAAGCAAAAAAATAATTCATGCTTACTTGCATTAGTCAGAGAGAAGTTAACAAGAACAAAAATTTGGATTTTTATAAGACTTTATAAGCTAAGAAGAAGGAAAAAGAGAATTCAAGATAAGGAGTATTCTTAAGGGTATACAGATGACAACAAACAGGCTATACAGAAAAACCTTGTCATTCTTAATTGAAGTATAATGGCAGAGGAGAGGAATCATGGAAAAATAAACTACTGAGGTTAATTTATAAAGATCATATAAATCAATGAAGGGATTTTTAGTTCAGCAGAATATATGATGAATAACTGAAAATCTTAGTCTTATCATAAAATAATCTAATTTAGATCCAAACACAAATTCCCAAACAAAGTTCAAGGCTATATTGCAGAAGATAGAAACTGAAGATAACAATTATGACAAATTATTAGTGATTCTCTGGTAGGAAATGCAGTATCAAAAGAAATGAATTCTACAAAGAGTAGAATTCTTACAAGATTTGAGACACAATTAGCAACTACAGATTTCTAAATTTGTAGAATTAGACTTCTTAAATATATCTTATAAGAAAATGTACTAAAGTCATTGGGTATATTGAGTAATATATAACATGTAAGGTTTTCAAGAATGCAAATTTGTTAATAAAATGTTTTGATGAAATTTAGCTGAAACAAGTACATACAACACTGGTGCTTATCCAATACACTTGTATGTGGGAGAAAAAAGCTTTCTTTCTTAGATGTTATTTTGTGACTGAAACCTTTTCTGGGATAATTATACTTCTGGTAATAGTTACACATATTTTCCAGGATTATCTCTATTCTAGTTTGGGAAAATACATATTTCATTAAAGTACATCACACATAAAGAAAGTACAATTAATAAGTTTGAAGAATTTATCTTTTCCAGCTAAAATTTTTTGTATGACTTTGATATACTAAGGAAAATAACTCATTTAACATAAACTGTCTTGTCCACTTAGAAGTTACAAATAATTGGGTGGTTTATGTGTCAAAAGGAAATAACAGACTTTATGCTGGAAATTTGCATACTGTAAACCAAAACGATTGGTAGAAGTTTTCAATTACTCCATTTTTGTTTCATGTGTATATATGACTGAGATGTCTTATGAAGGCTTTTCAAAGCCTTTGGAAGAGGTAAATTTATACTACAGATTATACCAGTTTTTGTATATTCAGTGACAAACCAACAAGTTAGTTTAAGGGGAGTCTCAATTTTTAAAAAAAGAACAAAAATAAACAAACATGGGCCAACAATATTTTAATAATCTGTGTATTCTGTTACTAAGATGGAACTTGAAAGAGATTTCTCTTGAAACATTGAAAAAATTCCCAAAAAGAAGAGAATAGATATAAAATATGTAATGTGGATACTAATGAATTACCTACAACTCAAGACAAATGGCAATAAATCTAACATTAGCAAAGAGAAGTATGGTACATATTTATAATATTTAATTGCTTAAAATTAATCAACACAGTGTAAATAGATTAATAATTGAATGGAAGTCATATGCATTATAATTTAAATGAGAAAAAATTAAAAATATTTAATATTTATAAATAATAATGCTTTGCAAACCCAGAGTTTAATGATTGATTTTGAATCACTTTATAAATAAGAATTCATCATAACTTAGAAAACTTGTTCAAGTACTGCATAAATAAGAAAAAATCAAATGGATTGTTTTGATTACTATACAGATGTTTAGCTTTCATTTTGAAACTTACCAGTACAAGAAAGGAAGACTGAAGGCCAATTTTTATGAATCTAAATCTATACCTCAATGATATACACACCTGACAAATAAATTTCAGTTTATGTCAATAATGCATCATGAAACTGATTCTCACATGACACTGGATTTTATAGAAACATGAAACTGATTCTAGCATGATGCTGCATATCACAGAAACATAACACTAGCTAGGGTGCCAATCATGTTCTTGGTCCTAAAAAATCTAAATTCAGGCAGCCCCCGAAGCGACATATTTGAGTGATTTCTACACATGCATGTAACATGAGTAAGTTTAGGGGAATGCATGAAGATTTGGGTAGGATGCTCATGTCTTTATTATTGTAGCAGCACCTTTTCAGTTAAAAGCTATAGTCATGTAGGGTTTTTGTTATGATTGGCTGACATAAATGGAAAATTCAAATCTTGGTTCACAAAGGTTCAACTTGTTATGTGTGTTAGGGTCACTAACAGACCACTGTTACACTAGAATTTAAAGGCAGTAGTGAAAATCTCATCAGGCATAGTTTGAGGGAGTTGAACTCATAATTCAACTGTCATGAAAAGAAAATAGGAGAAACTAAGATAACAATTATGACAAATTACTAGTGACTCTCTGGTAAGAAATGAGAGAATGCAGTAGCAAAAGAAAAATGCAGTTTACAGAGAGTACTATATCTTACAAGATTTGAGACACAATTAGCAACTACAAATTTCTAAATTTGTAGAATTTAACTTCTTAAATATATCTTCGAAGAAAATGTACTAAAATTCAGTGGGTATATTAAGTAATATATAACATGTAAGGTTTTCAAGAATACAAATTTGTTAATCTGAAATATGAATATATAGGTTTTTGTTTAGTGACTGAGGGTTTAACTGGTTATTTGAAGACTGAACAGAAAAATTATCGAAAGACATCATGCAAACAGTTTCCAAATAGTGCCATCTTTCTGAACATTTCAATTTGGTTATGTATCATAAAGATCAATGCTTCCCACATTAAATGAATAATCCACAGAAAGACAGTAACCAACCAAGTGGACAAATGATACGTTAAATGAAATGAACCGGGACCACAGAGGCACACGTTCAGATGGGAAGTCTGTCTATGGTGGCAAGGATGGAAATTATACAATGCACCCACTTCATAATTCCCCATTCTTCATAGCTTCTTAATATGATAATCCAAGTATTAGCAGAAGAAATTTATAAAATACCTAACTTAGTACTATTCATAGAAGAATCAAAGATTCACACTGAGTCGAATGGCACATGGTTTTGCGTAGAATTCTGCCTTTCCTGCCTGCAATAGCTGAGTTTTGTCCAGAACTATGGAATGTAGAATGTTTAATTTACTTTCTAGACCATTTAGCTTGCTGACACAGTGCCTACATGATATCAGAACAGAGCAAAAGTTTTATTTTATCACAATAGAGGTGCTGTACAATAGAGGCTCATGACCAAGAGATCTTCTGATTCCATTGGAAATTCCAGCACTTAGAAACTCCTGCCTAATAGTTAAATAAAATAGCCATATCAAGGCCCTGTTATGTGATATTCTGTATGGAGGTAATAGAACCCTCTAGGAAACAGCATAATTCTTTGTTTTTCAGGTCATTTTCTTTATTAGTACATATTTGTAGTACATAATGTTTACATTGTGTACATTGTGGGGATTTCATATATGTATGTAATGTATCTTAGTTCCTTTTTTTATCCACTTTCTTTTTTCTCCTTCCCCTTTCCATGCATTTCTTGATCTCCTTGCTTATATTTTTGTCCATTTTGCAGTACATATTGTTCACATTACTTGTATGGAGTCAACACATATACATAACACATCTTCATTCCTTTTTTATGCCTTTTCCCACTCTTCCCTCTTTCTCCCTCCATCTCTTGTTCCTGTTCTCCATTGAGAAAGATCTATCTCCCTACTTCCTAATATCTCTTTTTTTTCCTCTTTATTTTTAGTTGCATTTTGAGATATTTAAGCTTGTGTGTCTGTTTTATTTCGGTGAACATTATGGTCTCCAGGTACATCCAGTTTCCTACAAATGACTCAAGTTTATGTTTCTTTATGGTAGAGTAGAACTTTGTTGTGTGTTCATACCAAATTTTCTTTATCCATTCATTTGTTGATGTACATTCAGGCCACATCTAAGATTTAGCTACTATGAATTGTACTGCTACAAAATAGGTATGCATGTATCACTGTAAAATTATGTCAGTAGCTCTTTTGGAAAGATAACTAAAGGAAAATAGTTGGGTTAAATGGAATTCCTAGTTTTAGTTTTCTGAAGAGTCTCCATATTGATCTCCATAGTAGCTGTATTAGTTTACATTCCTACTAACCATGTAAAGGGTTCCTTTCCCTGAAAATTTCTCCAGGTTTTGTTATCCTTTGTTATCTTGATGATGGCCTTTCTTTGTGGGGTAAAATACAATCTTAATGGCCAGCAATGTTAAATATTTTCCATGTATTTATTGATTATGTGTACTTTTCTTCTGTTCATGTATATTTGTTCCTTTTGTGAAATTTTTGATTGTGTCTTTTATTTGAGGCTTATTTTTTATTTCTTTATATAGTCCAGATATTAGTTTTCTGTCAGGAGAAGAGCTGGCACCGTTTTCCCACACTGTAGGTTGTCTTTTCAGTCTGTTGGTTGTTTTGTTTGTTTCACAGAAGGTTTTCAATTTGTAATGATAGCATTTGTTGACTTTTAGTACTATTTTATGTGCAAGCAGGGTTCTGTTCAGAAAGTTTTTGCCTATGCCCCATAACTTCAAGTTTTACCTATTGTGTTTTCCAACAGGTTAAGTGTTTATAATGTTTAGTTCTTTGATCAATTTTTATTTTAGTTCAGTACATGGTGGGAGATATGGGTCTAGATTCAATCTTCTGCATCTGGATTGCCAGGTTTTCCAACACAGTCTCTTTATTAAAGAGACTGTCTTTCCTCCAGTGTATATTTTTGGAGATTTGTCAATGATCTAATAATTGAATGTGTTTGGGGTTGTTTCCCTATCTTCTTCATAAATAATTATCTGTTCCAAGGATCCTCATGTCTGCTTTTGTGCCAGTGCTATGCTGTTTTTATCATTGTAGCTTTGTAATATAACCTCAAATCTTCAATTGTGATGTCTCCTCCTTTGCTCTTTTTACCTACAATTGCTTTTTTATACTCTGGGTTTGTGTGTTGCTCCTCTGGTTAGAATATGTGGCTGTGGCTGGAATTAGGGATGGGCTTTATAACTCCGAGTGACCTATCTTGATGACTTTGACTCCACTTTCCTTTAACTCAGAGCTATTTGGTTTTTTAGTCTTTGATCCTCAGAAGAACACTTCTACAGTGAACATAGTAGGAATTCCACTAAACTTTAGTGTATGGCTGTTACTGGTCTCTTTAGTTTCATTAATTTAAGAGACCAACAGAAAAGAAAGGGAGTTACTATACTAACAGGAGTGATGAACCATATTGATCAGGGTCAGTCACACGATGCTGTTACATGTTTGTGGCAGGTAATAGTGTGTTTGGGCTCCTGTGCTTAGTTCTTCTTCCTTCACTCTCACATAGTATAATACTCAAGTAACCCCCCAATAAACTTCCTGGATATAAATTTTCATCTAAATATATTTTCTGGGAAACTTTTCATAACACAAATGATATCTGGCACCTTAGCAGAGCATGCCATTATATATCTTGAACAAATAATGGATACATGAATAAATTAAAAATAATAATAGCTAATATTTATTAAGAGCTTAATGTAAAGTGTTTACACTATTAGTCCAGTGGATCCTACAATACTCCTGCAGTAAGTTGCATTATATACTCTAATTTATTATAGAAAAGTATCAAGGATAAGACAAATTAACTTTCTCAGGCATGTGCATGATGTATGGAAGGCATTTCCCCCCCTCAATGCAGCACTATCTTCTTTCCCATCTTAATAACTATGAGAGATTGAAGTCTCTTTTAGCAACATTCCTTGTCTCTGGAAATTAAAATAGAGAAAATTTAAGTAAAATGTTGGTATTAAATTGATCTCTAGCTCTCTGCATATGTAAAAGGTATTATTTCAAATATTACTTCTGCTTTTTACTCCTTTCTTCAATTCAACCTTCACCTATCCCTTGAACTGCCTCCTTGAGATTTAATCACTGTGATGGCTCTTCCCTTACTTATATGTAGGACATATTAATAATGAAATATTTTTATGTTTAAGAAATAAGATTGTTCTCATGCTTAAAAGCAAAGGACAGATATAAGATCAAATATAAGCAATACATTTTATGCAATTTCTATAAATACTACACAGACTAGAACTCCTATGCTATATATGAAGACCAGATAGTCAAAGTTTATTTGTTTTAAATTTATACATAATAATTATAGATATCTGTGGGTTATCCTGTGATGTTTATATATATATATATTCTATATATATTCTATATATATATATATTACATTTCATAGTAAAACCAGTGTAAAAGTATATCCTCAATTGCTTATCTTTTCTGTATGGTTGAAGTAATCATTATTTTGCTTTTTAAAATTTAAAGTACATTAGTTTTATGTATAGTCACCTTCCTGTGCAACAAAACAATAGAATTTATTTCTCTTACCTGTCCATAATTAAACTTTACCCATTTCTCTTTCTCACTTCTCAGGAACCACCATTCTACTCTCATCTTTCTTATTTTTGAGTTTTAAACATAACCTTTATTTTTTAAAGTTAATATGTAAATTTTAGGAAAGAAAAACACAAGAAGCAAAAACCAAGTCATTAGCACTCATAAACTTCATGTGTTCTTCTGGTCCCACAAGTACATACACAACATGCTATTTTGTGTGATGGAGTGTGTACAGTGTGTGCCATGATTTGCCATATATCAAGAATATTCATTGATTCAAAATCCCAAAGCTATAAGAGTATGGATGCTACACCAACTAAATCTGTTAGAAAAAAAATGTAATCCTGCATTCACTGGGAACAAAAATTTGACTGAAAATAAAAATTGCAACAGGCCTCTAGATAGAAGTATTGGCAAAGTTACAATACTGCATATCCTTAATATTGAGCATATAGGTGCTCAATATCAGTGATATATGCGCACCTATATTTATAGCGGAAGAGTTTTTTATAGCTAAAACTTGGAAACAGCCCATTTGCCCATCAGTTGGAGACTGGATGAAGATGAAGTTTTTTTATAAAATGGAATACTACTCATCCATAAACAATGAGAAATTAGAGTCATTCATAGAAAAATGGACACATATTGAGGATATACCCTTTAGTGAAATAAATAAGTCACACATGTATAAATACCAAATAATTTCTCTGGTATGAAAAACTATAATGGTACATAAGATCTTAATGATATAATTGACAATATGAAATAGGAAGCAAACGTCTAAAGGTGTAGGTGAAGTGGGTAGGGTAGGGGAAAGGGAATAAGGGAAAAATGAGAAAATGAAAAAATGGAAATAAAGTATTTTTTAATGGGGAAGGGAGGAGGTGGGTGAAGGGAGGGCAGGGACAAAGGGAAAAAATGAGAACCAAGATGTGTCATGTAAAGGGACAAGATCCCAATGATGAATGTAACTGTACTGTATACCTAAAATGTACCAATAAATTCAAAGAGAGAACAAACAAATAAATAAAATGACATGTAATGCCTTGTCTGAGAGTTATCAGATCTCTCCTACTAAGATATTACTAAGACGGTATGATTCCACTGAATTATTTAAGTATTTCTACAGTGTAGCTAGAACACACACACACACACACACAAACACACACACACACACACACACACACACACACACTGGTTCCTCTAACCAAATTATAAAACTGAACATTTTGCATACTCTTAACTTTCATACTGTCAGTCTCTTTATATTGCACTTATGAATGAAATGAGATCATGTGATAACTCTCTTTCTGTGATTGACTTATTTTACTTAGCAAAATCTCTCCCACTCCATTCATGTTGCTGCAAGTGACTGGATTTTATCTATTCTTTGTGGCTGAATAGTATTTCATTACGTATATATGCCACATTTTCTTAATTTGTTCAACAGTTCATAAAGATTTTGGCTGACAATATATTTGCTGTTATGAATATTGCTCCAATAAATATAAAAGTGCAGGTGCCTGTCTGACATACTGGCTACTGGCTTTATTTTCTTTGGATATATAGCTAGTAGTTTTTGGATTATGTGGCAATTCTATTTTTAATTTTTTAGGAACTCAACATTATATTCCACAGAGTATGTACTAAGTTATATTCCCACTAATTGTTTGTAAATTTCCTTTTCTCTGCCTTCTTATCAAGGTTTGCTACCATTCATCTTTTTGATGATAGTCATTCTAACTGCATAGAGGTGACACTGCTGATGTTGAACATTCTTTCATGTACCTAATGGCAATTTATATGTTTTATTTTGAGAGATGAATATTTAGGTTTCTTGTCTGTTTTTCAATCAAATGATTTGTTTTTTGTCCTTATTGAGTTACTTGAATTCCTGATATATCCTAAGTATTAATCTTTTAAAATGTATAGCTTACAAATATTTTCACTGTATTTCTTTGAAATTGAGACCTCAATTAAAAAAATCTTCACACATTTTAATATCTTGAATCATGGCTCGTATGTTTTGTCTAGTAGTTTCATAGACTCCAGACATATATTTAAGTCTTCTATCCATTTTGAGCTATACTTTGTAACCTGTGAGAAAGGTGTAGTTTCATCCTTTATGTAGAGATCAACTTTTCCTAGAAACATTTTTTGAAAAGCCTGTTCTTGCAAAATGCAGTTTTTATCAAAATATCAGTTAGTTTTAGTTTAGCACGAGTTTATTCTAGGTTTTCTGTTCCAGTGGCCTATATTATACAAACTTTCAGTTGTTTCTTATCTTGCTGAAGCCAACCTTGTCATTCTTTCCTTTTGTATTTAATTAGATTTCTCAAGAGGAAAGGAACACAGAGAGAGAGAGAGAGAGAGAGAGAGAGAGAGAGAGAGAGAGACAGAGAGAGACAGAGAGAGAGAGAGAGAGCAGTTTTAGATGCTAAAAAGTACCACAATCCTCAAACTTCGCATAGAAGATTCAGGAAAATTACTCCTGTAGTTTGAAGACCCTCCAGCTGGAAGATTGCTGGTACAGATTAGAGTGAGTGTCTAAAGATACAGAGCTAGGGGCTCAAAGAAGACATATCTCAGCTCAAGCAGTCAGACAAAGTGAGAGTAAATGTCTGTCCCTACAAGAGTCCCCAAAGGGATTAGTTATTGAATACCCACATCAGATGGGACAATCTTGTTTGCTCACTGAACCAACTGAAGTACATATCTCTTCCTAAAGCGCTTTCACAAACACACTCAGAAATAATATTGAAGTAGGTATATCTGGATCTGTCATTCAATTAGATTGACACATACCAGTAACTATCAAGCTTTACTTGTTAAACATCAAAGCATGTTCACATGTTCAAATCATACTGTGCATGAATATCAAGCCTCATTCTGATCAAAGAAATGTTGCTGAAACATAGAATTCTTATTTTTTGAAAGAGTCATGAGGAAAATTGAGGCCTTATTGTTCTCCTGTTACCATCCATAGATACAAGCTTCTATTCTCAGTTATTGTCCAAAAGGAAAAACTACAACACTTTGATTCTAGACCTCATATATTGTATACTTAATTTAATATGTTCTGATCACCAAAATAAGTATATTGCTTTTAAGTTAGGTTTTTTTGTAATTATTTTATTTTCAGAAGTCCCAAAAGAGGAAAGAAATTAATCCAAAGATTTTAACTACATAAGACAGAACTATTTAAAATAAAGATATTACAAATAGTATATATCTGGGAAATGATTTTATGCTCAAATAATAAACATTTGAGCTGACTTTTGATTGTTTTGTTTTTCATTGACATAATATATCACAGAATTGCACATCTTGTTAACCTTCAGTCTTACCAAATGTTTTAAAGTGATTTTAATATTAATAATTATTAATTAATTTATTAATTTTTCACACCTATATACTTTTACTAATATTCATTTATATTTATCACATTTATTTTTGTGTTGTCCCTACAAATTTCTTTGTTCTTGTCTTATTCAATATTTTTAATGACATTACATGATGGGGCCTTGGCAGAGGAATGGTGAGAGGCACAGCCATGTGGAGCTTGTCTGGGACCACAGCCCCCTACCCGGGCCTCAGGAGAGAAATGGTGAGAGGCCCAGCCACATGGGTGCCTGCAATCATTTCACCCCCACTCTGCATATGCCTCTGGCATCCTGTCTGGGCTGGTACCTGAATTCATACAACAGAGGCACAGGGGATCACACAGCACAGGGAACCCTAAAGGGGATCATAAATTGTTCTGAGCTCTAGCTTGGAGTTTGAATTAATTCACACAGTTAAGGTGATAGATTAATAACTACCATACATTTTCAATTTTCTAAACTGTGCTTAATTATATTGTGTTACTGATTGTATCACTTGGGCTAAGGTGTTGTGATTGATTTAATCAGCTGTCCTGGTATAATGAAAATGAGATTACCTCAGAATCATCAGAGACTCAAAACTTAAAGACCAGTTATAACAGAAAGATCAAAGTATTAACCCAGGAATTAAACCAAGGACAGTACCAACAATAAAAATAAAAAGAAGATATTCAAGCAAGGCACAAAAAGAAACGCAGGATGCCTGTTGATCAAAGGAAATGAGGTGGAAAAGGCTGATAACCAACCACCTGGACATCCTGAAGTGATAGCACAGGAAGCAACAAAACAAACAAATAAGGCTCTAGCAAAATTCAAAACAGAAATAATTTCTGAGATAACTGCAGAGATGGTGAGCAGAATGAAAGATATGGTTACAGAATCTAGAACAGAAATGAATAAAAAAATATATGAACTCAGGACCATGATAGAAGCCATTAATGCCCAGCACAGGAAAGAAATGGAAGCCATGAAAGAGATTCAAACAGATATCCAGGAAATTAAAAACTCTATTGAAAGTATGAATAGCAAACTGAGCCAGTCTGAAGACAGGATATCAGATATAGAAGACATAATGGAGGTGACCATGAAAAGAGGAGTCTCTTAAAAATATTAAGGGAACATGAAAAATCAATCCAACTCCTAGATGATACAAAGAAGAATAATATAAGACTGATAGGAGTCCATGAAAAAGCAAGAGAAAGTTCAAATGACATAAATAAACTCTTCACAAAATTAATGACAGAAAACTTCCCAAAAAGAGCAAGAATTTAACACATATATAAGTGAGGCTTATAGTACTCCAAATAGCCATGAACACAAAAATCTAGACCTAGACATATAATAGCCAAGATCCCAGAAAAACAACAGAAGAAAATACTGCAAGCAGTTAAAGAAAAGCAATAAATCACATGCAAAGGAAAGCACATCAGAGTCACAGTAGACTTTTCAACCCAAACCCTCAAGTCAGGGAGAGCATGGAGTGAAGTATTTCAAGCCATAAAAGAAAACAGCCTCCAACCTAGACTGATGTATCCAGCAAAGCTATCTTTTAAAATGGATGGGGAAATATGATACTTCCATGACAAAGAAAACCTGAGATACTTCATGAATACCAAACCAGCACTCCAAACAATTCTAAATAATGTCCTAGAAAAAGACAATGAAGCTCACAACTCCATAAGGCCCAACAGAGCAAATCCAGCAGCAAGGCAAAAAATTAAAGAGGGGGAAAAATTAAAAAGAGCCAACAACAGGAAAAGAACATGATGATAGCAAGTCAATACATATCAGTTATAACAATTAATGTTCATGTCCTCAATTCACCAATCAAAAGAAATAGACTGGCAGAATTCATTAAGAAGCATTGCTGCTATCGATGCATAACATACTATTATTAGTCTTTATATATATATATATATATATATATATACATTATATATATATATATACACACACACATATATATATATAAATTGAATTTTGGGAAACTTTAACGGTGCTGCCAACTTTGGAAAAAGTCATCCCAATTTACTGTGTTCACTTGGCATTGTACAGAAATGGACAACCATAATGGTCTAGAAATGTTAATTTATTTTATTTTTTCCATGTGTACAGGGATAACACATCATACTAAATATTTAAGGTCATATCTACGTGGGTTTGATTACAGAAACTAATAAAGTATTCTCTAAATAATGAAAAAAAGAATAAGATAAGACTATAAGAGTGAGAGGCAATTTAAATATGTTCAGGGACCATTTTCATCTCCAGAATTAAGGATTATTTTGATGTTACATCATTGCCTTTTCTCTTTTACTTTCCTTTTTAGTTTTATTTTAGGATTCCCTATTTTTAATGTTCATACAGAGATTTCTTTAACTGAAATACCGAATAGTTTCTTTGGTGTGAAAAACTATAATAGTACACAGGATCCTAATGAGACAATTAATAATGTGAAATAGGAAGTAAAGGGCTAAGGTGTAAGGAAAGTGTGAAGGGTGGGGGAAAGGTAATAAGGGAGAGGAAAAAAATATGAGAAACTGAAAAAATGGAAATAAAGTGTTTGCAAATGGGGAGGGGAGGAGGGGTTGGAGGGAGGGCAGGGACAAGGGGTAAAATTAGAAACAAGACCCATTATGTAAAGGTTCAGAATCCCAATGATGAATGTAATTGTATTGTATACCTAGATTGTACCATTAACCTCAATAAAAAGAAAAAAAATAAAAAAAGAAGCAAAATCTAACAATATGCTGTATACAAGAAATGCACCTAGAGGCTGGGGATTTGCCTCAGTAGTTTTGCCACCTGCCTTGCAAGTGCAAGGTCCTGAATTCAATCCCTGGTACAAAAAAAAAAAAGTAAAAGAAGCTCACCTAGCTCAAAATGAAACTCATAGACTGAAAGTAAAAGGTTGGAAAATAAATCTCCATGCTACTGGAACCTGGAAAAAAGCAGGGGTAGCTATCTTATTTGCAGAAAAAAGTTAAATTTCAAAGCAAAACTAATTAAGAGAGATGAAGAAGGTCACTACATCCTTATAAAGAGAACAATCCAAGAGGAATAGATGACAATCATAAATATATATGCACCATACACTAAGGCCCCAAACTATAAAAAACAAGTATTAAGTGTCATGATAAATCAAATAAACACTAATATAGTTGCAGTGGGGGACCTCAATACCTGACTGTCACAAATAGATCATCTAGACAAAAAATCAACACTGAAAAACTAGAATTCAACCAAGCTTTTGAATAAATGAACTTAATAGACATCTACAGTGTTCCACCCCACAAAATCAGAATATACATTCTTTTTGGCTGCAAATGAGTCATTCTCCAAAATAGACCACATACTATTTCATAGAACATGTTTAAGTAAATGCAAAGGATTGGAAGTTATACCATATATACTATCAAACCATTGGACAATTAAACTGAAGATCAATAACAAAAGTAAAAATAAGATTTACACAAACACATGGAAATTGAATAACACTCTCCTTAACAACCTATGAGTCACAGAGAAAATTAAAGAAGAAATCACACAGTTTTTACAATTGAATAATAATGCCCATACAACAAAAGGAATGTAGGGACACAAACAAAGCAGTTCTATAAGCAAAATTTGTAGCAGTAATTGCACACACACTTGAGAAACAGAGCAAGTTCAAATAAACAATCTGATATTGAATCTTAAACTTCTAGAAAAGGAATAGCAAGACAAACCCAAAGCTCATACAAGGAAGGAATTTATAAAGATCAGAGCAGAAATCAATGCAATGGAGACTAAGAGAATGACACAAAAAAAATCAACGAATTGAAGAGTTTTTTAAAAAGAATAAATAAAATCAATATACACTTATCCAATGTTATTAGAAAAAAGGAAAGAAAGGTTCATATCCATGCAATCAGGAATGAAATAGGTGAAGTCACAACAGATTGAGGAGAAATCCAGAGGATCATCCATACCTACTTTATAGATATATATATATATATATATATATATATATATATATGAATTACCATAGCTGAATGAAGAAGTTATGAAAATTCTAAACACCCCAATTACAATCAGTGAAATTGAAAACATAATTAAAATTTTACCAATAAAGAAATGCCCATCTTGAAGGCTCTACTGCTGAATTCTACAAAACATTTAGAGAACTACTGCTGCTACTTCTGAAACTTTCAGTGAAATTGAAAGGGAAGTTGTACTTCCTGAATTCATTCCTAGAAGCAAGTGTTATTTTGATTCCAAAACCAGGGAAAGACTCAACAAAGAAAGAAAACTACAAGCCGATCTCACTAATGAACAAAGATGCAGAAAGCCTCAATAAGATACTGGCTAACAGAATACAGAGGGTCATACACACTGACCAAGTTGGATTTACCCCAGGGATGCAAGTCTGGTTCAACACATACAAATCAATAAACGTAATACACTATACTAACAGAGTCAAAGATCATATGATCATCTCAATAGATGCAGAAAATGCATTCCACAAAGTAAAACACCCATTTATGATAAAAACCCTGAAAAATTGTAATAGATGGTCTTTATCCCAACTTGATAAAGGCTATCTATGAAAACAAACAGCCAATATCATACTAAATGGACAAAACCAAAACCTTTACACTAAAATCAGAAGCAAGACAATGATGTCCATTGTCACCACTATTGTTCAATATAGTTTTGGAAACTTTAGCCACAGCAATTAGACAAGAGAAAAATAAAATCAATGAAGATTGTAAAGGAAGAAGTTAAACTGTCATTATTTGCTGATGATATGATACTCCACATAGAAGACCCAAAATACTCTGCCAAAAGACTTCTACACTTAATTGACAGATTCAGTAGAGTAGCTGGATAAAAGGCAAACACTCAAAAATCAATAGCCTTCTTGTACAAAAATAACAGAATCACTGAGAGAGAAATTAGAAAATAGTCCCTTTCACAGTAGAGTCCGAAAAATGAAATATCTAGGAATCAATCCAACAAAGGAAGCAAAAGACCTCTACAAGGAACTACAAAAAAAAAAAAAAAAAAAAAAAAAAAGAAAAAGATTGAAGAGGTTGTAAGAAAGTGGAAAGATATCCCTTGTTCCTGAATAAGAAGAACCAGTATAGTAAAAGTATCCATACTTCCAAAATTGCTATACAGATTTAGTGAAATCCCGACTGAAAACTGAACAGCGTATTTCACTGAACTAGAGAAAACAAGACAAAAACTCAATTGGAAACAGAATAGACCAAGAATAGCAAAAGCAATTCTAGGCAACAGAGACATGGCAGGGAGTATCATAATTCCCAGCTTCAAATTGAGTTACAAAGCCACTGTGATAAAAACAGCATGGTACTGTCAAACAAACAGACCCAACGATCAGTGGAATGGATTAGAAGACACAGAAACATCTCCAGATGTTCTAAGCTACCTCAAAGGAGCCAACCATGCTCACTGGAGGAAAGATAGCCTCTTTAATAAATGGTGTTGGAAAAAATGGATTTTAACTTGCCAAAGATTAAAACTAGACCCCTGTCTTTCTTCAGGCACTAATCTAAAATCCAAGTAGGTTAAAGATACAAATATTGAAGAAGAAATACTAAACTTTCTGGAAGATGTGTTAGGTAGAACTCTTGAAGACATTGGCATAGGAATACTTTATGAACAAATCTTTAGTAGCACAGGAACTAACACAAAGAATCAACAACTGGGATCTCATCTTATTAGAAATGCTTCTGCACTGTAAGAAAAATCACCAACAGAGCTGAGACAACCTACATTGTGGGGAAAAAATTACCATCTGTTCCTCAGAAAAAGGTCTGCTATCTAGAATATATAAGGAACTTAAAAAAACATCAGACCCCCCAAATATAAAGACCCAATTCAAAAATGGGCATCTGCAATAAACAGACATTTCTCCAACAAAGAAGTAAAAGCAGCAAATGAAGATATCAAAACAATGTTCAACATCACTAGTTATTTGAGAGATGCAGAGAGAAAAAACACTGAGATTCCACCTCATCCCAGAAAGAGTGGCTGATCTCAAGAAATCCACCAATAATAAATGTTGGCAGGGTTGTGGGGAGAAAGGAACCCTTCTCCATTGTTGGTGGGAGTGCAGACTGGTGCATCTACTGTCAAATTCAATATGGAGATACCTGAAAAACAATTAGGATTAGAAGTCTCATTTGATCCAGCATACGCCTGCTGGATATCTTCCCGGAAGAAGTAAAAGGATCATGGGCTGGGGATTTAGCTCAGAGGCAGTGCCTCTGAGTTTGACCCCTGGTACTAAAAAAAAAAAAGAAAAAAGAAAAAAATCGTACCAGAGTTATAAATGCTCACCATGTTTATAGCAGTACAGTTTATAATACCTAAAACTTGAAAACAGTTTCAACTGTAGACTGGATAAAGAAGATGTGTTTTTTGTTTTGTTTTGTTTTGAATAAATTGAGTGCTACTCAGACATAAAGAAGGAGAAACTAGAGACATTTATAGCTAAGCGAATGCACATTGAGGCCACACTCTTAAGTGAAATGAACTGGAAACATGTAAATGCTGTGTAGTTTCCCTGGTGTGATTGACAGTGTAAATAAAGATCAAAATACATCATTGATATTATGTAATAGGACGAAAAGTTCTAAATGTATAGGGGAAGTGGGAGGGATAGGAAAAGGCAAGAAGGGAAAATAAAAAGTTATGAGAAAAGAAAATACTGGAAACAAAGTCTTTGCAAATAGGGAAGGGTGCAGAGGGTGAAGGGAGGGCAGGAGAATGGGGAAAAAATGAGAACCAAGATGTGTCATATAAAGGTACAGAATCCCAATGATCAATGTAACTGTATTGTATACCTAAAATGTACCAATAAAAAAAATCAGCAGTGCATTCACATGCAATCATATCATTTAATTAGACACATTTAATCCTAAATATTGACTCTACCTCAGAAATTCATGCTCACTCCTTTTACAACTGGAGGTTCAACAAACATGAACTGTGAATTTGCACTGTATAACTCCAGTACCAATAAACTCAATGAGGAAAGAAAACAGCAACAACAAAAATCAAAAGGACCATGAGGAAAGGTTCAAAGTTTTCAATATAAAAATTTCCTTTTCCATGTATTTGTTGAAAACAGATTTTTTCCAAAAAATTCAGAAGATTGTTACAATGTTACTGTAAAGAAGTACAGATAATTTCAGAACAGTTTGTTTGCATGGCAATATGACAATCAGTCCACAGTTGGACTTTTAGTTCCTCTACTCTAGAGGCAAAGTCTACTTTCAAGTTTCCAACTATGATGTTTGTATACCTCATCCTTTGGTAGCTGTTAAATATTATAATGACTGCCAAAGCATATGCTGGGAGTTTTCCAGACACCCCAACCGAGTGTTAGGTCCATTCCTGACAACAGTGAGTGAGAAAGTCTAACCTCATATCCATAGGAACTTGTTCATCTCTACAGTGTCATAAATATTTGTGGATAATTGGATGCTTACAAAATGTGCTTTTTATAAACAGCAAAATTTAAGTTTAAATAGTAAAATTTATTTAAATATTTGTATTTTCCTTAGTTCTCTACCTCTATTTCTATCTTCAAACTGAAGCAATCTCAATCTCTCCGTCTCTTTGTCTCTTTGTCTCTCTGCTTCCCTTCAACTCTTTCCTATTTATTTGTCTTTCACCACAATATTTAACTGATTTTTTCTGCAAGTGCACTGCAGAAATCCCTATCTCTGACAAGTAAGGGCAATTCGATTCTTGCAACTGTCTACATACCAAAAATGTTCTTCACTGATTCAATCCAATGTGGGCAAATTCACTAAAACATATGAAAAGATGTCTAATAGAAATACTGAAGCAATTTATTTCCTAAATACTATTTTACATTAAATCTATTTTTATATAACTTCTTTGTGCAGTAATGTTCTTTAGTGGTACTCTCCATATCAACTATATGAAATGAATAAAGAGTATTATTGCAAGCCAAGTGTTAAATTCATGGAGTCAGGGAAAGATAGAAAGCTAGTAAAAGATGCTGAAGTAAACACCTTGAATTGTGATATTTGGCTCTTCTGGGGGCACAGATGATGGGAGAGTTCTTCTCACAAAAAATGGAGAGAATTAAATTATTAATTTATGTGTTTTTCAGTCCTAGTATTTACTAATCTATCAGCTCTCTGATTCTCTATAGTCCGTATGAGCATGCCTACTTCTATAGCCAACGTCACATTTCATTGTTTCATTAAAGTCATTCTTGTTACTTTGACAAACTCTGATTCAACCACACTAGAAAATGAAAAAGAAGAAAAAATAAAAAACATTCTAATAAACATAGAATCACCTATTGCTTTGTCATTCTTTTCTAGGCCCCAAATAATGAGGAACAAACAATACAATTTTGGTGGCTTATTTTAGGAGTTGAAAATTGTTTGAATTATTAAGCACAGCACAGAAAGAGCAACCATATAAAGATAAGAAAATTGAGGGCAGGCCTGGTGCCCCATGCCTGTAATTCTATAGGGAACTTGTCTCTTGTCTCACAAAAAGGAAGAGGGAGATGTATACTGAGAAGATAGTTTAAGGCAAAGACACTGAATTTTGAATTGGGGAAAAAATAGAGCTTTGATTTTTAGCAACTGAATCTGATGAAAACAACTATGGTAAACAAAAACCTTAAATAGACTAAAAGGTTATTAATTTAATGGTAACATGCAAATTAGTGAATGGGTAGCACTATTGTAGTTAATGAAAACTGTTTCATTTTCAATTTGAAGTATAGTAGGAAAGTATGCATTCTTCCCCTGGTGTGCTTTATTTGTACTACTAATCCTTGATTCCCCAATTAAAAGCAGCTCTATAATGACCTCCTGTTACTATTTGATCATTAAGAACGCTCTGTTCATTTGTATTCTTAGCAAATCATCCACAAGTTGCTCTACTTTCTGAAAGTTCTTTTTCTTACATATCACATATTCTGATACTTTCTTTGGTTTTATAAATAGTATCTTTTCTCATAACCTCAGCAATACAATCAAAGTGTCAGTTATGGTGTTTAAAATAAATGTCCCATTCAAGGAAAAATAACTCATAATTTGATGGTATTTAAGGCGAGAGTTGCACTAGTTACCCAGACACTGAAGTGTTTTGTGTAAGAATAATAATGGTAATGATTAAAACAACAAGAAGAAATGTTACCTGAGCCAACCTCTAGGATTTCTGTTCAATATATAATAAGGGACTGAATTTCTTAAGCTTTCCAAATAGTTATCAGGCACATAAATCCTAACAACTCCTCTCTCTACACTGAGCAGTGAGCAGTCCACCTTGTCTTCCCTTTTTAGGGTTCAGGGTTAGGCTGTACAAATGGACAGGAGGTATTCAGTGAGTCTCGTGATGGAAGCTTCTGGACACCCCACCATGTTCAGCTACTCTGTCTTTCTTCTTCTCCTTCTCCTTCTCGTTCTAATAAGTAAATAGTGTTTTTTGAGTTGATGACCTCTCTCTCCTGTGGCCTTCTTTTCCCTCAGCTGTAGTAGTAATATAATATTCCTTCAATAGAAAGAAAGATTAAAAAGACTTTTTAAGTGCTTTGGTGAGACATCCATGCTGTTAGCTAGCTTAGTGTTATAAAGGAAAATTCACCCTCTTTAACAATGGAAATAAACCCCAAAATCACAAAAAATCCCAAGTTTCTTCTACCATGATCAATCTTTTATAAAGTTCCAAATTTTTCTAAATTTAAGACATTTTCCAAATATATGGTTTCCCATAGTTATAATTGATCAACCAAATACCATAAATAAATACATACAAGTTTTGAGATTCTGATTTTAAATAAAAATTTAAAAAATTGTTTTTCTTTAATTAATTAAATCTTAGTGACAGTTCTGATGAGTTCTAAGTAGTTTTTAAGAGAATAAACTTTAAAGTCAATAATAAACAGTTGATCTTAATTTTTAAGTTCAATTTATTTGGCAATAATTGATGACTATTAATCAATAATAACTAAGATTATAGGTATTTTTCTAATCATTTTGCTTCTGATATGTGAAAGATTGAGTTAAATATTTTAAATATTTTTGTTTGGGAATGAAATGTAATTATATAAAATTTATCTGTCTGTGATCTATAATGCCTTATGTTATTGCTTATCTTTTTTTTTAATCACATTTCCTAGCTCAACAATAGACCCAAACTTCTATCTGCGTTTGGCATTATTCCCCACTCCACTTTTCAGAACAGTAAGTCTAATTTGCATAAGGACAAGAAATTGTATTATCAAATACTGATACCTAGCATTGGGCCATTGTTCAAACACGGGTACAGAAGTAATGGACATGAGGAAAGATAAAGATTCATTTTTTTCATATGATAGCTTTCACTGAGTCTTTTTCTACCTTCTCTTACAAACTGGCTCTTGTTTTCCCTCCTGTGTAAGCTGTCGTGGATGTGCACATATTCATCATCATGTCCTATTAAAAACTAGATGAACTCTAATGTGTCTGAATTATCATATCTGAATTTGTTTTTTTTTTATTACACTGTCTGAAATGACTTTTATTGTCTACATCAATTGATTTCTAACGCTTTGTATATACTAATCTAAAATTCATTGTGTTGTTGTGGTTGTCATTTTTCATTTTTTGTTATAGTACCTGCAAAGCAGGAGTTCATTGGAAGCTGGATATTTAGTGTAGGAGGCATCAGTAGAACTAACCATGTAAGATTTCTCTTCAGCATAAAAACAGTCATTGAAAGATCACATTTTTTTTAAAGACAACTAAATGTTATCTCTGAATAGTAGATGATTTCCCCTAAACTGACATCAGATAATTGGCTTCTGCAAACAATAAAAATACTGAAATAGGCCAGGGATTTAGCTGAGTTGTTCCACCGCCTACCTCACAAGCATAAGGTCCCGAGTTTGAAACTCAGTATCAAAAAAACAAAAAACAAAAAACAGAAAAAATGATGAAATCCCTTTATTAAAATGGATGACTCAGAGAGGCATCACCATTTCATCTGACAGAAAACAGTCCTAACCATAGGTAACTCAGTTTCTCTGCCACTGAAATAGGCATAGTAACAATTTTAACTTTATAGATTTGGCTTTAAGATTAAAAAAAACACAAAGTGATGAAATCCAGAGTAGGTGGTAAAATTCAATCCATGTTGGTTATAATTACTAGAATTTATTAGAATGCTTATTTTAATTAATGAAAATTGAAATGCTTTAGATTTAATTTAAATTAATCTACTTATGAAAGGGGACTAATAGAATAATGTATATAAATATCAATACCTTGGAGTTTAAGTATCAAATCATGATAATATCCTGATTGGCAGAAAATCTACAGTAAAACAATAGGGAAGGATGAAAAATTATAATTCTGTGGATTTCAAGTTTTTATTTACTTAAAAATTACATTTAAAATATATTTTATTAAATGGGAATATTTCTTCTACATTTTGCCTTTAAAAACTTTGAGTCTTAGTCAAACTACATTAATTATAAGCTGCCATTTTTGAGGTTGATTACTCATAATTTTATTTTAATCAAGGTTTTACAACTTTTTAAATTATTTCTAAAATTTGGAGTTTTTTAAAACAAATTGACATTATGCTAATAATTATATTCAAGTCCTTTTTCAAACTCAAAAACAAAACAAAAACTCATTGTTTTCCAAATCTGTGTTCTTGTTCTACTTTTGAATGAAATACTGACAATAACAGTACTCTAAATTTAGTTTAATAGGTGTTTTTTGGCAACCTGTTTGTTAATGATGATCTGCAATTTTTATCTTTAAAATATATTTACTTGTATTTTTTAAGTCACACTTTGTGTAGAAACAGTGCAGTTACTTTGATCTTAGCACTATTTTCAAATTTCCCCTGTAATGATACATTTTCTTAAATATCTAATTTATCACCTTATTTTAGACAGTTTCAATTTTAGAAATTTGGGGGAAGCTTTCATTCAATATTAATGAGTTACTGAGAGATAAAATGCTTTCATATTTATCACTATTTATGTATTTATTTATTTATTTTTGGTTCCAGGGATTGAATTCTGGACTTTGTGCTTGGAAGGCAGGTGGTAGAACTACTGAGCTAAATCCCCGGCCACTGTTGTTATTTAAATTAAATTTATTTTAATTAATTCAAATTAATTGATCTCATTCAACCTTCTGTACACAGCTTAAAAATGTTCTTTTCATTCTGTGATGATGTTTTCTGCTCTTTCCACATATTTGGAGATCACGCTAATGACTGGAATGAATGTTGAAGACTCCCTTCCCCCCCAATTTATTTATATCAGTCTGCATTTTTATTTTTGTTTTCCATTTTTAATTTTTTAAAAATGGTGTACAAAAACATAAAAATCATTTTTATGATATACCATGTGTTGTTTTAATGCATGCATGTTTCCCAATGTTTAAATGAAATTTAATCCATTTTATCACTTTTTTATAGTGAAAACATTGAAAATCCTTTCCCCTATTTGAAATACAGAATACTATATTACCATTGTGTATGAATTACTATGCAGCTGAATGCTTAAAGTTCCTACTCACACCTAACAATACTATGGAGAATTCATAAGATATATTATAAAAATTCATACATTATAAGATATATATTCTCTTAGAAGTTATTTAATTTATGTCAATATTAATTCAAAGTTTAGTGGTTATTGTCCAGTCAAATAAAGACTAATTTTTCTCTGCACAGAATCTATAAACAAATGAAAAATCCTGAAAGAGAAAAAGTTTTCAGAACTTTTTGATAACTAAGGAGACATGTCTGAACCTACTTAATTGGTCTACAATTATGACAAACCAAAAATGAAATGTATATCAAAATTAAACCTTTAAATGTTATTAATTCTGATTGGTTTAATAAAAGTAAACTTGGGGACTGACTGATCTGCTAACAGTGCTTGATGACTGAAGACTATTCATTGAGGATTCACCTTGGTTTAAATTACTATTTCAGAACTGATTTTAGATGGCCAAAAAGGCCAAGAACCATGTTTATATATATAAAAGTGAGTGGACATGCAGTTCAGTGAAGAGGAATGGGTTGGTGCAAAACAAATATAAATTGATATCTCTTACAATTCAGTGTTTGGACTGTCAACAGTATACAAGCACACAATATGAACGTGCATTCAAATTCTTTCTAACATTCCATATTCTCATCAATACAATACAATGTACACCATTTCACCAAGAAAAGATAACTCAAACAGGACAAGAGGAAATATCTATAGGATAGTGATTGAGTAACATGTATTTTGCTTTCTTGTTGGCTGTTCAGTTTTGATCAATTCTAAATCATGCTTCACATAAATAGTACAACTGTGAGCTAGACATAAACAATGTGAAAACACTAAACATCTATAAAGGAATGAAATTCAGATGTACGCACTAACATTTTCAGTTACAAGAGAGAGTGACATAGTCTCCAATCCAGTCTTTTTATATTCCTTTAATTATGTAAAGACTACAAAATAAGGCAAAAATGGTATGAAAACTACTTGTTGACTAACAGCCTTAACAGTGAGCCACTAGCATAAACTGCTCTGCGGTACGTGCCACGACTCTTGACGTACTCGTCCAATGTCTACCAGTGCAACTTCTGAAAGGAACCTAAACGGGAACACCTTATACTTTATGCTGTCACTTTAGATTTGCTGCCCATTATGTACGTTCTCCAGTGTTAAAATTGCTCAATCACAGGCCTTATTCTGCAGGCCTGATATTATTTCAATTGTACAATTTCTTTAAAGCCTACATGTGATGCCCCTTACATTCATTTTTGTTAGGAGGGGTTGCTAGCAAGCAAGGCTTAATTCTTTGAATTAAGGATTATTGCCTTACTTAATCTTGGTTCCTCACTGATAACCTTTGTCTGAAAATAAGAATGAAAAATAATGGATGTAAAGTTCAACTTGACAGGTTTTTTTCTCTAAAATACACCTCAAAATATTCTTATGTTATTCTTTCCGTCATCCTTCTCATATTATAGCTATTGTTGAAAGCACTTTGGAATTGGAATTGATTCCCTTGTCTCATGTCAAAGGAGATTTTATATATGTACCCTTTCTTATATTTAGGATCCTGCCTTACCCATTAACTTTACCATTAACTTTAGAATGAGGTAAAGAATGTATTTTCTGCACTCAAATTAAACACAGAACCCTAACTTCTTTGGACAGACATGTCTGTTCAAAAGTCAACACATTGTCTCAGCTTTTAACATGTCAAACGAAATGAAATTTCTTTCATGAAACCTCTTAAAGGCCAGTAGAAGTTAGTTTCACCTTTCCTCTCTGTTTTTTATGAAAAGTGGTGTTCTTTAAAAACTCCTGTACTTTCTCCTTACCCTCACAAACAGAGAATAGAGAATAAGCAACTATCATTGATCTCTTTTTTGTCTCGTAGTTAGAATTAATCTACCTGCCTTAGGTATATTGACTTCTCCCGATTCCCTGTCACATCATCCAAAGAAAGGCAATGATTGAGGACTGAACTGCCTGCAAGTGTAGGTAGTTCCTAAGTCAGCACTGGGCAAAATGAATTTATAAGTCTGTTTTAACTATTACACATCGCTCTGTTCCACTACCCAGTCATAAATAAGAAGGAATGGCAATACTTGTCTTGTCTGTTTGATGATTCTCATGTTCTCATTTGATTCACTACTCAAGGGGGAATGAAGATGATATACTTTGGAATTCCTTGAATACTGAAATCTGAAGGACTATTAGGTGAATATTTACGATGATTTGGGATATTATCTAATTGCTCATCTACTAGGTATTGATTATTAGTTTCACTTAGTGACTATTCATAAATATATATTTATATATGAAACGTATATAAAGTATGGGCAATGATGAAAGTAGGAAATAGTTTCCTTATTTTAAAGAAAACTGACATAGTCCGATTTGGACTAGAAAGAAAGAAGAAAAACATCTGTAGACTTGTAGTTTCAAATCCACCTCATTATTAGAGGCAAATATTTTAAATTCTATTCATACTTAGCTCTTTTTTTTTAATACTATGCATTGGGTAGTAAAAGATAGGATAAAAAAAGCAAAAAGTAGAAGAATGGAAATGGAAAAACTATATCATTGTAACCCCACTCATTTTCATGCTAAAAGTAATTTTTAACTTTATTTTCCCTACTACTTTTTTATGAGAAGCTGTTTCATGCGTGAGAATAGTTATTTTGTTTTTATTCAAATAAATATAATATTTAATACATCATCAAATCCATCTATAACCATAACTCCAAAATATTAGAGAAAAGTGGTGATTATTTAAATAACTCAAAATTATATTTTTATTCCTAATATCCAGGTAATTGACAAGAGTGTTTTGAAATTCAATTATCTCAAAAATTACCTGCTCATTTGCAATTTTTCTATATGCCTTTTCTATTTAATCCACTATATATTTCTTTTTATTTTGTGAACATGGTCATCTTTTATATTTTTTTCTTCAATACTTTAAAATTCAAACTAATATGTCAGTTGAAATTTTAAAATCCATTTACTTTTTCTTTCCTAAGTTTTTCTGCCACTGCTTTTCATAACTCTTTTGACACCTTTTTCCAAGTTTTTCTTTTTTTGAGTATGACATATTTACCAGAATGAAGCATGAGAGTAAAACAGCAAAGAAAATTGTCAATTTGGGGGTTTCTATAAAAATAGATGAAATTAAAAGTCAAAGAAAACACAGCTTCCATCAAAAATTAGTTTCTATGAATCAGTTAGCAAAGATGAGAAATCCAAAAGAACAAGAATACTTGTTTTATTTCATAGTTTAAAATTTTTGAATAAGTAGTCATTATTAAATGAATGAAAAGGAAGTGATTTCCAACAGAAAGAAGAGGGGAAAGAGTGGACACCATGGCTTTCTTTGAGTGCAAGAGGACACAGTTTTGCAGGGATGTAGTTACTTTCAGTTCAGCTTCTGAGTTTGATACCAGCTTTCTTCCACTGACATTAAATAACAATAGCATCCCGCATTTCTGAAAATGGCTGTGCTCCAGACAGCTCTTTCCTTTGAATGTGTAGCCCAGGGAGGTACCAGAAAATTGAGGAGTGTTGAGATCACCTCTTTATGTCTTCATGAGATCAATAAACTTCAGATTAAAGCAGAGCAAGAGCATGCCTTAGTTTGTCCTTCTTTAGACAAAAGTGATGATGACAACGATGACCTCTTTCTTCAAGACAATTTTGATTGGGCTTTCTGTATTTTATTGTCCCAATTTTAGGAAAAAGTAATTTTTGTACCACACTAACAAACTATGAGTAATGAGAAAACAAAGTAAAAGGGCTCAGAGCTCAAAAAAATAAAAGAAAAATAAAAGATACTTAGACATTCACTCATGACTGATTGTTTGGTTACATTACAAAAAACAGCATCTGCACACACCCTCTTTGACATGCAACCTTGAAAGAAAGTAAATCTAACATTAGATGCTTTCCCCAAATCAGGTAGTTATGCCAAATAATCATTTACTATGGCATGGATGTAGCATTTATATGAATAAGTTGGTGTTCTGTAGACAAGACAATAAATTAGTTGATTCCATATCATGGCATAATGAGGAATAATCTAAAATAATTATGGAGGTAGATTTTAGGATAAGAATATTAGTTCTAGTTAGCCAGCGGAAGATACTAGTGGAGTCGATATACCATATCCTATGTACTATGCCAAATGTTAAAATTACAGGGGTGACTAAAATACAGCTCTAGTCCTACAGCCAAGTGCACAGTTAGAGGGTCTAGCTCATCGGTAGAGCATTTGACTGAAAATGCACAATTCAAGATAAGAGCACAGATAAATTCTCAGGACTTTCTCTAAGGCTTACAAAATGAAAATAAAGTGTTTGTAAATGAGGAGGGGTGGAGGGGGTGAAGGGAGGGCAGGGACAGGGGAAAAAATGAGAACCAAGATCTGTCATGTAAAGGTACAAGATCCCAATGATGAATGTAACTGTAAAATGTACCAATAAACTCAATAAGGAAAAAAAAAAAGAAGGAAATGGAGTAAATCTTGTGCATCTACTTCAAATATAACCTATATTGACAGAGCAACATGGTAAAAGAAGATTCCTTAGAGTACTGTACATACAAAATGCAAGTTTTTGTACAGAAATCAATCAGTAATGTGCTATTGTGAATCACATGATTCATAGCAAATTAATTTTGTTTCACAGGGTTTTTTGTTATGCATAAGAGACATAAAATCTAATATAATCATTTGCCTTTTAAAAAAGCCCAATTTTCAAAAAATCTTACATTTTAAAATTATCCAGTAAAATATGATAATTTATTTTGACTTACACAATTTTAGCAAAAATATGAAATGTATTTTCAAATAGTGTTTTTAGTGTGTTAGAGTTAAAAATGTTAAGCTATTTATTGTGCTGAACTAGAATTGAAAAGGACAGCTGATAGAGATATAATTAAAATCTTGCTTGTTAAGAAATCTTATGAATTATTAAAATCCAGATCCTATTATTCTATTTTCAATTGTTCTTTTAACTTTTTGCTGCCACATGTGACACCCTCATTCAATTGCTAAGCAATTACCTTTCACAGGGTCAAAGCAGCACATAAGGGCCCATATGGAAAGCTGAGATAAGAGCTTGTGCTTTAGCTTAAACAGTTGTTGAACTAAGACATTAAGATCAGGTTGGGGAGAAAGCCATTACCTCGATTCTCTCCAAACAGCTGAAAGAGATTTACTCTAGTGCACTTTACATAAGTTCTTGAATGAATTTCTGTATTATTATAAAGCTTCATTCTGATTGCACTTTAAAGTGTTGACTTGTCTTGAGATATACTCATATATAAAATGGTGAATCAGAAATTCTATACAATTTTACAGACTGAAATACAAGAATATATGAAATATATAGGCACTTTTGGAAAATAGCTAATTGCTTATAATTTCATAAAATATGTTAATAAAAATTATTCACGTGTCCCACACTGGAGGGATGTTTTGAAGCAAAATTTCTGTGTGTATTTATTTTTATGAGGTAATCTCTGTTTCAAAAGAAAAAGAAGATTTGTTGAACAATGTATTTGTTTAGAAATAGTCATAAGCATCTTACCAAAAAATTTGCTAGTTGAATGCTATGACTGAACTTTTATGGAGCTACTGGCTTAAATGTTTATAACTCTGAACTGTGCTTTTCTGATATTGACTGTGTTCAGGGATGAGCTAAACCGGGCTGATGACCTTTTCATACAGAGACAGTTGTACAAATACCTTACCTGATGTTGGAATGTGTGCTGCTTAAATATGTCTTTAACAAAGGCTGAGGTAAGGACAAAGACAGCATATGTAAACAATCAAAGTTTATGAAAACAAAAGAAATGTTCTAAAAGCCAGTCTTCCATTTAAATAATTATAAATATAATGATTACAAATGGTTTCGATTCTTCTCATGTCTGCATACAAGGAGAAAACTTTTTAGATATTCCAGAGAAAAGCAGATAGGGACCCACATATAGCACGATGTTACAACTGGATCGAGGTGGGCCTCTTAAGTGCTAACGGAGGGGGAAAAATAAGATCATCAGTGAAAATGAGAAAAGCATTTATATAGTCATCCGAGCATAGATCCTACAGATGAATGTAAATATTGCATTCCCGCTTATTTTTTAAGCTGAAGCCCTGAATTTTCATGATCATTAAAGATACTACGCCAGACCTTCAGGAGTAGGCTACTGCAGTTTGCCAAAGTGCACCATTTGTTTTGTTATTGCAACATCTATCACCTCGAACATTTATTCAGTGAGAAAAATGCAAATGTCATATATATGTATATATGATATACACATGTATATCAGTGTCATATATATGATTTGCTATGTGGAGCTAGGACCTGGAATAAGCAGTTTCATATATTATTCCATTTAATACTAACAAAAAGGTCTAGTACAGAAGTAATACCATCACTACTGCATTTAAGAAAGAAAAGTAGTGTCTAGATAGTCTTAAATAGCTTGTGAATGGTAGAATCATGATTGTCATCCTTACATTAGAAAAAGTTGTCTATTTGCTGTAACAACTGGGAATTTTGCCTTCAGAGTATATGTAAGGTCAACAGTTAAGGGAGACCATTTAATTATGTGTTAATAATTAGTAAAAGTTTACACATTTCAATAGCATTATTTTTTGCTGAGTCACAATGATGCTTTTTTTTTTCAATTTTTAAATTCCAATTGTAATGCTAAATTTTCAGAATGCAAAGTAGTCACTGTTATTTCTTAACTTAAGACCTAAATGATCCATACATGAATTTAATTTAGTTAATTTGTTTGTTTCAGCCCTTATATTGAATTCAGTGTCTCATACCATGGAGGTACACTCCTAGTTTCCGTATTTACTTTTTAAAAATTGTTCTGTCTAACAACTCTTCAGTAATACAAAAACTGTCCCATTCAGTCATCTCTGTGAGAACCTCTCACAGCCTTCTGGATTTATCAGATACAGTTTTCATACATTTCTTTGTTCACTCATCAGGATTTTTATAAGAACCTAAATTTTGTCTTTGTCTCCCTCTCCTTCTCCCTCCCCTTCCTTCTGTGTGTGGAGAGGGTCTCCCCAGTCACTAAATGACTTGCTCAGGCAGGACTGGAACTTGTGGTCCTCCTGCCTCAGCCTCCTAGAATGCAGGGATGACAGGTATACACCACCATACTTGGAAACACCTAAATTCTAGTGTGATGCTGATCATGACACTTGAAATTGGAGCTACTTTATAGCATGGGGGAGAGAATGGTGCCAAAGTTCCTAAGGAGTCAAGGCTGAAAATGCAGAATATTAATTCAGAGCCGCTTATTTATTCATTCATTCACCTCACATGTTATTCAAGTAAGGGGAAAAAAACTGGCCAAATCACTTCAGCTACATTTTCATGGTTGAAATTATACTGGAACCAGTCAAATTCAAAATTGAATAATTTCAGTGTCCTACTGACCATGAAAGCATGGTTACTTTTTCACCCTCGCATTCCACATTCTTTGAAAGGCAAGTGGACAATGAGAATTTTGTTGACTCTGGTGGAAGTTAGGCTGTAATGGCTGTAAAATAAAGTTAACATAACCAAGGGCTGAAGATGCGGTTCTAGCCCATGGTCCTGGATTCAATCTTCCATAAACAAGCAAACATACTTATGGCCACTCCAACACAGTTTGACACAAAAAGTCATTAATAAAAAATTCCTACTCCTAGGGAAGTATTAGACACTTCTGAGTAGAGAGAGGCCTGTTGTAAATGGGGAGGAGAGGAGGAGATGAAGGGAGGGCAGGGACAAGGTGAAAAAAATGAGAACCAAGACCTGTCATGTAAAGCGACAAGATCCCAATGATGAAAGTAATTGTACTGTATGCCTAAAATGTACCAATAAACTCAATAAAAGAAAAAAAAAAAAAAACAAGGCCCAAAACCTTCAGGAGAGTCAGTTTCTGGTTGAGCACTAGATCTTGCATGAATTTACTTAATCCCTCCTTCTAGCAAAGGAGGGAGGGCTCTTCTAATAAACTCTGCAAGTCCACATATGAAGAAGGAATGGAGCTATGATGACAATTCTATCCTTCAGACTCTACTTGGTTCTGTCTATAGATGTCATCAGCATTTTCAAGAGAATGCTATACACACAAAATTGAAAAATAAAGGGAGGGTCTATTTACAACCGAACTTTCTGTAAAGCTGAGAAGCTTGTATGTTTTATTTTCTTTTTGTTTTTTCTTCCAAGGTTGTCTTACAGTGTGGCATAAATGATACAGGTAGACTCAATTGGATCTTGAAATAATGTAGAAATATGTGAAAGACAGATTTTTTTTTTTTAGTTTATTGGTTCATTTTAAGTATACAGTACAGTTACATTCATTATTGCTATCTTGTACCTTTACATGTTGAAAGACAAATTTTGAAAGGAAATCATACACTAAAAATGGCCTAGAGAATAGGAAAATAGATATGAGGATTGGAGAAATTTTCAAACTGAGAAGGAGCTACAATCTCAATATCTATCATTGTATTATTCAGAGTAAAAATATAAAGAGACATCATTAATGCTTTAAATAATTAAATATATAGATTTGGTAAATAGGTAACTACTCACTTGACTGTAGATATAAGCAGAAGAAGGGAATCTATTAATACTTTGGAGAGATGGGTCGAGAAAAAAGCAAAATAAAGTGCCCCTTTACTCTTTGAAGTGGTAGGAGGTAAAATAATGCTATATGTTATCCTTAGAATGAAGTTTTCAAGTGTTTGTATTGGAGCTTTAGGAATGTCAAAACATTCCTGGACACTGACTCCCTCAGACACATCTCCACCTATATCATAAATTCTGGACACAAGTTGTCAAAGAAAATAAAGAGATAAAGGGAGATTGTGCTTATGAAGGATCCCCAGGAAGCATGTCCTATAGGTACAACTAAGGAAAAATAATAAAATACTAGTGTTATGAGCTTATTGATACGTGTGGAATTAACTAAAATCAAATCAACAAAAAAATTTTCTAATATAAATAAATTCCTTGACTAATAAATGCATGGTGTTCTCAAGAAGTTTATCTACAGATCAATAAGAATAATAGTTCACCAATCAGAAATCCTATGAAGGTACACATGTTTTGAGTTAAGAATTTGAACAACTGGACAAATTTCAAAAACTGATATTCATTCCTTAATACCTCATGCAGTTTGAAAAATATGTTGCAAAACTCAGTCATTTATATCACTTGCAATAAATCAGATGAATGTCATTATATCATTCTTCCACAAAGAATCTATAAGTAATGTTTTATAGTGAAAAAGAAGAAAACTTTTATTTAGTGTTAGGTTTAACCTTGGTTGAGATCAGAAGAAGGGATGATAAGTTATTGCAAGCCATATTAAAAACAGAAATGCTAACACAAAGCATGAGATTTAATAAAGGCTCAACAAATATTTACTGAATAATAGATAAATAAATTGATGTGGTTTTTAAGTCTTACAAGTGCAGAAAGAGTATAGTGTCTGCCTTGAAGTGGACTGAAAATTCTTAATAACACTGCCACACATAGCTTCATGGACATACCATGAACTTGTACTATGAACTTTTACTTTGTCTTAAGAGTCATTTCTAAGTTACTTTCCTTAGCCTGAGACTCTTGGGAGATTTTTGTAAAGAGGTCTCACACATAGAATGGAGCTTTAAACATTTCAAAGAATCTATGAGTGTCTTTTAATGTTTTATGAATTTGTAACTCTAAATAGAATTTCAATTTAAAATACTTGTCATGTTTAAAAAATGATAATCACTAAGAGATTATTAATACAAATCTGGAGAATCACTTTAATAGAGCCATAGTTCCATAGAGAATAGAGTACAATGTTAACAAATAGAAGTTTAACCAGTTTAACCAGCACAAATGTTAAGACTTCATTTATATGCAAGACTGGTAGGCCCTGGGGACTTTAGGTCGGCAATTTTTGTATTCATTTTACTTTATTTTCTAAATTTATGTATTTTTAAACGTGTGAAGTGATGCTCTATAGTATATGTAAGTGTGTGTGTGTATGTGTGTGTGTGTGTGTGTGTGTTTTTTTTAATCTATAGCAGGAATGAGGCATTACTAAGGTTGAGTCTGAAAATGAGATGGCCAAACTAGATGACTATTTCTGAAAAATGTTTGTCAGTGTATAATATTATTAAATTGTTAGGCATGTATTTGTAAATTCAATAAGCCATGTGTGGTTCAGTAGGCCAAATTAACCACATAGACACACATATGCATGCATACATGCATACATTCATATGTGTGTGTATGTGTGTGTGTGTGTGTGTGTGAGAGAGAGAGAGAGAGAGAGAGAGAGAGAGGAATTACCTTGCTAAGTATTGCATGCTATGACTCTGTTAGAATAATTATGTGAATTATATGGAACATAAATTACCTTTTGATTGTGGTTGGCCTGGTAAAATTTCAGTTGAGGAATGACAGTCATTTCCCCTCTACAGGTATAATACTTATGATAACAGTAAGCTTGTAAGGAAGCAAAGAACATTTATCCAAAGAATAGTGAAATCTCTGTAGAACTAGTGATTCAGAAATATACTCATGTTTTCATTTTTTATTGAGTTTATTGGTACATTTTAGGTATACAGTACAATTACATTCATTATTGGGATCTTGTACCTTTACATGACAGGTCTTGGTTCTCATTTTTTTTCCAGTTGTCCCTGCGCTCCCTTCACCCCTTCCTCCCCTCCCCATTTGCAAACACTTTATTTGCATTATTTCATTTTATCATATTTTTTTCTTTTACCTTATTACCTTTCCCCTATGCTTCCAATTTTCCCTACACATTTAGCCCTTTTCTTATTTCACATGGTCAATTATCTCATTATGATCTTATGTACTATTGTAGCTTTTCACACCAGAGAAACTATTCAGTATTTACATTTGTGACCTATTTATTTCACTTAGGAGTATATCCTCAATATGTATCTATTTTCCTATGAATGAATCTAATTTCTCATTCTTTATGGCTGAGTAGTATTCCATTTTACAGAAAAACCACATCTTCTTTATCCAATTTCCAACCAATGGGCAAATGGGCTGTTTCCAAGATTTAGGTATTACAAACTGTGCCGCTATAAACATGGGTGCATATATATCACTGTGGCATGATTCCTTTAATTATTTTGGAAAGATACCCAGCAGAGGGATGGCTGGGTCAAATGGAACCTCTAGTCCCAGCTCTTTGAGGTATCTCCATATTGATTTCCATAGTGGTTGCACCAGTCTGCACTCCCACCAACAATGGAGAAGGGTTCCTTTCTGCTCACAACCCCGCCAACATTTGCTATTGTTTGATTTCTTGATAGCAGCCATTCTTTGTTTTCATTTTTACAGAAAATAAAACTACTTAGTGTTTATGGGTCCCACAAAATTGTAAGTGGAAAGCCATAGAAAACATTACTGTAATTTAAAATGTATTGATTACAGAGAGTACCTTGGTCACCAACAATTGACGAAATTAGTTGAAGCTTTTCAGTGGAAGAGTTACCAATATGACTAAAAGCACACCAACAAAAGAGAAAGGACCTAAGTGTACATGGCCTAACATAAATTGTCTAAGTAGAAAAAACATGACTACATTTTCTCTGTTGAGTTCTGTGTTTTTAAATAACAGAAAATCAAGTTCTGTTTTAAAAGCTCCATCAATGTCACAGCACAGTTAATAATTATTAAATAAGATTTATCCTTAGCAGGTGATAATTAGGTGTCCCAAATGAGTAGTGCTGAGAACCCAGTTAATACTGGTTTAATGCATACTAAAATCAATGAATTAATTGTTTGATTCCTTGTTTTGTTTAACATTATTCTCTAAAAGATTTAGCTACTTTACATGGATTTCTAAATTTAGACTGTGCTAATACATATAATTACATAAACATAATCTGTCTTATGGACTTCCCATTAGTGGTTTACAGAGCAAAGTTAGTATTTTATTAAGAGACTTTTGATAAGTGAGGAGCCCACTAGGGAAGGAGAAGGGAGCCGGGGTAGAGGGAAAGCAGGCAGGAGAGGGTGAGTGGATGCCAGAAATCATTGTCACATGTGAGTATGGAAGTGTTGCAGTGAAACCATCACTGTGTACAGTGAACACAGTCTAATAAATATAATAAAATGATCAGTAATACTCCACATTCTAATTAGACTGATCAGAAAACACACTGTGATAATATGTGCAAAATTTTCTATAGAAAATTTTTATATTGAAAATATATTGAATAATCTGAGTGTGTAGAGGAAGTGAGATTAATGAAAATGAATGACTGTTTTAATTTAATTTCATACATAAAATTTTAAGGGAATTCTATACTGTGAGGACCACATTAGACCCTGGAATTTAAAGCGGTGATGAAATAAAAATCAATTACAATAAGACATTAAGGAAACTCAGCTACTTTGTAACGAGTAAACTAAAAGTCTTTAAGAATTACGATCCTGAGTTTGGAAGATGTGAGAAAGATAAAAATTCACTGGTCTCCCTCAATACTACTATAAAGTTCAATAATTAAAAAAACTATTTGCATTAAAACCACATATACTCTTTGGATCCAAAGGAAGATGTTGAGCTTTATTGTATTATGACAGGATTTTCCAATATTTTAAAACAGAAAGCAAACTCAAAAGAACTTTATATCTTCTACCAGCACCTAGATTCCATTCTACTTGCTTTATCTCTTGTCTACCAAACTATTCATTTTCATGTATATCTATTAATGTGCTTTAAAAATATATTTTAGAATAATTTAGAAATAGCAGCAGTCTCTTTTAAATAATTAAGCAATTATGTCATTGCATGAATATGACCTTGATACTATATTTTATTTAAAATTTAAAAAAGAATGCATACATGTATACTCTTTGAGTTTAATCAAACCTTCTAAAGACTAAAAATGTTAACATCATCTCTCACCTTCTCTTTTCCCTTTGCCAATATATTCCTGCAGTTACACATGCAGACAATGACTCCGCTGGTATTGCTTCCAGCGTAGAACAGTTTTACCTATTGTAGGATATCATAAAAATTGAATTACAGAATGTAAATTTCTTTATAAAAGGCACAGTTCAAAGTAACAACTTCAAGATTTTTCCATGTTCTTGCTTATATCAATAGATTCTGTTTTATTTGCATTCTATTTCAAGAGTATACTCATCAGTTTTTATATTTCTTTCTTTGATGGATATCTGAGCTAATATATGTTACAATTAAACTCTCATGAAAATTCTTAATCACGTCTTTTTGTGAATAGTTTTTCATTCTCATGGCTCAACATACAATAATTGATAGTACACGAGTGGGTGTCTACTTTTATGGGAAAATACCACGTCTATTTCTAAGAGAATTCCCCATTGATCTTTTGAATTTTTGAATAAATTTAACGTTTGAGGCATGAATTGCTCTTTAATAAAAGTGTTTTTTATAAGATGTTTGTACAGCAAACAGGCTTGGAAGATAGAGATGATATCTCTTACAGAACAAAGAGTAGACTTACCATCAATCATGAAAAGCTCAGAATCCCTAAACTTAAAAGTTCCTGTCTCTTACTACAACTCATTGCTGATGTGTATGTCCTCTACTGCTCTTCACATCACGGCCTGAGAACCACTTGGAAAATGTTGATACTTCAGATACTCGTACTGCTGGGAGAAAAAAAAAAATTATTTTTCTATGACCTAGATTATCCTCTTACTGGCTTTTACTAGCCATGAAACTATAGCGGACGTTTCACTTGGAAGCAGGGTAAAGCTTCAAACCATTCAAAAATTTAAGAAATCAACTGGTTTTTACATTCTTACCAATAACATATCAAATTTCCAGTTGTTCTACGAGCTGCGCGGCAGAGTGTTGTCACTCTTTCAGATTTTATAGGTTTGTAGTGTTTTTGTTGTGATTTTCATCTCTATAAATATGATAATTGATGAAGTTGAAAATTTTCGTGTTGTTTTGAGTCATGCACAAATCTTTTTAAAACAAAATTCCTGTCCAATCATTTTTTCCATCTCTGATTACCTTACTTTTTAGTCATGAATAATAGGAGGAATGAAACACAGGTATAGATATTGGATGTAAGTCCTCGCGAGCCCGCGCGGGTGTGTGTGTGTGAATTTATCTTTCAAATTTTGGCAAGCATATACTTTATATATATCTTATCCTCATATGGTTATTATTATTTAGAAACTATAGTAAGAATATACAACTAAAGCACAAAAGTAATCTGAAATTTTTCATTTAAATGATGCTACATTTCCCACTCGAAACTTTCACTTTAATAAAATTGAACATTCATGGGCCATTATGATAAAGAATACAGAGTGAACTCCTGTACCTTCTACTCTGTATCCCTCAATGATAATATTTTTCAGGACCATTGCACTCTCACAATGAGGATACTGATACTAATACAGTACTCTAAAGGTAGCTTTCTTTCATCCCAAGCTTCCCTGTGTCACTGTTTTATAGTCATACCCACCACCTCTATCCTTACTTCAACCTCTCCTTAATCCTGGGCAATAAAAAAAAAATCTTCAATTTTTTAATGTGGACATTTCAGGAATGTTATATAAATGGAATCATACACTTTTAAGTTTGTCTTTTTTTTAATTCAACATAATTCTGTCTGGAAAGATTTAATGATGCCAGGCTATAGAAGTCTTAGAATAGTATGTCAAGCTTGATAGCTGATTCTAATTGGAGTTGAGAATATCAGAATGCTGAATAGGAATATAGACAGTAAAGATCAGGTTCAGGAGGGTTCAACCGGAGGTAAATACTTTACTGGCAGTTAGAATGGAGACCATAGATGTTACATTTGACAAAAAAAATTATCTACATATTGCCCATGTCATAAGACTTTGCAGAAGACTTGAGATTAAGACCACTGGATTAATTAATCTGGCAGAGAAAATATTAAAAATAGGTGAATATTCAGACTGTGACATGACACGTGATCTGCTGGCTGCTTTCAGCCAGATTTACAGTGAGAATCAGCACAAAAACAGAACTGAGTAACTTTTAAAAACGCTTGTGGTCATAAAGGCAACACCTCTAAAGTTGGGATGCAGGAAAATTTCTTGCTGAACAGACTGGCATTAAAAAGAATCCAAATATATATATATATAATAATGTTGCAAAGGTGGGGCCACCGAATCCCTTCAGAGCTCACATCTAAACACAGGTAGCTTTAGGTTCTGGACGTGGAGCTACAAGTTTTAATATTTGCTCTGATGATATTTGCTCTTGCTTTGGACCCATTCCTTTCTATCTAACTATTCCTTCCTTTCAGAATGAGATTGTTTCTCCTGTAGCATTATATTCTGGAACTATTTGAATTTCTTTTGGATTTTTATGGGGGATCCCAAGTGAGAGTTTGTCTTGGGTGTCACGGGATATTTTGGAAGGACTTTTCTGCCATGCTGAGTCTTCTATGACACTGGCAACTCTTGAAGAGGGACTAAATGCATTTTGCTCAATAAGATGGACATTAGTCTTTTGGGACTAGGGGTTGAATGCTATAGTTTAGATGTAAAATGTCTTTCCAAGTGTGTCATGTGTGTGGGGAATGACTGGATGATGATGAGGGCACAGTACTCATCAGTAGATTCATTCAGGGATGAATTCGGGAGCTGACTGCTCTGTGGGAGGTGGGTAACTGGGAGTGTGGCCTCTCAGGGTGGCTCCTCCTCTGTTTCTCTTTTCTTCCCGGATGCTATGAAGTAAAAAGCTGGCTTCTGCCTGACTTTTCCATCCTGATTATCTCTGCCTTGGAGTCAGCTGGCCAGGGGAAAATTCCTCTGAAACCCATGAGCCAAAATAAACCTTTTTCATTTAAGTTGTAGGTATTGGGAATTTTGTCCCAGTGACAAGAAAATGACAAATACAGGTTCATATAAATTTTTTAAAGTTTTCTTTAAGGAAATTTGGGTTTTGTTTGATGTGCCACATACTTATTTCAGGCTTCAAAGTCCTCACGAAATGTACAGGATACATTTTAAGTGTCAATTGATGCTCTTCATTTTTTTCTATCAAACAGCATAGCAAATATCAGAAACAACCAAGACCATTATGATATCCCATGTAATTAAAATGTTATTGGCTCAGGGATTTAGCTCAGTGTTCCAGTGCCTGTCTTGTAAGCACAAGGATCTGAGTTTGATTCCTGGTACCAAAAAAAGTTTTTAATTAATTTACAGTATAAAGGTGACAGTCAAAGAATTTTGCTTCTTGCTCAACTTTCTCCTACCTTACCTTCATGTTTATAGTTAATTTTCACTATGCTGTCAAATAAAACAGACTTTATTTTGTGCTAATTTGTATAAAACTATGTATTCAGTTCCTATTTGGCACCATATCTGATTATTACAAACTTAATGTGTAAAACATATCCATGGAGAAATTTATTATCCTATCATACTAGAGGTCAGAAGTTCTTACCAGGTTAAGGACAAGTTTCTGGCAGGACCGGGTTCTTATCTGGAGACCTTGAGACACAATTACTACCTTGGCTTATTTAGCTTTGATGGACTGCCTCCGTTTCTCTACTCATGACATTCTGCATCATCAAAACCAAATCCAGTGAGCCCGATCCTCCTGTCATCTTCTTCTGAATTATTCCTCTGCTCCCTTCATCTTTCATTTTTAATAATCAGGTGACCAAAAAACCTAGTTATAAAGACAGGAATTTTGGAACTGGTGGAAGATAAAAAGGGGAAACAATTGAAGCCATATGCGTAGGCAACGACTTTCAGAACAGAATTTCAACAGCACAGGTAATAATATCAAGAAACACCAAATAGAATTACAACAAATTAAAAGCTTCTGCATAGCAAATGAAACAGTCACAAAAGCAAAAACACAGTCTAAATAATTAAAAGAAAATTGCCAGTTACAATTCTGATAGGAAACTACTATCTAGAATATATAAAAAACTCAAAACAAATGAACCAATCAAAATGGACAAATAACTCAATAGACACATTTCAAAAGAAGCACAAATGGCCCATAAGTACATTAAAAGATATTCATCATCTTTAGCATTAGGGAAATGCCAATTTTAAAGCAACTGTGAGTTTCAGTCTGACCCCAATCAGAATGACTATCAAGAAGAAAGGAAAAAGCAACAAAATCCTGTTGACTGTATGGGAAAAACAAATCCATGTATAATGCTAGAGGGGATGTAAACTAATGACACCATAATGGAAGTTATCATGGCAATAAAGTAAAAATAGAAATTCCATTTGGCCCACATATACTGCTCCTGGGTATATTCTCAAAATATTTAAAAATATCACACAATAGTGACACATGCATACCTATGTTTATAGCAGTTTAATACACAATGGGTAAGCTTGAGAAACAGTGTAAATTTCTCTCAACAGATGAATGGATAAAGAAAATGTGATGTACATCTATCTATCTCTATCAATCTATCTAGCATTATTCAGCCACATAGAAGAATTAAATCATACCATTTGCAGAAAAACAAGGGGAACTGGAGACCATAATGCCAAGTAAAATAAGAAAGTTAAATATCACACATTTTTCTTATATGAAAATCTAAAATATAAAATTTAAACAAATAAAATAAGAAAGATGCAAAAAGAAACAAAGCAGACTTTTTGAAGATGGATAATGGGTCAGAGGAATAAGGTCATTATAACTATTAAAATATGTTAAATTCATGTATACATTTCTCAGAATCAATACAACTATTATGTATGCGAGCATATATTTGTTTTAGAAAATCATGTGATCAGATCGTGCCCACCTGGATAATCCATATTAATGTATCCATCTCAAAGTTAGCAGATTAGAATTTTAATTACATGTGAAACCTCAATTTCCTTTTGTCATATAAATTCAAATATTTATAATTTCTGGAAATTAGAATGTGGATATTCTTGGGAAAACATTTTTCTTCCTACTAATTCCTCTATTTACCAATTTGATTTAGTGATGAGAAGCAGCTTCAAGATTACACTGTTTTTGATACAGTAACATTTACTTTGCTATCACATAAATGCCCTAGTGGAATAAATAACATATTTGTATTATAGATGTTAGAACAAATGATGATTAATTACTTAGACTAAAGATATTATTAAAATATTTTATTTCTACTTTAACATCATCAAAACTTTCTAAAATAAAACAGATTGAATTTTTAAAAGAGAATTATAGAAACACAAGCAGAAACAATGTTGTTATTTTGCATTATATTAAATAGCAACCGGCAGTGATATCTACTAATAAAAATGCATTTATTCAGAGGTTTTTTAAAAAATGCAATTGGGTTTCTAGCATGTTTGAAATGGTTTAGGATACAGAGAAGTTCCATGAATGCCTTAATTTTCAGAGAGTGAACTAATTCTTAAGAGATTAAATCTAATAGGGACAGTATGATTTTTAAAAATAAAGAAGAAATCTAAGTATATAGTATTTTAGTAGAAATATCTGCTTAATTTTCTTAACCTGATAGTAGACACAGATGTGTTAATAACGTAGTAGCCTCTCTCTCCTGCATGGCCTCCTCTGACACCGCTCCATTTCCAGCGGGCGCTGAGTGATTGGCTACAACGCAGCACCAGGGGGGTGAGTTTGATGTCATCTCCCCAGCTTGGACTCAGAGCCCTCATTCCTGCATGGCCTCCTCTGGAGCCGTGTCGTTTCCAGTGGGCACCACTGATTGGCTCAGACACAGTGGCAGGAAGGTAGCAATGCATGCGCTGCTGAGCCCCCCCCCATTAGATCCCCTAACTTAGCCAGTCCTGGGATGCACTCTGCAGAGGTGTGATGGGCTGTAAAGGGTGGGGATTGATCCTATTATGTTTCTGATTGTATTGATTGGAATAAAGGATAGGGATTGATTTGATGAATTGTTTGCTCAATTATGAAAATGAGAATGTCTATAAGTCATTAGAGAATCAAAGGCTGGAATGCAATGATATCAGGAAGATATAATGACCCAGAGATTGAATCAAGGTCAATCCAACAGCAAAATAAAGATGAGAAAACACTTAAGCAACCACAAAGACAGACTCCAATCCACCAATGGCAAACAGTAGGGCAAAGGAGGATGAAAAATCAGATAGTGAAACTTCAGGACACTCAGAACTCACAGCACATGAAGGAAAAAAACTGATCAGTCAAGCTCTAGAAAAATTCAAAACAGAAATTATTTCCCAGTTAAATATAGAGATGGTGAGCAAAATGAAAGACATGAATCAAGAATCCAGAACAGAAACTGACAGAAAAATAGATGAGCTTGGGAACATCATAGAAACTATGAAGGCCCAGAATAAGAAAGAAATGGAAACAATGAACACCCAACATAGGACCGAAATGGAATCCATTAAACAGATTCAAACAGATATCCAGGAGATTAAAAATTCTATTGAAAGCATATGTAACAGAATAAAAGATTGTGAGGATAGAATCTCAGATATAGAAAATAGGATAGCAGACAGTGACCATGAAAAGAGAGGTCTCTTAAAAACAGTCAGGGAGCATGAGAAATTGATCCAACAACTCCTAGATGATGCAAAGAAGAATAACATAAGACTGATAGGAATCCATGAAGTACCAGGAGAAAATGCAAATGACTTAAAAAAGCTGTTCAAAGAATTAATGACAGAAAACTTCCCAAACAGAGGGGAAGAATTAGACATACAGATAAGCGAGGCATATAGGAAATCAACTAGCCATGATCAAAAAAAATCTACACCTAGACATATAATAATCAAGATCCCAGAAACCCAACAGAAAAACAAAATACTACAAGCAGTAAGAGAAAAGAAACAAATCACATGCAAAGGAAAGCCCCTCAGAATCACAGCAGACTTTTCAACACAAACCCTCAGGTCAAGGAGAGCCTGGAGTGAGATATTTCAAGTCCTAAAAGAAAACAACCTACAACCAAGACTGTTGTATTCTGCAAAACTCCCTTTCAAAATGGACGGAGAAATAAGATACTTCCATGACAAAGAACACTTGAGAAACTTCATGAATACTAAACCAGCACTACAAGGAATTTTAAACAATATCCTAGAAAAAGACAATGAAGATCACAACACCATGAGGTCCAACAGACCAAATCAAATAGCCAAGGCAAGAAACTAAAAAGAGAGGACAAAAAATAAAAAGAGTAAACAAAAGGCCAATAACATGACAATAAGAAGTCAGTACATATCAATTATAACCATCAATGTCAATGGCCTCAATTCACCAATCAAGAGAAATAGACTGGCAGAATGGATTAAGAAGCAAAATCCAACAATATGTTGTATACAAGAAACACACCTAGTGCAAAAAGAAGCCCATAGACTGAAAGTGAAAGGATGGAAAACAATTCTCCATGCAACAGGAGCACAGAAAAAAGCAGGGGTAGCAATCTTATTCTCAGACAAAGCAAATTTCAAACCAAAACTGATTAAGAGAGACAAAGAAGGCCACTACACCCTTGTAAATGGAATAATTCAAGAGGAAGAAATGACAATCATAAACATATATGCACCAAATATAAATGCCCCCAAGTATATAAAACAAATATTAAGTAACATGAAAAACCAAATAACCACTAATATAATTGTAGTAGGGGATCGGAATACCCCTCTATAAAAAATAGACAGGTCATCTAGGCAAATAATCAACAATGAAATACTAGAACTGAACCAAGCTTTTGATGGTTTGGACTTATGAGATGTCTATAGAGTGTTCCACCCCACAAAATCAGAATATACATTCTTTTCAGCTGCACATGGGTCATTCTCCAAGATAGATCACACACTAGCTCACAAAACAGTTTTGAATAAATGCAAAAGAATAGAAGTTATTTCCTGTATATTATCAGATCAAAGTGCAATAAAGCGGGAGGACATCAATAGCATAAGAACTACAGAAACACATGGAAATTGAACAACATTCTGCTGAACAATCAATGGATCACAGAGGAAATCAAAAAAGAAATCAGACAGTTTTTCCAAATAAATGAAAATGCCAATACAACATGCAGGAATCTATGGGACACAATGAAAGCCGTTCTACTTGGACAATTCATAGTACTGAATGCCCACATTAGGAAAACAGAGCAAGATACTAGCAAATAGAATACAAAGGATCATCAAGATCATTCATCCCAACCAAGTTGGATTTATTCCAGGGATGCAAGGGTGGTTCAACATATGTAAATCAATGAATGTAATACACTATATTAAAAAGTCAAGGAAAAGAAACACATGATCCTCTCGGTAGATGCAGAAAAAGCATTTGACAAAATTCAACACCCATTCATGATAAAAACTCTGCAAAAAATTGGAATAGATGGTCTATGTCTCAACTTAATAAAGGCTATCTATGAAAAACCAACAGCCAACATCATATTAAATGGCCAAAAACTGAAAACCTTCATGTTAAAATCAGGAACAAAACAAGGATGCCCACTATCACCACTCCTCTTTGATATAGTTCTGGAAACATTAGCCACAGCAATTAGACAAGAGAAAGAAACTAAAGCAATAAAGATAGGAAAGGAAGAAGTTAAACTGTCATTATTTGCTGATGATATGATACTCTACATTGAAGACCCAAAAAACTCCACCAAAAGACTTCTTGACTTAATTGACACTTTTGGCAGAGTAGCTGGATACAATGTCAACACCCAAAAATCAATAGCCTTCTTGTACACAAATAACAAACTCACTGAGAGAGAAATTTGGGAAACAATTGCTTTCACAATAGCACCCCCAAAAAATGAAGTATCTGGGAATCAACCTAACAAAAGAAGCAAAAGACCTCTACACTAAAAACTACAGCACTCTGAAAAAAGAGATAGAGGATGATTTAAGAAAATGGAAAGATGTCCCCTGCTCCTGGCTAGGAAGAATCAACAGAGTGAAAATGGCCATACTACCAAAACTGCTATACTGATTCAATGCAATACCAATTGAAATCCCAACACCATACTTCACAGAACTAGAAAGAATAATCCAAAAATTCATTTGGAACCATAAGAGAACTAGAATAGCAAAAGCCATCCTAGGCAACAGACACATGGCACCGGGTATAACAATTCCCAACTTGAAACTATACTACAAAGCCACTGTGATAAAAACAGCATGGTACTGGCAAAGAAGCAGTCCTGATGATCAGTGGAACAGATTGGAAGACACAAAAACAAACCCAGATGTACTTAGCTACCTAATCTTTGACAAAGGAGCTGACCATCCTCAGTGGAGGAAAGATAGGTAGCCTCTTTAATAAATGGTATTGTAAAAACTGGATTTCAACTTGCCACAGATTAAAACTAGACCCTTATCTTTCACCATGCACTAAATTAAAATCCAAGTGGATTAAAGATCTAAACATAAAAACAAAAACACTAAACTTGGTGGAAGATAAGTTAGGCAGAACTCTGAAAGACATTGGCATAGAAGACTTTATGAACAAATCCTCAGTAGCACAGGAATCAACAACTGGGATCTCATCTTATTAAAAAGCTTCTGCACTGCAAAAGAAACCATCAACAGAATTAAGATACAACCTACAATGTGGGCAAAACAAATTTTCCAGCTGCTCCTCAGACAAAGGACTATTATCTAAAATATATAAAGAACTCAAAACAACCAGCTCCCCAAATATAAAGACCCAACTCTAAAGTTGGCATCTGAAATGAACAGACATTTCTCAGACAAAGAAGTAAAAGCAGCAAGTAAATACATGAAAAAATGCTCCACATCACTGGTCATTAGAGAGATGCAGATGAAAACAACACTGAAATTTCACCTCACCCCACAAAGAATGGCTGCTATCAAGAAATCACACAATAACAAATGTTGGTGGGGTTGTGGGGAGAAAGGAACTCTTCTCCATTGTTGGTGGGAGTGCAGACTGGTGCAACCACTATGGAAGTCAATATGGAGATACCTCATAGAGCTAGATCTAGAGGTTCCATTTGACCCAGCCATCCCTCTGCTGGGTATCTTTCCAAAAGAAGTGAAAGAATCATACCACAGTGATATATGCGCACCTATATTTATAGCAGCACAGTTTGTAATAGCTAAAACTTGGAAACAGCCATTCTGCCCATCAATTGGAAACTGGATAAAGAAGATGTAGATTTTGTACAAAATGGAATACTACTCAGCCACAAAGAATGAGAAAGTAGATTCATTCATAGTTAAATGGCTACATTTTGAGGATATACTTCTAAGTGAAATAAATAATGCACACATATACAAATACTGAATAGTATCTCTGGTGTGAAAAACTAAAATAGTACTCAAGATCCTAATGGGACACTTAGCAAATAGGAAGAAAAGGACAAAAGGTGTAGGGACAGTGAGAGGGATAGGGAAGGGGGAATAAGGGGAAAGGAAAAAAAATATGAGAAAATGTAAAATGGAATTAAAGTGTTTGAAGCGGGTGGGGAATGAGAACCAAGACCTGGCATGTAAAAGTACAAGATCCCAGTAATGGATGTAACTGTACTGACTACCTAGAATGTACCAATAAATTAAATTTTAAAAAATAACATAATAGCCAGATGCTAATTTATATCCTAATTTTAATTAGTAGCATTACGTAGAAAATAGTTTTTGAGAACTGTGAAGAGGGCTTCACTTTGATTTGTTAATCCCCCAAATAAATTTGTAGTAAAATTGGGACCCTGCCACAGGAAGAGCATGTCTAAGCTGAGCCATTTCAAGAAGAAAGTAAACCAGTCTTGCGGATGTAGCTCAGTGGTACCGTACCTGCCTGGCCAGGGCAAGGTCCTGAGTTCAATCCCCAGTACAGTACTGAAAAAAAAATGTAAACCAGCAAGTAAAAGCTCAACACTGTACCAGTTTCCAAATCAGCAATATGGTGTCTTGTGGATATGAACAGATAAGATATGTGATGGCTGTCTTAAACTACTTGAAGAGCACCAAGTTAAAGGGCATTTAGAGCTAATCCATCTAATATCAAAGGAAGAATTCTCAGACCAGAGAAGAAAGTTTGGGTTCAATAAAAAGTCAAGATCCTTCGAATAACTAGAGTTTTTGGAGAATAGAATAGACTACAATATTGTGAAATAAATGATCCATTACAAAACTGTACCTTCATACACTAAGATTTATCTTCCAGGAACATTTTTTAGAGAGAATTTAAATATACAGTCTTCAATTCTTTCTGTAACACTACTGGGTAAACCATGAAGGGCACACTCCTGTATGCCACCAATTTTCTTTGATTTTTATATATTCTACATCCCAAGTGTTTATGATTCTGCAGTCATAGTCTGTGATGTGCAACATATGTTTTAGCCAATTAAGTCTGGATTTTTTTTAACATTACTGGTGGGAGATTATATAATAAAGAACACATATAGTATCAAACTCTGGACATCAAATGAAATTGAACAAAATAGTAACAAGTGGCATCCTCACAGTTCTGTGAAGCTCATCCTCCTTATATGAAAAGGTAGAACTTAGAACTGGGAACTGACAATTTTGATAAGACCAAAGTTTGCCAAAATTTATAGGAGTTAGTACCTCTGAAAATAACAAGCACATTTTGTGACAGGTAGCATGGGATTTTTGGTTTACATAGTTTCTATAGGTCCAGCCACAAAAGGTCAGCTTATGTTAGTCAGTATTCTCACCAAGAAAAGGAAAGAGCCAGAAAACATACAGAGGTAGCTCTACTCTCACTACTCCCATCTCCAATAAGTAACAAGCAAGATGACAGAAAAGAAAGGAAATATATTATGATGAACCTCAAATTGTCCAACACTTTTTGTGCTCTGGCATTTTTAGCTGAGCAATAAATCATAGCTCTGTGCTTTCTACAGTCTCATAAGGCTGAGAACATAAAAAGTGGAAGTTAGAGTTACCAAGCCAGCTATCTTTTGTCAAAAGACAAGATCCAAAAGAAAATAATCTGCAGAAAAGTGAGTCTGCCAATTCCTACACTGTGAACAAGAATGTAAGTAGAAACTGACTTGCAAGAGTCTAAAATTAATCAGGGACTGCAGTAGTCCCACATGGATGAGGATATGTAAATCAGAGTTCAGTGCCTTCCAAAGAAAATAGGCCCTAGCAATCAAACCCAGACTGCCAATTGGTACTCCTGTGGGCCACCTTCTATAAGGAAGAACAAACCAATACAGATAATTCAACCAAAAGAGACAAAGAAACAAGAATGATGCTGACACACAGCTTTTAATCAAGCCAATGCTTGACCAGATTAAGGTGATTTGCCACTAATTTAACTAATTTCTGCAGACATCTAGATTTCCTCTGAAGGAAATTTTCATGATTCAAAGAGTAAATTGCACTTTATAGAAAATTTCTATAGTTTTATTTTAAAATACACAAGTTATCTTATAAGATGTGAATAAATATCTGACAACTAGATGGGGTAGAACATAACAAAAAACAGAATAAAATATATGGGCTGTACAGATACTGAGGATATTAGACAATGTGCTCAATTAATGCCAATATATTAATCATGACAATGATAAAGCTATAGGAAAAACTATGACTAGTATATTTTAAATACAGAAGAAAAGTTAGAAACCATACCGGAAGGTGGTCTTCATAAATAAAAATTAAACTGCAATCCTAAAATTAAATATTATATATGAAACTCTGTTGATTAAAAAGTGAGTAAACAGATTTAGGAGAATATTAATTAGATGGGCTAAAAAACCCAAGTTTAACTGAGGAAAGTAAAAAGAGTGCAAATACTGAAATGTGCTTCAGGGCCAAATGAGACACGACAATTTTTACTTGTCTTTTTTACCATATGTATAATTTATATTCAGCAAAACATAAAAAATATTTGAAAATACAATGACCAAAGCATTTGCAAAATCACAAAGAACATTAAAAGCACATATTAAATGATAATCTACCTAGAAGAATGAAGTTAACACCTAGGTTTATCATAAAAAATTTAATATATAAATTGAAAGAACAAAAAGAGGAATGAAAAAGCTAAAGAAGGATGCATTATATCAAAGAAAGAACAACACTGACAGTAGAATTTTAACCAAAATTGCAGCTAAAAGAATATGTAAGAACATATTTGAAGACAAAAGAACTAACAGCAAAAATATCATCATAGCAAAAACTAAATACATATGTTCAAAGTATGTTATATCCACAGGTGAAAATGTCACAAGGTCAGCCTTAGAAGGCTTCAGTTGGAAACAAGGACTCCAATAGGTTTTGATCTTTCTTGGATCCAATTCTTTTCTATTCCTCTGTTTTTCCATTTTGAAATAGGAATGTTTATCCCATCCTGAAGTACCTCGGGATTACATAATGTATTTTTTTTAAAGACTTAGGTGTATAACAAAGAATTTGCCTTGAGTTTCAGAAGAGACTGAGTTAGACTTTTGAAAAATGCTGGAACTGTTGAGACTTCCCTTGATCACAGCCAAAAGGCTGAGAAGCGATGGAACTGTTGAGACTTTAGAGAGGTGATTATCACATTTCCTGTTGGATGTAAGATAGTCATATCATTGTAAGTGAGTTATTAAATCATTAATTTTTTTGGAAATTAAACATGGTTTAAGGATGTGCTTGGTTGTCAATCATCTTAATTATCTTAGGAGTTGCCTGTGATGCTAGTAACACAAATCTGGAAGCATTTGGTTTGGTCATAGAGGCGTGATTTGGTTGCTCTTTGTGGTCCCTGGCCTCCTCCTCTCTGGTGCTTTTCCCCCTCCTTTGCTTTCTGGCCAAAATTAACTAGGAATCTGCTCCACTGCACACTTACTCTATGATGCTTCTTTCTTGGAGCCAGCTACCATGGATTGTACCCTCTGGGAATGTGGCCAAATTATACCTTTACTCTTTTAAATTGTGGGAGTCATCAATAGGAAAGCTGACTAATACTGTAGTAATAAATTTTAAAATGGTTGTGGTCACTTTCCAGTAAAATTGTATCTACAAAGACAGGCATCTGTTTAAATTTGGCTAGGGGTCTATGGTTGACCAACTCCTTTTGCTAAATTATTTCTAAAGTTCCAACATTCACTTATTGTAAAATAGTGATTCTTTGTATAACAAGGGCAATTATAAGAAATATCAGGCATCATTATAATTTTGTAAAGTGATCATTTATTTCCAAATACTAGATTTTTTTCAAAAGGGCACAAAAGAAACACTAACATGCCAGGCGTCGTGGTGCATGCCTGTAATCCCAGCTCTCGGGAGGCTGGGGCAGGAGGATTGTTGTGAGTCCAAGGCCAGCCTGGGCTATATAGTGAGTTCTAGGTCAGTCTCAAATACATAGTGAGACTCTGTCTCAAAAACCAAAAAACAAACAAAAAAACACTGACATACTGAAGTGTAATAAAGCCTTTATCTGTCTCAAACTGATAAGAAAATTGATTTTTAAAAATTGACTGAGAAGAGACTTCAATGAAGTGAAAATTTCCCCTACACATGTCAAAAAAAAAAAAGAGAGAGACACACACATATTGACTCATTCATCCATTTACTCATCTTTTCGAATACTATTAAGTACTTATGGCAAGGGGAACTCTTACTAGGAGATAAGCATAGAGTATTAAATATATACCACAAAGAGCCAGACCTCAGGGGCTTATATTTTTGGAATTACAGACAAGTAGATAAAAACAGACATATTTAATGCATCCCTTAATAAATAGAAATTCTGTGGAAAGAGAAGGTGGGAGAGCTTTTGTAGAAAGTATGGGTGGGATAGATTGTAGATGCTAAGATAACGTCTCTAACCAAGTGATGTCTAAACCATGTTATTAAGAAAAAGTCAGACTTGGCCAGGCAAGGAAATCTGAAGGTGTAGAAGGATAACGGTCTTTATGATTAAAAGATTGATTGAATTCATTGTTCAGTTTCTCTGGTTGTATTTTCACATTTGTATGTAATTATGAAATAAAGATAACATTGTATTGGTATAGCATAATACATATTTTCTTACTGTGAGTACTGGATTGGTATTTCAGATACTTTTGAAACAGAAACATGGATTTTGCAATCCCTGAGTGAAGTCTCTTGAAAGCTCGGCCAAAGTTTTGCCTAATTTCGACTCCATCAAATATAATTTGTCCATAAAAACTAAATCAAAGAAACAATGAAGCACCCTTAATTGGTATAGAAAGGTTATGTTTAGAGATGGATGTTTACTTGAAGAAACAAGAAAAAAGAGAGATATAGAGAAGGAAGAAGAGAGAAGAAGTGAATGAGAAAGGGAAAGAAAAAAGAAAGGAAAGAGGGAGGAGGAAAATACCTTTCATGTGGCAAAATCTTGACTAGGGACTAATAGAAAATTCTGCAAGCTTATTTCTGAGGCTCTTTATACTTAAAATGCCACACGAAAAGCACTTGGGCTTCTGTTTTTTGAGTAAATGTCATATCCATAAGAAGAAAGACTAATAGACTCTCTGAGCTGTCCTGCCTTGATTTCAGCAAACTATATACTCTGTCTTAAAAGGCTTACCACAGTGTTATGGATAAAGGTTCTGTCACAAAACTAGAATATCCCTGATAAAACCACACTGATTTATTTACATTACAATAGCTAATACTCAGCATTTTGTGAGTAATACACCACATATTTCCAAGACTTGGGTAAAGAGAATGGATACGGTCCTAGACTTGCTTCATGATCCCATCTGACATTTTCATTCACAATCAATGCCTACATTTCAGCAAACAGTGTCACCTCAAAGGGCAAATACATTCATCCAGTTGTCATCTCTTTCATCATACAGTTTTGTGGCTGTGTCAGTTATGGAGGCCCCGTGTCCTGAGATCACAAATTCAGTGTTAACTCTTTTGGAAGACAGTCTCTGGGTGGACAGACTTCAAACTCTTAGAACCAATAAACTAGACTGTAATATAGCTGGGGGTTACTTGCCAATATTAGTGCATCACAGAAAAAATAATTGAGAGATTTCCTAAAATAATTAACATATGTTTTGATACCATAATAAAGAAATATACATCCAAGAATTATGTATCTATATTGGTCTGTACATATAATAATCTATAATCATCCGGCTAAGGACAGCTACCTCAAAATATTAGAAACTTTGCCAGTAATTTTCTGATAAAATAAAAAATCTATTAGCAAAGATAATATATTAAATAAACAACACTGCAGCTGGGTTAGCTGGAATCTACCCATCTCTAGATCTGTCAATAAGTCCAAGAACCTACCCAATATTCTTTCTTCAAAGTAATCATTAGGGCATGGTAACATTATGAGTCATTGTGTGAGGCACACAAGGAAGGGAAAAAAGGAGAATTGGAAAGTAAAATAGTTTAGTCCTTGTGCCCTAGCAATGATTTTCTGGGTTCATAAACCTCTCTGTAATGTGCGCTACCTACAAGTCTTCTGCCACTCACTTAATTGGGTGCTTCCATCTGCCTTTCTGTAAAGTGACCATATTAATATTTTATGCATTATAAGCAACTGAGAAGATAAATGTGAGGTGCATAAAACAGTGGGAGCAACATTATATGTGGTATGCGGCTTTAATGTTTAATTTCCAGCCATTCTTGTTGAGGAGGTACACTGTAAACCCAAGGGGCACATTGTTTCTCTTTTTCAGTACTATATCCTTTAGAATTTGACAGTAGTATGAAAAAATACAAAGTGTGGTCCAAAACTGAGAAAATACTACAGAGGGAGCTTTTCACATGTATCTTGTCACTGAATTTTAATCATTTTCATTTCCTGTGGTAAACATTAAAAGTTAGGAGGGATAGAACCAAGAAAGTCATAATAATTAAAATATTTCTTACTACAACTTATTGGACTATGTTGTGAAATATTTGTAATTTATTGATGACAAGAATATAATAGGCAAGACAATGCATGGCATAAAGTTTAAAAACATATGCATAAACAAAAGTGAAGATTAATGCCTTCTAAAACCATGTGTCTCATTACCCCTAAGGGGCCAGAATGGCCACCAGGTGGCGTGCAAATTTCAAATTATAATGCAAATTAGATCATATAATTACTTTAAAATGTTTATGATCTGTTAAACTTTTTAAAATGGCAAAACACCTTTTTTTCCTCTTATCTGTCAAAATACTTGAAAATTTTGCAAGATAAAGCAGAATTTTCACTGTACAATCAAATTAATGTTCACCATTTTAATTACAGATTTAATACTGTATACATGTTCTAATGTGATACAAATAATATTTTTTAATTTTTATTTTGCAGACAAAATGCTTAAAGGAAAGATACTGGTTTAAGACTATTCAAAAAATCCTAAATATTAATGTGGCTATATGAAACTGTAAGAAAATATTAATTAAAAGATTAGTATTTTAAAAGTAATTTAAAAAAATCTTCTATATTCACAATCTTCTCCTTACATACTTGGGTTTGTAACACTGATGGAAGTTTTTGAAATATGCTCCATTGCTACTTGTTATTTTCTAAGACATCCTGTACCCCTCTGAAACTTTTATTCATAGATAAGCCTGGTATGATACAAACATGACTCTGTGATTAAGAAAGGAATTGTATAATCACAAAGCAAATACATTGAGCATTTCATTTCAGGATAGAATGAATTTGAGAGAATTGGACAGAAATTCTCAAATGTCAGAAAATGTCAGAAGAGTGAAATGCTTAAGGCATAGGAACTAAAAGGTTACTGCAATGTTAATAAATACTCCATGCCAAAAAGCATTAACATCCAAGTACATTCAAAGACAAATATATTTTCAGTATTTAAAATTCATTCAGTCTTTAAAATTTTATTCAGAAACTACTATGTGCAAACATTGCAAACTTTAAAATTAAGTCCCAGTTTACAGGTAATACCTTATACCATATTGACACTGCTCAAATAAGGAAGTAAAATGGTTTTGAAAACAACAGATAATACAGCAACATAAAATGTTGAGGAGAGAAGTCTGCAGGGTTTATGTTAAGCTACAACCTGAATTACTGGGAGGAAAAGAGCATGAACATTTTTATAAGTATCGGTCAACAGCGGGAAAATTATCAAGTATAAAGAACTTGGTAAAACAGACTGGACCTGATTATGGGCAGTACTGGTTTGATTTGGAGCTGCATTAAGTAGAGTTTTCTAAAGGAAAATTTCAATATAAAATATATGTATGATTACACAAGGGATTTATGAAGTAAGTTACAGGATCAGAATCAGAAGAGTCCCAGTGTTTGTCTGCAGGACTCCAGAGAGAAGAATCCAAAATGACTGACTGAATGCTGGAGAGCTGGGGGATTCAAGAGCAATCGGGGATCAAAGCCTAGAAACTCCATATTGATTTCCACGAGTCCGCACTCCCACCAACAATGAAGAAGGGTTCCTTTCTTCCCACAACCCTGCCAGCATTTGTTATTAGTTTTTTGTTGTTGTGGCCCTTGCACTTGTGAGGCACATGGCAGAATCACTGAGCTAAATCCCCACTCCTCTTTCTTTCTTTCCTTCTTTCTTTCTTTCTTTCTTTCTTTCTTTCTTTCTTTCTTTCTTTCTTTCTTTCTTTCTTTCTTTCTTTCTCTCTCTCTCTCTCTCTCTCTCTCTCTCTCTCTCTCTCTTTCTTTCTTTCTTTCTTTCTACTTGGTTGATTTCTTGAAAGCAGCCATTCTTTCTGGGGTAAGCAGAACTTCAGTGTTGTTTTCATCTGCGTCTCTGAATGACCAGTGATGTTGAGCACTTTTTCATATGTTTATTCGCTGCTTTTACTTCTTTGTCATTTAGAGACATTTATAGCTAAATGGATGCAAACTGAGGCCATATTCTTAAGTGAAATTAATGACACACGTGTAAATAATGAAGAGTTTCTCTGATACGAAAAACTAAAATTGTAAATAAGAATCAAAATGTATAACTGATAATGTGAAATAGGAAGAAAAGGTCTAACGGAGTAGGGGAAAGGTAAGAAGGCAAAAGAAAAAATATGAGAAAAGGAAAAACATGGAAGGAATATCTTTGTAAATAGGGAAGGGTAGAGCAGGTAAAGGGAGGGCAGGGGAATGGGGAAAAATAAGGACCAAGGTACAAGATCCCAGTGATGAATGCAACTGTATTGTATACCTAAAATGTACCAATACACTGAAAAAAAAGAAAAGCCTAGAAACTTAGAGCAGAGTCACTGGTCACTGGTGCTAGTCTCTATCAGAAGGCCCAAGAGTCTGTGCTGAAAGGCTGCTGGAAGGGAGAACAATGTTCAAAGGAAATGGCAAAGACTGGAGCTCTTCTGAAAAAAAGAGAAAGACTTCCTTCTTTTCCTTTAATTCTGCTTAAGCTACAGGGTTATTCATTGGCGCCTGCTCAGTTTTGCTGTTCTACTTGTCATTCACCCACAGGCACACCCAAAATTTAGCAGTCTACTGTGTGGTTCTCATTCAAGTCAAACTGACATCTCACAATTACTGATCACATTACATAGCAGCAACAAGGCCTGTGTAGTCAGAATTTAGCGTGAATGTGAAAGAGATGGAAAAATTGACAAGGCTAGAGAGTGGAAATTCTAGAAGGTTTTAGACCAAAATTTATATTTTCTTAATTGTCCTCAATGTATGATGTGCAGTGAGCAGCAAGGAAATGCTATGGTTTACATTCTAAGCACACTCTGGCTGCTACTGCAACAGTCCAGATAGGAAATGACGTTAGGCTGGTTGGTAGCAGTAGGAAAACTGACAGGTAAAAAATAAAATGTATTCAAGGAATAATGGCAGGCTTTGATTTGACCAATTGACAGTAAATTTGTTATGAATAACTTGAAAAAAATACATTTGGTGAAAAATCAAGAAACTTATTTGGCCACAATTTCTTTCAAAATCATTGTAGTCCAACACAGAGACTGGCAGTTAAAAAGGTGGGTGCGTAAGTTCTAGGGAAAAAAAAAATCAAGAGTGAAGATTTGGAGAAATACAGAGTGGAAATGCATAAGTGGGACTATTGAACGAATAGAGTTAAATTTTAGGGACATATTATGATCATGCTAACAGATGTTGCTTTAACAGATCACAAGGACCCTGTTACAAAGAAATGCAAAGATACAGTGTTTTAAAATGTCCATGGGGTTTGTCTTTACTAGAAAGGGTAAGACACTCAAGCATACATTACCATCCTGAAGGAAGTGTTCTCATATTTACCAAGCTCTAGAGACAGGAGGAATAGGGTACTAGGCAGGGCCACACAGAGAAACAAAGCATTGGTCAGATAGCAGAGGGACAAAGGAAAATGTGGGCCAAAATCTCCATTTTTTTTTTTAACAAGAAACAATAAGCAAGAAGATAGAAGAAGCAGGTTTAAGATTGGCTAACTTGAATACTTTTCTGCAGGATCTGGTCTTGGAGATTAGTCCTACTTGTGTGATACTTGAGTGTTTAGGGCAGGGGAGCATGGTCCTGGACTCCTAGATCCCTGTGATAGCAACATAAAGGAAATGGTTTTGGTCATAGGTTTTGGAATATTTGATTTGCACACAATAGATGTTCTTGGAGGGTGACTACTTGCTTTTCTAAGAGAAACTAAGAGACTACTAGCTATTTTTGAGAAAGGCAATTTTTCCCAGACCAGCAAAGTTCCATAATATCAAGGAATAAGAAAATGTGGGCAAAATATACCACATATTTAACACAAGTAGCCTATAAATTTAAAAGGAAAAAGTATGTTTTTATAGAAATTAAGAAAAGAAAGTTATAAGAACAAAGAAATTGTCAGCTATGTGAAAAGTGGCTAAAAGCAGGGAAAGGTAGAAGGGACCTTGACATTAACAACACAGATATCCCACTGACCTTTGGAAGAAAAGTTTCATGTGCCTATCAGAATGAGTTGAAAAAAAAAAAAAACGATAGGGATTGGAAATAAAAAAAATAGTAAGGCACAATCTTGGTGAATAGAGACAAGTCCATCATAACACTTAAACCAATTTCATCATCTCGGCCTCAGATTTTTCTCGGTGACTTCCATTTCAGAGATTGAATTTTGCCCAAAAAGGGTGCTGAATGTTGAGCACCCCCAGATCTCTTTACTATCTCAGCTCCCAGAATATTGACAGTCAGATCATTATAGTCCAGGGGAGGAATACTGAACTTTTCTAGTCCCCAAGAAGGAAAATAAAAAGCTACTGGCATATGTTTCATGATGACTTCCGTAGATGACCCTACCGGGAAACTCAAATTGACAAGTCCCATCTAGATGCTTAGATTTCCTGATCAGAATTGCAGTTACTGGGCCAGAGATTTAGCTCAGTGGTTCCACTACTCAACTTGCAAGCATAAGGACCAGAATTTAATCCCCTGTACAAAAAAAAAAATTATAGTTACTGCTTCTTTATGTTTACCCAAGCTAGTATTATATGCTAAAGTTTGATGCAATAGATTTCGGATCTAGACTTCTAGTAATATATTTTATTTAATTAATCTATTTATACCTAATTTCCTTCATTTCCACATGAAAATAATACAACTTCTTACCTAATAAAGTTGTGAGAAGTTAATGAATAAATGGTAAGGAACTTCTTACTAGGCATTATATCATCAACAATTGCCAAAATTTCATGACTAGAGTATTCATAGAATAAAGAAAATGTAATATAGAGTTCAAAAATATGGAAGAAAAATAAAGGAGATGCATGGAAATCTTTTAAAGCAAGGAGGGAAATAAATCATCAACGAAAATATAACAGATAATTTCCCAGATACAGAGGGTTTGAATATACAGAATAAAAAAAAGTAAATCAGACTGAGATCCCTACTCAGTAGGTGAAGGCCACACATTACACTGTTCTAGCAAAATGTGATGTTCATACACATGGGAAAAACAACATTTTTAGTGTACATTTTAAAATTAAAATTTCAAAAATGAGAGGACTTATGTGATAGCAGAATCTTGACTGTGGTGGATATGAATAGGGAGTAGGAACCAAACATGTGCAGATAGATCTCAGAATTCTACAACTATGTTCATTCCCGGAAGTACTGGTTCACCAGAGAAGGGGGTGGGTTTTAGGGAATTATTTCATGCAATAATTAAGGTTGTTGTAATGAAGTGTAGGGTAACCTGGTGAGCTGGAGACTCAAGGAAAAACTAACTTTTGAATTCTTCTATTTGCTGATAGAATCCCTTCTTGCCTAGGAGTGGGCCTGGGCTTTATTCCATGAAGGAATTCAACTGACTGGGAGTGGCCCATTTACATTATTAACCTGCTTTATTCAAAGGTCATCTGTTTAAATGTTAATCTTGTCCAAAAGTCACCCTCATCGGAATAATTTTTGAAACAAATATCATGGCCCCACTGTGTTGTCAAGTTGATTTAAAATTAACCAGAACAATTAGCTCAATAATTTTTATATCCAAATTTTCTTGCTTTAAGATAATTTTATAGCCTTTCATTTCCCATTTGCTTCAATCTCCTTGTTCATCACAACCTTTATCCTAGACAGCAAACGTGGTATTCAACATAAATAGGTTGATCAATAATATGGTATTTGTAATTAAAATAACATTAAATTCATCACTTTCATCATTTGGCCTTGCATATCTTTCTTAGCCACCATTCCTATGACTATTCACATGAAGTGCATTGATTTCTCACTAAGGAACATTGTTTGAAAGATGTATGCAAATTTTGTCAAAATTGAATATATTTATGATTATCTCAAATAAATGTTAGATCTCTTGTATTTGAACTCTACCTTAGATAAATTTACAAAAATAATACTTTGCAATTGGTTATGATTGGGAAAATGTTGATTTCTGAAAATGTAGGAGCAGGGTTCTGGAAAGAGAAAAAAACAGATTACTGGCTTCATCATATCTTCTAGCTAATCCTGAATAGAAGGAGTTTAAGAAAACTTTACTTGAGAAATTCCTCTGGGAAGCAGGTCAAGGACAGGGTTAGAAAAAGAGAAAAAACAGACAAAGAAAGGCAACAAATGACCTTGGGAGTTGCACCAAAAGACCAGAAAAAGATGTGACAGAACACAGAGAGAAAATATATAGAGAAAAGGTATGAACAGCAAGCTACCCCCACCTCCGGTAGAATGTAGGGAAAGCAGCATGGGTGTGTGCATGACTAAGTTTAACTTTAAGGCAGTATGTACTCATGGGTCATTATATTCTCCATTCTAGAGTCAATGTATTCATCATAAAATTGTAGACTAATAGACATCCATGTGCCCCCTTACTAGCTCTAAGCTAACCATAAATAAGGCAGTCCCTTGCCAACTGACCACCCACCCCAAAGATAAGGTTCTGAAAAGTAGGTCAAGGATGAGGAAACACACAGATAAAAGCTGCACGTAGACCACCAGAAGAGAGTGTAGTCAGGGGCAGCCAGAAGCTGATATAGTTATAGCAAATTCCAGGTAGGGGGTACAGGCCTCTGACCCCTTATAAAAGCAGCCAGAAACAAAGGCCTGTAGGTTCTCCATCTTTCCAAAGCACCTTACCCCGATTCTTCCTTGTAAGGGCAGCCATCTATCTCCCTGACTTCCTTTTCCTCTTTACAAATAAGTGTCTTCCTTTAGTTAAACTTTAACCCTCTAAATTTTTTGTGGGTGCTGAGACCACGATCTCAGTGGGATGCTCAAACAGCAGAGCCGTGGTGCTCCTTCCTCAGATGCAGCATCTTCAGTTCCTTAACCCAGACCAGATGCAAGAAAGCTTTACATGAGATGCATTATCAAGATGGAACAAAAGTAGAGCCTAATTTTTAATTTTAATTCATGATCAAATAACCAACAGTCACAGAGTACTCTTCTAAGCACTTATCCACATGCTACTTTTTAATTCATTCAATTAATTTTAGGTATACAATAAGATGACATTCGTCATTGGGAGTTCATACCTGTACAGATATGTCTTGGTACCTGTGTTTTCCCCATTTTTCTGCCCTCCCTTCAACCCCTCCACTCCTCCCTATTTGCAAAGACTTCATTTCCAATTTTTCCTTTTCCCAAATTTTTTCCTTTCCCTTCTTTCCTTTCCCCTACCCCACCCCTCTCCCTTCTCCTTCTCCTTTGACTATTTCACATTATCTATTATACATTTTGGTCCTCATTTACACTTTGCTATTTTAATAGTCACCATGACTATATGAGAATTTCGGGCATCACACAGTTGAAAATCAGAGCTCATTTCTTTTTCTTTCTTCAAAATGAATTATCACAAGTCCTGTTCCTTCAATAACTGCTTACCCCCACCCTGTTCTCTCATGCTAAGACACACCAGTTCTCTATTGCTTGAAAACTTCCTTGCAGCAGCAAGTGAAAGATACACTTTCTTTAACTATAGGCAGGTTTCTGGTGGGATTTGCTTGCTGTGTATTGAATTTGCATGCTTTTTTCCAACTCTAGTCTTTGCTGTTTGTCATGTACCAGGCTGTTTTTATTTACTGAAATAAGTCTATTTGACTTGAGAAATAATTTGGAGAGAAAAATAATTGTAAATAATGATTTTAGCTCTCCTATACCTATACACATATATGCATTCTCTCTCTCTCTGTATATATATATAATATACATATACATATATATATACATATATATATGTATATATACATAGTCTGGTGTGTAGATATATATTTTTTTATACACACACACACACACACACACACACACACACACACACACCGGACTAGCAACTCAAGCATTGCTCATTTACCCTACACAGCTTAAAAATTAATGATAACATTTGTAATAACTGTCAAAGTTTAAACCCTACTGGCTTTCATTTAAAAATATCATTTTAAGCTTCTTTCTTAAAAAAAGATTTATTAAGACTAATTTTAGCATGCATATGGACGTTGTGAGAATTTTACTACACAATTACTGCTCTAGAACTACACAAATTTATTATCTTAAAGTTTTGGGTGTTGGATGTGTGAAATGATTCTCACTGGGCTGAAAGTAAGGTTTTGTAGGTTGCATTCTTTCTGTAGGCTGTAGGGAAGCATCTACTTTCCTGCTCTTTTGCATCTAGAGACTGCAGTTCTTTTGCTTTCTCATCTTCACAGTCAGCTTTGGCCAGGCAAGTGTTGTTCACACGGCCTCATTGTCACACTGACTTTTCTTCCTCTCCCAGGACCCCGTTTTCAGGGGTTGTATTGTTGCATTGGGCCTACTTGTGTAAAACAAACTAGCCTCGCTGTTTTAAGGTTAACTGATTGTAAAGCTGATTTCCATCTACCACCAGTTCTTCTTTGCCATATAATACTGTAGCATTCACAGGTTCTGAGAATTAAGATATGGACATATTATAGTCTCCTGGAGCAAAGCAGCAGCTGCTTTCCAGACAGATCCCAAATCTTCCACAGCCCTCACCTGGCCATTTCCAAAGCTCATTTGGGCATCAAGGATGTGAGTCCTATTATAAATATACTTATACTGTGGAAGTCATAGACTTGTCCTTTGGAAGCTAGCCACTTACTCAAGTTTCATGAACCCAAGAAATATAAGAAGCTCTGGAGTGATTCCTGGATTGCATCCCCAGACTTGGGTCCTTTTTATTCTTCTAAATGATCACAGTGGAAAATTCATTAGATAAGAAAATGAAATTTTTGAAATTATCTTTGAGAAACTCAAAACTGGTTATGATTTACATGCACAGTCTCAAAAATTCTGTTGGCTTGGATTGAAAATGTCTTTGCAACAAGAAAACAAAGATTTAATGAAAGCTGAGTAATGATTTAGTCTGAAAGACCAAGAATACAATAATATCAAAGAAATGGGAAAGGTTTTAAATATAACCCCACCAAACCACCCAACTGAGAACTTCCATAAGCAAATTTTTTGTGGTCAAGGAGTACACATAATTTTTGAAGTCAATATGGTGGTGGCCACAGTGCATGTCCAAAAGATGGTTATTTCATGACTAGCATTTTGAAATAACCTTTAATTTGTAGAGTTTTGTTTGCTTAAATAGCTTGTTTACATTGTAGAGATGAAAAGCCTTCCCTTTTTTGTATTGCCTATTATATCTTAGTCCTACATTGAAAGATTATCCATACTCTGATATTTAAATTAGAAAAGAATAAATACTAACATCCTATTCACTCCATCTAAAATGAATACTAAAACTGTAAAATTAACATTTATTTTGCTGTAGATCAGACAGCCACATAATGCTCCTAATCTAGGAAATTTCCAAAGAAATCACTGCAATGTACATGTTCTTTTCTAACAGCATTATGCACAGCAGGGACAGAGGAATACTTTCTAGAACCATTAGAACCATTAAACTAAAATTAAAATTACACCTCTGAGTGAAATTCATCACTAATGTACATAATGCTTCTTCAGGGTGGCTTAGCCTTCTTTTTTCATTGCATTAAACATGCATTTGGTTTCATTCTGAAATTTTCTGGGGTGGAAAACAACATTTTCATTCTATGTTGTACTGGACAGCCTGAATATAGGAACGTTTGGGATTGCATCCCTTGGATTTCTAAACCTTGACCCTTGGCTTTAGATGTCACACTAATGAATTGTAATCTGCTGTTCAATTTTTCATTTAAAAATGAAAAATTATAATGGGATATATTTGAAAAAGCTTTTAGTGATGATGCCTAACTACAAAGTTGGCTACATTGGTGTCAATTTTTACAAATTTAAGGAACTATGAAGATTATAGAAGTTTTTGAACATATGTTCTAGATTTTCCATGTGATTCAACTTAGATGTCTATATATAGTTTCTTATTGTGCATATTTTGCAATAAGATATAAGTAATCATGCACACATACATGTTCCTGCCATAAATGTATATCTAAATAAATAGCATACATGATGAATATTTCAAACATTTTGGAGGAGGATTCAATGTTTAGCTATGTTTATATAGCATCTGTTTCTCTTATGCCATAGGTAAATATATATTTTACTTATTTGTATTATGCTTTCATTACATATATGTAGTTTTTCTTATTTGAAAATATTCTACATTACTAAACTAAAATGATCTGAAGCAAGAAGTTTAGAATTGCATTAAGCTTTTCTACTAAAGGTTTAAGACTTGTTTTAACTTATTCCTCAACTTGTAAAATGTTCATTTTAAAATTAACTTTTTCTAAGACAACTAAACTTATGACTATTTTCTTGTGAAAGTATTTTAATGTTCCCTTTTTCTAATTAGGTGCTAGTAAGTTAGCTCTATATGTAATGAAGTGAATATGTGGATTAATTACAAGGATTTTCTTGTTTGAAAAGAAATTGACAATGCTAGACCTAAAAATAGTGTTCAATATATAACATTTTTGTATTAGGATGATAATTTTAAGAAACATCTCAATAGGCCTTCTCTTTTCTACAGTTGATCTTTAATGCTTTCTGCCCAATTAATTTTTTAAGAGATGAATGTAATATTTCACACCACTGCTTTGTAACTTCAGTATAGCCTCATTGAAATAAGATAGCTAGCAAACTTTGCTGCTTATCATTAAAACTTTTTTGTGCCTCATTGCTTGTGAATGAAGTGACCGGAATGCATCAATGACACAATTACCCAATAAGAACACTTGGTGTTTTGCTAGATTTTTTCCCAGATATTTGATGCATTTATTATATAGGGCAACATTTTAAGCAATAAAGCACATTAATATGTGAAAAGATTTTCAGATCAGAAAACAATTCAGTTCTTTAATTTGTAACCAAGTGTTTAAATTTGTTGGTTCATAATGTTATAACTGGTGCAAACAGAAAGTTAAATTGCTTCAATGTAAAACACTTCTGCAGTAAAATATTAAGTGATATGCTAAATATTTTTTCCTCATCATGTAATATTGAAGGCTAACTTTCAAATAAAATTTTAGATTCATGCTATAATATAGAATTGATTTGTTATAGTTTATATTTTCCCATATATCCTTTTGAATTTTCCTACTTAAAAAAAAAAAAAAAAGGTTGTAAATACTCCAAGACTTTTAGGTACCTTATCATATCTGTGAAAATTTTGTTTTGTTTTTTTATTAAAATCCTGCTATTGTTTTTAAATATTAATTGATTTATGTCTACTTTTTGTTGTTGCATTGTGCTAGCAAAGACATTTGGTAATATATTAAATAAAATTGGCTATTATAGATTTTTTCAACTGTTTATTTTCTGAAATCAAAACTTTCAATGGTTCAGCATAATTTATTATAGATGTAGTAAATTTTCTATAAATATTTTGTATGAGATTGAGTTAATTCACTTCCATTCCTAACCTGCTGAGAGATTTTTAACAAGAAGAAACATTGGATTTTATGACATTTTTTTTCTACTCTATAGAGATTTTCTTTTTCCTTACATTTTGAAGGGTAAATTATGTTTGATTTTAGAAAATTAAACTGATTTTACATTTCCAGAAAACAGCAAAAATGAATGTCATAATTTTGGTCTTATAATGCTACATTTGATTTTCTAACATTTGTTCAGGATATTTGCATCACTTCTCCTAAGTGATAAAGGGCTCTAGATTTTCATCCACATAATACATTCTTAGGATATTACTTCAAAATTAAATTAAACTCACAAATTGAGCCATTGAAGGATTTCTCTTTTTTTCTTATTTTTCTGGATTTCTTTATATACAATTATTATTTTATATAATAATTTTATATATAAAGTTATTTTTCTTAATTGTGTGCTAGATCTTTCAGATAGTTTTCTGGATCAGAAGTTTCCTCACAAAATGTTGTTTAAATACATGCAGTTTTCTTAATGGTAATAAGACTATTTAGATTTTATTAATATTGTAATATTAGTTACATTAATATTAGTAATTTAGTGTTCAAAAATTGAATTTCTTGAAGATATGTAGAAATTTTAAGTCTATTTAATCTTTGAGGAATACTATAATGTTTCTATTTTGATTTATTTTGCTGTTTATTCTTTTCTACTCTCCTTTTAATTTTTTAAAATTTCACTGGAGTCATAAAAATAATTTTTCAGACAATACATTGCATATAAACCTGTATTTTATTTTTTCCTTTACTCCATTATTTATCTCTCTGCTATCCTTGAATTTTTGTATTTCTTTGTCTGCTTTTATGTAATAACATTTCAACAATCATTAACCTTTCTCTTGCATATATCTTTTTATATGAATCAATATGAGTTTGAGTTTTTTTAATTCACTGATTTAGCTAGGAACAATACAACCTTTGATATGTTGTCTTTTCTTTACAATTGAGTTAAAATAGTTTTGCTTTACAATTTTGGCTTTTTACATATAGTTCATTTATATGTATAGTGTTAAACATCTCAGGATTTTCCAGAAGACATTTATTTCTATCTTAATTATCTTTTGACATAAAAACATAAACGTTATTGTTTTAATTTAGAAGAATTGTTTTATTGCTGCACATTTTGATGTAGCAACTCACTTATTTTTGTAAATATTTGTGTTTATTTTGCTAATAAAGAATGAAATTTTGCATTCATTGCCTATAGCAGAGTCTTGAAATCAGGTTATGTAAGTGCCTATTTTTTTTTTTCATAATTGCTTCACCATTTGTAAACCCTTTGTACTTCATATCAATTATAGAAAGATTTTCTGTGCAAAAATTCTTGATGAATTTGGTTCATATTATACTTAACAAATTAATACATTGTTTGCAGATTAAAATATTAAGCCTACTTATCTATGAATATGGCCCATCCATTCACTTTTTAAAAAATATTCATCAATATTAGTTTTAAGTATACAGATATTAAAAACACTTAAATTTCTCTAAATATTTCATATTTTATAGGTTTTATTTGTAGTCAAAATTTATTATTTCTGTTTGTCCATTGTTAGTGCTCAGGAATTCTAATATTTTTTGGTTTATATCATAAAATTTTGATTATTGATTCACTAGTGCTAATTTTAAATTTACCAACACATGTTATATGTGCAATCAGATTATCTTGGAGCAAAAATCAATGGACATAAGGTTTTATGTCTTTCTCTTCCATTTTTCTTGTCCTCAGGGCTAACTTGTTAATTTTATTATCAGTTTTAATAGCACCTATAGTCATCAGATACTCTATTGAATGACATTGAAATTGTCACTAATGATAATATAGAAATCTTTCTTTTTAACTTTTATTTTTATTAGCATATTCTGCAGTACATAACAATTACATTAATTAGGGGGAGTTGGTACATGTCTATCACATTTTAACTTTTTTACTTCCTCTTCTCCTCATTTCCTTCCCCTATTCTTTCATCTCTAGGTTCCCTTCCCTTCTGCAAAATACCTATTTCTGTTTTATATTACCTATATATTATTTTGGTCTTTATTTATACTTTAGATTTCTCATATAAGTAAAATCATGAAAAATCTAAGACGTTGTATCTGCTTTATTTCATTTATATGGCTTCACAATGTATCTATTTTTCTAAAAGTGACTCAAATTTATCCTTTTTAGCAAAGTACTACTCCATTATATATAAATACCACACGCTTTTGTATCCGTGGTCCTAAGACATATTTGTTTTCAAAACTTTTTTGTAAGTAATTTTATGATGATCATATCATGAGGATAATCATAGCCTCATTAGATCAGTTGGAGAATATTTTGCCTTCCTCTGTCTCTAGGAAAATGTTATACAAAACTCGAGTTATTTCTTCTGCGAACATTATTTATAAGGAAACTTGTCTGATTCTTTTTTATGGCAAGGATTTTCTTTCAAATTCAATTTCTTTACAGATATAACTGTTCTTTTCCTCTTGTGTAAATCTCTGTATTAAAGAATTCAAGTCATACTAAAGGAATATATTTTCTCTGATTCATCTTTTTTGCATGTAGATTGTCGGAAAAATTATTTTTCATGCTTTTATATCTAATATTTGTATAGATGCTGTTTTTTTATTACATATTTGGTAATATGGTTAACTTAGCTTTTTAATTTAATCAACAAATTAGAAGTTTATAAAAATTTTTATGTCTTTAAAAATAGTTTTGGATTCTATATATTATCTGTGGTATTTTACCGCCCCCCATATTGGTTCCTTTCATTTGCTTTGGATTCCATGTATAGTTGTTCCCTAGTTTCTAAAGATACAAAGGTAGACAACATTTCCTATTGTACCTTTTAATCCTATTTACACTTTCAGTTTCTCATACCAGAGAAACTATTTAGTGCTATAAGTGTGTCCTATTTATTTCACTTAAGAGTATGGCTTCAATGTCTAGCCAATGTGTCTAGTTTCTCATGCTTTATGGCTGAGTAATACTCCATTTTATGGAAATAAATAAGCCCTAAGGGGAAGGGGAAATGAAAAGGGTAAGGGAAAGGAAAGAAGGAAAAAGAATAAATACAAGAAAAGGAAAAAATGGAAACAAAGTCTGTAAATAGGGAGGGGGAAGGGGTTGAAAGGAGGGCAGGGGAATGGGGAAAATATAAGAACCAAGATATATCATGTAAAAGTACAAATTTCCAATGATGAATGTCATTGTATTATATATCTAAAGTGTACCAATAAAATTAATGAAAATAAAAGTAGGGAACAAATGAGACTTTCTTTCTTTTTAATGTTGAGTGCTATAAACTCCTTTTACGAATTTTTTTTATGTTTCTCTCACAAATTTTAGAAGATTGTGTTATTATATATAGTTTACAATGACTGTAACACACACACACACACACACACACACACACACACATATATACCTTTTATTCATTACCCTTATCATTGGTAATACTTCCTAATCTGTGGTTTACATGGTTTTTAGAGCTATTTGAGCCAGAATTCTATTAGATTCTGCTTAGCACAATATTTAGCTGTGCTTCTAGTATTTATAATATTTACAAACCAGTATTTTCTGGCACAAGTAACCATTGGTTTCTTAGTCCTCTGATCATATGAATAACTGCACTAATTTTTCATTTTTCAACAGATTTCAGCCCAAAGCATCTTTATAAACAAATAGGGACTTTTTCAACTTCGTAATGTGAAACATTTGTGAAAATTCCATTTAAATCCACTAAAAAGTCCATTCCTCAATTGTATTGGAAAGCTGTGCTCTAAGAAGTTTATTTATTTATTTATTTTTTTGCAACATTGATTGAACTCAGATCCTTGAGCTTGTGAGACAAGCAGTGGCACCACTGAGCTAAATCCCTGGCTAAGTTTTTTTTTTTTTTTTTTTTTTTTATTGGAATCAAATGCAGGTCTTTGCACTTGCCAGGCAGGTGTTAGTGCCACTGAGCAAAGTAACTTGAAAGTACAGGAGAGGGCATTCAGTTGAAATTACAAGATTGCTACAAGTTTTGTCTTCAAAATGTACACTGAAAATATTGAAGCAATTTTAATATTTTCAAAGCAGAAGAAACAGATGTTAATTTATATCCAGCAAATATACAGAAATCCCCAGAATTTGAAACTTTCCTAACTGCATACCTTGATTCTGACTTTAAACTGTCTGTACAGTTTTGTACAAAGTTCTCTGGTCTAGTCTACCCCCACCCACACAAGTCAATAGATGAACTAACTATAAGAAATAAACTTAATAGGGAAAAGAATAAATATTAGTATAGATGGAAGTTAAAAGAGAAAACGTTTATTTATTTATTTATTTATTTATTTAACTTATTTTGAGACAGGGTCTCACTATATGGTTGCGACTGATCTGGAACTCACTGTGCAGCCCAGGCTGGTTTCAAACTCACAGCAATTCTCCTGGCTCAGCCTCCCAAGTGCTGGGATTACAGGCATGTGCCACCACGCCTGGCATGAGAAATCTTTAAGTATATAGTTTAAATTCTTAATATTATATTCAAATTTTGTTTCAGCCAAAAGAGCCCTTGATATAGGAGAAAAAAACGCTGGTTTGTAAAGCAGGTGAACCATGCTAAATCAAACATTTGACAGAAATTATCAATTTTTTTTGTTTTTTCCATCAAGTGTATAGTAACAATTACTCAATTATATAATTATTATAAATGAATAAATACTGATTTGTTTCTTAATAGGTGCTTTTAACTTTTTTTTTTGCAAATTTACAATCATCTTGGAGAGTGGTTACATGTATATAACTAGAGTTTGTTTCTTTTGTAATCCTCTGTCCTCCTCCTCCAATTTCCCTATCCCATTTTTCTTTCTTGTTGATATTTATTAATCTTAGCTAATTATATTCCATATAATGTTTACATTAATTGAGGTTATTAGGTTCTTGTATATGGCATATCTTTATTCTACTTAATTCCTTTTCTTCTCCTAACCCCTCAAACTTTTTCCCTTGCACTACTTTCTTACTGCAGGAGATCCACATGTTTGACCCTTTCTATCTACTCTTAATATTTTCTCAGTTTGTACCTTGCCTCACTCAAATAAGAAAATAAAAATATAGTATTTAAGCTTGCTGACTGTTTTATTTCACTCAGTATTATATCTCCCAGGGTGGGCGCCATGACTGCTTCTCCAACACCAGGAAGGTGAAATTTGGCAAAGCAGCTCAGACATCAGATCTCCCTCCAGCCTGCCTGGGCCCAGTCCACAGGTTGGGTAGCCAAACCCTCCCCTGTGGGCACCATTGCTGCTCCTTCAATGCCAGGAAGGTGAGATTCGGGAAAGAGGCTCAGACATCAGATCTCCCTCCAGCCTGCCTGGGCCAAGTCCACGGGTAGGGTAGCCACTCCCCCCACTCTCAGATATCCTGATTGTGCCAGTCCTTGGACTCACTCCACAGAGGCACAGCTGATTATAAAGGGTAATTTTCTGAGCTCCCAAATTTGAACATCTTTAAAGAAAGGGCAGGGGAAACCTGCCTGGAGTTCAACCTTCAAGAGATCAGGGAGCCCAGTTTGGGCCTTGCGGCCTGAGGTCAGTCTGCATCACAGGGGTCTACCATTGGCTAGCTGAGATAGGGGGATTGGGTTCTGCACATGGCTGCACACAATGTGTATTATGACAGCAGAGGTATAGTCTGAAAGAGGCCCTTCAAAGTCATTTTTTTTCTCTTTTTCTTTCTTTTCCTCATTCCATTCTGTAAATTCTTTTTTTCTGTCCTTTTTCACCAACTCAGACTCTTGCTCCACCATATTGTCCCTCATCTCCCTTTCTGCTCCTGCTCCTGCCCTGACACATGTTTTTCTTTCATCATTTTTTCTCTTTTCTTAAGGTTCTCTTTTTCTATTATTGTGCCTTATTCAAGGGTCAGTAGTTTCAAGGGAAAGTGAGCCCCTATTACTGTTAAAGGGATATATTGTTGTCCTTATACTTGCACACTGTCCATCCCTTTTGAGTTTAACGGTTTCCTGAAGATTGTGTGGTCATTCTGTGTCCTCTGGCTTCACTTGAAACATTCTCCAGTTCTTTTACATATTTACTCTTCTCGTCTTAACTCTGTCTAGGCTCCCATCCTAAATGGTAAACATGCTATGCAGAGGAGTTTGTTCACTGCAAACATATTTTGGGCTGCTTCCTCATTTTAATTTAGTTCACATGGTTTAAAGGTGATAGATTAATGACTACCACAATTTGTCAATGTGCAAGTAGTGATTGATCCTATTGTGTTGCTGATTGTATCAATTGTGATAGAGAATAGGGATTGATTTGAAGAGTTGTTTTCTCTGATATTGTGAAAATGAGAATGTCTACCAGTCATTAGAGAATCAAAAGCTAAAACACAATGATATCAGGAAGATTTAATAAACCATAAATTGAATCAAGGACAACCCAAGAGCAAAAATAAAAATGAGAAAACACTTAAGCAATACACAAAGACAGACTTCCAGTTCACCAATGGCAAACAGTAGGGGAAAGGAGGATGAAAAGTCTAATAGTGAACCTTCAGGGCACTCAGAATTCACAGCACAGTAAGTAACAAAAGAGATCAATCAGGCTCTAGAAAAATTCAAAACAGAAATAATTTCCCAGATAACCATAGAGATGGTGAACAAAATGAAAGTCATGATTCGAGACTCTAGAACGGAAACTGACAAAAAAATAGATGAGCTGAGGACCATGATAGAAACCATGAAGGCCCAGCATAAGAAAGAAATGGTGGGCTGAGGATTTAGCTTAGCAGTTTGATGCCCTGCCTTGCAAGGGCAAGGACCAAATTTCAATCCCCGGTACCGCCCCCCCAAAAAAAGAAATGGAAACAACGAATGCCCAACATAGGAAAGAAATGGAATCCATTAAACAGATTCAAACAGATATCCAGGAGATTAAAAACTCTATTGAAAGTGCACACAACAGAGTAAAAGAATGCTAAAATAGAATCTCAGATATAGAAGACAGGATATCAGTCAGTGACAGTGACAAGAGAAGTCTCTTAAAAACAGTAAGGGATCATGAGAAATACATCCAACAACTTCTAGATGATGCAAAGAACAATAACATAAGACTTATATGAATCCATGAAGTAGCAGGAGAAAAAGCAAATGACTTAAAAAAGATGTTCACAGAATTAATGACAGAAAACTTCCCAAACAAAGGGGAAGAATTTGACATGCACATAAGTGAGGGATATAGGAAAAACTCTCTTTCAAAATGGATGGGGATATCATATAGTTCCATGACAAAGAACACCTGAGAAACTTCATGAATACAAAACAGGCACTACAAGGAATTCTAACCAATATACCAGAAAAAGACAATGAAGATCACACACCATGAGGCCCAATAGAACAAATCAAATAGTCAAGGCAAGAAACTAAAAGGAGAGGGAAAAAATTAAAAAGAGTCAACAAAAGGACAATAATATGACAACAAGAAATCAGCACATATCAGTTATAACCATCAATATCAATGGCCTCAATTCACCAATCAAGAGAAACAGACTTGTAGATGGATGAAGAAGCAAAATCCAACAATATGTTTTATACAAGAAACACACATAATGCAAAAAGAAGCCTATAGAATGAAAGGGAAAGGGTGGAAAACAATTCTCCACAAGACATGAGCCCAGAAAAAAGCAGGGGTAGCAATCTTATTCGCAGACAAAGTAAATTTCAAACCAAAACTGATTAAGAGAGACAAAGAAGGCCACTACATCCTTGTAAAGGGAACAATTCAAGAGGAAGAGATGACAATCATAAACATATATGCACCAAATATAAATGCCCCCAACAATATAAAACAAATATTAAGTAACATGAAAAACCAAATAAGCACTAATATAATTGTTGTGGAGCATCTAAATACCCCACGATCACAAATAGACAGGTCATCTAGGCAAAAAATCAACAATGAAAAAATACGAGAACTGAACCAAGCTTTGGAATGCATGGACTTACCAGACGTCTATAGAGTGTTCCACCCCACAAAATCAGAATATACATTCTTTTCAGCTGCACATGGGTCATCCTCCAAGATAGATCACATACTAGCTCACAAAACAGGTTTGGATAAATGCAAAAGGATTGAAGTTATTCCCTGTATATTATTAGATCACAGTGCAATAAAGCTGGAGAACAATAGCATAAGAAACTGAAGGAATTTCACAAACACATGGAAATTGAGCAACATTCTCCTGAACAATCAATGGATAACAGAGGAAATTAAAAAAGAAATCAGATAGCTTTTAAAAATAAATGAAAATGCCAGTACAACATACAGGAATCTATGGGACACAATGAAAGCAGTTCTATGTGGAAAATTCATAGCACTGAATGCCCACATTAGGAAAACAGAGCAAGCTCAAATAAACAACCTAATGATGAATCTTAGACTCCTAGAAAAACAAGAGCAAGAAAATCCCAAAGCTCAAACAAGAGAGGGAATTATAAAGATTAGAGCAGAAATCAATGGAATGAAAACTAAGAAAATGATAAAAAAATAAATGAATCAAAGAGATTGCTCTTTCAAAGAATAAATAAAATTGATAAACCCTTCGTAAATCCTATAAAAAAAAAGGAAAGAAAAGGCTCAGATGCACACAATCAGGAATGAAAAAGGAGAAGTGACAACAGATCCAACAGAAATCCAGAGGATCATTAATACATACTTTGAGAACCTGTACTCTAATAAAACACAGAAGAAATGGACAGATTTCTAGATACTTATGAATTACCAAAGTTGAACAAAGAAGATAACATTTTAAACACCCCAATTACAGTGAAATTGAAAATGTAATTAAAGAACTAACCAACAAAGAAAAGCCCAGGCCCTGATGGATTCACTAATGAATTTTGCAAGACATTTAGAGAAGAACTACTGCCATTCCTCTTCAAACTTTTCAATGAAATTGAAAGGGAAGCAATACTTCCAAATTCAGTCTTTGGAAGCAAGTATCAGTTTGATTCCCAAACCAGGGAAAGACACAACTAAAAAAGAGAACTACAGGCCAATCTCCTTAATGAATATAGATGCAAAAATCCTTATTAAGATACTAGCAAACAGAATACAGAGAATCATCAAGATCACACATCCTGACCAAGTCGGGTTTATTCCAGGGATGCAAGAATGGTTCAACATACATGAATCAATAAATGTAATACACTATATTAACAAGTTCAAGGACAAAAATCACATGATCCTCTCAATAGGTGCAGAAAAGACATTTGACAAAATTCAACACCCATTCATGATTAAAAACCCTGCAAAAAATTGGATTAGATGGTCTATATCTCAATTTAATAAAGGCTATCTATGAAAAGCCAACAGCAAACATCATATTAAATGGCCAAAACTGAAAACCTTCATGTTAAAATCAGGAACAAGACAAGGATGCCCACTATCACCACTCCTCTTCAATATAGTTCTGGATACATTAGCCATAGCAATTAGACAAGAGAAAGAAATTAAAGCAATAAAGATAGGAAAGGAAGAAGTTAAACTGTCATTATTTGCTGACAATATGATACTGTACCTTGAAGACCCAAAAAACTCCACCAAAAGAATTCTCGACTTAATTGACACTTTCAGCAGCATAGCTTGTTACCAGGTCAACACTCAAAAATCAATAGCCTTTTTGTACACAAATAACAGACTCACTGAGAGAGAAATTAGGGAAACAATTCATTTCACAATAGCATCCAAAAAAAATGAAATATCTAGGAATCAACCTAATAAAGAAGCAAAAGACCTCTACAGTAAAAACTTCAGCAGTTTGAAAAAAGAGATAGAAGAGGAAATAAGAAAATGGAAAGATATCCCCTGCTCCTGGGTTGGAAGAATCAACATAGTGAAAATGGCCATACTACCAAAACTTCTATACAGATTCCATCCAATGCTAATTGAAATTCCAACATTATATTTCACAGAACTAGAAAAAAGAATCCAAAAATTCGTTTGGAACCATAAGAGACCTAGAATAGCAAAAGCCATCCTAGGCAACAGACACATGGCAGTGGGTATAACAATTCCCAATTTGAAACTATACTACAAAGCCACTGTGATAAAAACAGCATGGTATTGGCAAAGAAACAGATCTGAGGATCAGTGAAAAAGACTAGAAGACACAAAAACAACTCCTGATGTACTCAGCTACCTCATCTTTAACAAAGGAGATGACCATTCCCACTGGAGGAAAGATAGCCTCTTTAATAAATAGTGTTAGAAAAACAGGATCTCAAACTGCCAATGATTACAAACTAGACCCTTATCTGTCACCATGCACCAAATTAAAATCGAAATGGATTAAATATCTAAATATTAAAACAGAAACACTAAACTTGCTGGAAGATAAGTTAGGGAGAACTCTGGAAGACATTGGCATAGGAAAAGACTTTATGAACAAATCCTCAGTAGCACGGGAACTAGCAGAAAGAATCAGCAACTGGGATCTCATCTTATTAAAAAGTTTCTGAACTTCAAAAGAAATCATCAACAGAACTAAAAGACAACTTACAATGTGGGAAAAAATTTTACCAGCAGCTCCTCAGACAAAGGACTATTATCTAAAATATATAAAGAACTCAAAATAATCAGCCCCCCAAATATAAAGATCCAATTCAAAAATAGGCATCCAAAATGAACAGACATTTCACGGATAAAGAAGTAAAAGCAGCAAGTAAATGCATGGAAAAATGCTCCACATCACTGGTCATTTGAGTGATGCAAATGAAAACAACACTGAGTTTCCACCTCACCCCAGAAAGAATGGCTGCTATCAAGAAATCAAAGAATAATAAATATTGGTGGCATTCTGGGGAGAAAGGAGCCCTTCTCCATTGTTGGTGGGAGAGCAGATTGGTGCAACCACTATGGAAATCAATATGGAGATACCTCAAAGAGCTGGGGCTAGAGATTCCATTTTACCCAGCCATAGCTCTGCTGGGTATCTTTCCAAAAGAATTAAAAGAATCATATCACAGTGACATGTGCAGACCTATGTTTATAGTGGTACAATTTGTAATAGCTAAAGCATGGAAACAGCCCATTTGCCCATCAGTTGGAAACTGGATAAAGAAGATGTGTTTTTTCTATAAAATGGAATATTACTCAGCCATAAAGAATGAGAAATTAGAGTCATTCATAGGCAAATGGATACATTTTGAGGATATACTCCTAAGTGAAATAAATGTCACACATGTAAATACTGAATAGTTTCTCTGGTGTGAATAACTATAATAGTACACAAGATCCTAATGAGATAATAACAATGTGAAATAGGAAAAGGGCTCACTGTGTAGAGAAAGTGGGAAGGGTAGGGGAAAGGGATGTGGGGAAAAGAAAAAAATATGAAAAAATGAAAAAAATGGAAATAAATAAAGCATTTGTAAGTGGGGAGGGGAGGAGGGTGTGAAGGGAGGGCAGGGACAAGTGGAAAAAATGTGAAGCAAGACCTGTCATGTAAAGGTACAAGATCCAAGTAATCAATGTAACTGTACTATATACTTAGAATGTATCAATAAACTCAATAAAAAGAAAAAATAATTATATCTCTCAGGTCCATCCATTTTCCTACAAATGCCTCAAATCTGTCATTCTTTATGACAGAAGAGTATTTCATTATACATAGATACAACAATTTCATTATCCATTCATTTGGTTTGGTTTATACAGGCTGTTCAGAGGATTTTGCTATTACAAGTTGTGTTGCTATAATCACTCGTATGCATTTATTGCTGTGGTATGATGACATAAATTTTGTGGGGAAGATACCTACAAGGAGGATTTCTGGGTCTTATATAATTTCTAATTTTACTTTTTTAGAACTTTCCATACTGATTTCCAGAATGGTTTTACTAGTTAATATTCCCACCAACAATGAAGGAGTGTTTCTTTTTCATCACAGCTAGGTCAGCATTTGGTTTTTGATTTCTTAATGATGGTCATCCTTTGTGGAGTAAGATGGAATCATAGTGGTGTTTTAATTTTCATCTTTCTTATGGCCAGAGATGTTAAGCATTTTTTCACATATTTGTTGATCGTTTGTATTTCTTCTACTGTGAAGTCTCTGTTCATTTCTCTTGCCCATGTCTTAAGTGGATCTTTAATTTTAGGTGGTATACTTTTTTGAGTTCTTTGTATATCCTTGATATTTTTCCTCTTTCAGAGTACTAGCTGGTAAATTTTTTTTTTCCCATTCTGTTGGATGTCTCTTCACTCTACTGAGTACTTTGTCACACAGAAGACTTTTAGTCTTATGCAATCCAATTTGTCTATCCTTGATATTATTTCTTGTGCAATTTAGGTTCTGTTTAGAAAATATTTTCCTAGTCCTTTGTCATTAAGTGTTTTATCTATTTTATCTTCCAGTAGGCTTACAGTTTATTTTTTAATTAATTTTATTGGTACATTCATGGTATACAATATAATGACATCCATCATTGGAAATTTGCACCTTAACATGATCCATCTTGGTTCGTATTTATTCCCCATCCCCTGCCCTTCCTTCATCTCCTCCCTCCCTCCGTATCTACAGAGACTTTGTTTCCATTGTTTCATTTTCTCAGATTAATTCCATTCATTTCTTTCCTTTCCCCTACCCTCCCAGGTGTACAGTTTCTGTTTTAATGCTACCACCTTTGATTCATTGGGATTTTCATTTAGTACATGGTTAGAGAGAAGAGTTCAGTTTCAATCTTCTGAACACAGTCGACAAATTTTTGTAGCCCCACTTGTTGAATACCTTCTTTCCTCCATCCTATGCTTTGGACCCTTTGTTTAAGATCAAATAGCTGAATGTACCTGGGGAAGTTTCTATGTCCTCAATTCTGTTTCATTGATCCATGTATATGTTTTTGTTTCAGTAAAGTACAGATTTTTTTGTTTTTCTTTCTTTTCTTTTTCTTTTTTCTTTTCTTTTCTTTTTATTTATTTATTTATTTTTTGTACCAGGAATCAAACTCAGGACCTTGCACTTGTGCTTCAGGTGATGGCAACACTGAACTAAATCCCTGGCTTAAAATACAGTTTTTATCACTATTGCTTTGTAGTACAGCCTGAAGTCAGGTATTGCTATGTCTTTTGCTTTGCCCTTGTTGCCCAGAATTGCTTTTGCTATTTTGGGTCTCTTCTATTTCCATATGAAATTTAGATATATTTTTTCTAAATCTGTACAGTATGCCGCTGGTATTTTGATTGGGAATTTACACCAATTTTGGGAGTATGGTCATTTTGACAATAGTTGCTCTTCCTATCCATGAGCAGAGGATATCTTTCCATTTTTTGATGTCCTCTTCAATCTCCTTTTCCAGAATACTGTACTTTTCTTTGTAAAAGTCTTTCACTTCCTTGGTTAGGTTAATTGCAAGGTACTTTGTTTTTCTTGAAGACACCATTAATTACATTACTGTCATAATTTCCTTCTCATCCTATTCATTGTTGAGGTACACAAATGCTAATGTTTTTGTGGTGATCTTTGATCCTGCTACATTGGTAAAATTTGTTATTAATTTTAAGAGATTTTGGTGGAGTTCTTTGGGTCTTCTGCATAGAGTATCATTTCTTCTGAAAATAATGTTAATTTTAGTTCTTCCATATATATTTCTCTTGCCTAAATGTTCTGACTAATGAGAGGGTGTTTATTTTTGTCAAAAAGCCCCTTCTGCATCTATTGATATGATCATATGGTTTTTGCACCTGTTAATGTGATATATTAAATATATTGACTTACACACGTTGAACCATTTTTGCATCTTTGGGATGAAACTAACTTGTTCATGATTTATATGATCTTTTTAATAATGTGCTGTATTCTATTTGCTAATATATTGTTGAAGATTTTTGCATCTATATTTACTAAGGATATTGACATACAGTTTTCTTGTTTTAGTTTGGAGATAAAGTCGGCTTCCATAAATGAGTTTGGGAACACTCCAAATAACACCATAATCTCAAAAGTTCCAAAATTTATTTTGGGTAAGGCTGTTATTGTCATATGTTTACTCAAAAAAATAAAACTATTTTCACAAATTGCTATCATAGAGTCTTCCAGCTCCAAACATTAGAGAGAAAGGTGGTTCTCTCATTAAAGCAACCATTCGGAAATTGAGAGTGATGTAATGTGGATTTTTTTGAGCCTTGTTATACTTTCCAAAACCTTATTTATTTAAACTCTATGCAGTATGAGGGACATAATTTGATTAAGGAAGTCAGTAATGTAAACTAAATACTTCCTATACTTTTTTCCCATTTGCTTCCAATAAAACTCTCTCCCTGCAAAAATCCACATTTCCAGAATCCTTTACAATTATGTTTTTAACCAACAAAATGACTAGATCTTCAACTTCCTGTAGAACTACTGCTATCTGGCAAGCTACTTATGGAAGCTGGCCAGTAAAACACAACCCTTTCTCTATATTTGTTGCTACTTGGGCTCTGTAGCTGGATACTTGACCATCACAGTCTTCACCCAAGGCCCCACTGTCATCTGTTCCCACCCCTGGTGACAAGGAAGGTGAAATGACCTTCAGAGATTCTGTCTGCATCTGGTCACTTAGGGCACAGACCTGAACTCTAGCTCAACTAATCCCTGGTGTCTGTGTTCTTCCCTCAAGCTGTGGGGTCTTGATACTTGGCCAGAGCATTCAAGTTCTCTGGGGACTGAAAAGATCTATGACAACTTTTTCATTTCATTTCAAAACATAGTTTATTTTTTTTCTCACTAAAATTGCCGGTGGAGACTTTTATAGATTATTTTTATACTTTCTTTTCAATCATTATTTTGTTTCTCTCAGAGTACTGTGTGTATTTCTAACAGTTCCATTAAATTCTTGATGTCTAATTCTATTGCCTCTTCTTATGGTGTTTCCACTCTCTGCTAGTTGCCTCACTACGGATGGAGTGGAGAAAACATTCTTATGCACTGAATTCTTAATTTCTACACTTATAATTTTCACACCATTAAATTATCTTTCTTTTAAAAAATCTTATTCTTGCTCTCTGTTGTAAAAATATGTCTTATATACTTTAAACATGATCATTTTATAGTGCACACAATAACTATTGTTTTTACTCTTTCTACTTCATATTTCTCACATAGAATTGTTTTTTCTTATGCTTTGCATTGTTATTATGATTTCAGTAACAGAAAGATGAAGTTGTGGTTGGCATAAGTTACCCAATGCATTAATTCAACCTGAGTTTTACAAATTGTGTTATAGTATTTATTAATTCAAAATGAAGATTATAATTAAAAGTTTTACAATGATGTTTTAGGAATGAACACACAAGTGACACAATTAAAAAGTCTACAAAGTTTGTCTTTCCTCTTTCTCTCCATTTTCAAGCTTTTCCAAACAGTTGCCTAATGATCTTATTTCTACAATAATAAAATATAATTGGGCTTTTATACATAAAATATAAATTCAGTGTTATCAAAGACTATGTGGAATGTTTAACAGTTTTTTGAGTACTAAGGAATGAACATAGATCATTTGTACTGAGCTAATTCTCCAAACTTATATATTTATTTAGTCACTCATTCATTTATTTATTTTGCTTTTAAGATAGGGACTCAGTAATTCACTAAGTGGCCCAGGCTGGGCTCAAATATGAAATCTTCCTGCCTCAGCCTCCATAGTGCTGGGATTAAAGGTATACCCCCATCACATGCTGCCTAAATTTTAAAATATTTATTACATTAAATGACACATAACCATCAATCTTCCAGGAAAAAACTCTCCCTTGTTTCAAACACACATATCTTTTCATTCTTGCCTCTTTCTGAACCAGTTCTGGATATCCTTTTTATATCTTTATGAGACATGATAAAAAAATAGTAAATGCTGCTGTCCAATTATACAAGAGAAAGGCAGCTCATGAAAACATTATGCTAGATTCTTACCCACTTCATTCCCCAGATTTGATATAGCAGTACCTCTGGATCTTTTCCAAAGTAAAAATGACCATGAACATAAATATTTTGAGTAGATTGTGGACATCTGTACATCCAGGTCACCCACCTAACATCTGAGAGGACTTCCAGAGCTGCTTGAGAAAGTGATAAGAACGATGGGATAACTAGGTTTGAAAGGAGGGAGAGTATTCTGAGGATGATTAACGGCAATGTGTATTTTACTATAATTAATTTGTGCGATTTTCACCTATACTCTACCTTTCAACCACAACTTATTATGCCCTGAAAATTAAGGATGCATTTATATACCTTATTGTTAGAAAAATATTATCAGAATTGATCGAAGCAAAAATCTTTAACTCTATTTTTAAAATTGTAAAGCTCAGTTTGAGAAAAAAACAAGTCTTAATCATACTCTGAGAAACTAGTAGGACTGAAATCAATGTTCTCTAACTCCAAGTCTCAAAGTAGGAAAATTTGATAATTTGGTTCTAGAAAATTATTTGTCAACAACCAAAATTATATCAGGTATCACTGAGTTTTAATTCGAAATAGTGAATATTTTAATACTTTATATCATTAATGATTAACTGAATTGAAACAGAGCATATAAATAATAATCATAAATTCTCCTTAGTTTAGAAAATACCGTATCCTTCCTATGTTCAAGGCATGGGGCGAGGTAATATAAATTGAATAGTACAGACATAAATGTTGTCTGTCAGCAAGAAACAATTCCTCAACTGTAGTCTAGACAACTCTAGATAATTCTTCATTCTTTAAACAACATCTAACAAAGTCCTATACTAAATTTCAAATGGTTTAAAATGATGCCAGTTGACTTGAAATATTGATCTCGTGAGTAAACTAATAGTGAATCTTTCTACAGAAACTGCCTTTCATGACAAAAATATCTATATTGAAAATGAAATCAGTAGTATAAAGTGTGCTGTCTGAATGCAAAGAGAAAAAGAGAATAGCCCTGTGAAGTTGTATAAGGATCTGTGAGTTGATATTTTATCAACTCAATGAATAATTATTTACCTAATTCTAGTTTATTCTTTTCTACAAAATTTAGCTTTCTGTATTAAACCTTTGAGGTTAAAATATGAAACTTCATTTTTTAAATTTTAAATTTTCCATGTTCCGAATACCATAGAAAAATAAGTACCACGTAGTTGCTCCATATTTCCCTTGTGCTAAATACCCAAATGTTTATATGACTTATTCAATTACACTTCGTATCTCTTAATTCATTTATGACATTTTAGATAAACACTTTGTTCTGTACCTGCTTCCCCCATTATGTGGACCTTCAAACTAAACTTTGCATTTATACGATCTGTAAAAGGCACAGGCACACAATTGACATTCACTATTGGTTGAATAAATTATGATTAAATGAATAAAGGAAGTAATAAATGCTTTCCAAATAATATGTACTATAACATCAAAATAACTCGAATGTGTATTCTATGTGATGTTATTGTGTTTATTTCTGAGTTCTTCAAAAGTTTCTTGTGTACTTTACACACACATACACACACAAATGCATACACAAGAAGGCATGAACACACATACAATAGCAGTAAGACCAGACAGAAATAACAGACCTATTAGATGTAAAAACTATCTGCAAAATATTTTTTAAACTAAGGAAACATTTTAAATATGATTTATTAGTAAATTTAGTCTTAAATATGTTGTACATATGAGTTGTAGAAAACTTACGGAGACAAACACTAAACATTTTGTTTTGTTTTGTTTTTCTTTTTCTCTGTTTGTAGGCAATTTAAATGTAGCTTAGTGGTTCCAGCGCCTGCCTCACAAATGCAAGGACCTGAGTTTGATCCCTGATACCAAATTAAAAAAAAAATAGATAGTAAAGAGAAGCTAACAATTATTTTTCATATTTTGTCCACATTCTTCAGTCAATTTGAAGTGGATATATTAAACTAATACTCTTGCAACAGGAAATTCCATTTCATGATAGACAAAAATTAGTATAATGATGCTATTTTTAAAATCATGAACTAATACTAGCTTCCATTTTGTTTCACAAATTTATTATTAATAATGTTACCAACAATAGCTTAGTGTGTAGCTCATAACATACTAGTGAAACCTGCAGAAAGAGCTTTTCCATCGAGTGCTTGCTTCACCCAAATTTCAGTAAAGCGATGCCCTGACAGTGATGTAGTGGCATGTGTTGTTAAAATCCTATCAGATATTGATGATAGCATGTCATAGTAAACAGAAAAATGTTTCAAAACTTTTCAGCAGCTGCTTCAGCACAAAGCAGACAATCAATAAAACAGACTGAACCAATTATTTATAAATAGCATTTATGTTGAGCTAATAATGACACGGTGAAAGTTGGCATGAACCTATAAGCCTAGATTGAAGTAATAATTTGTGTGGTCATAGGAACTAAGACAGCTTGAGTAAACTTTTATAAATTCCTTTTTCACCCTACAAAAGTAGAATTACGCTGCAAAACTACAGCTTAAAAGATTAACACTGTGAAAGAAGATTTTACAAGCAAAATATAGAGCTACAGTTGCCTGTATTAGAAAATCAGAAGGATACCAAATAAATTACATAATCATAGATCATAAGGTCTTAGGAAAACAAGAAGCAACAATAAATCAGTAGAAGAAAACAAATTTTAAAAAATAGGCTTTGAAATTAATGAAATAGAGAACTTCACCCCCAAATCGAAAAAAATCAATGAAAAAAAGAATTGGATCTTTTAAAAGATAGATTTGATAAGACCTTGCATAAAACTAATTAAAAGTGAGACAACACCCAAATTAATGAAATGTATTTATTACATAATGTACAACTTGTAACAATTAAGCTCATTAGTGAACTTTATTGTCTTGGGAGCTACCCAAAGGATATGGTTGTTTTAGAGTAGATGGTATAGGAGTGTCTGGCTCCTGGCCTCCTCCTCTCTGATGTTTTCAATCTTTGTTTCCCGTTTACAATGAACTAAGAAGCTTTTCTCTGCCACACCCTTCTGACATGATGTTTCTGCCTTTGAGGCAGCTCTCCGTGAACTGAATCCTCTAATATTATGAGCTAAATAAATATCTCCGTTAAATTGTGTGTGCCAAATATTTTGTCCACCAGTAGGGAAGCTAAGTAATACAGAAAAGTCGTACCCGGAATGGGTAATTTTTGTGATTGTACCTGACCCATTGGTTCAGAAGCCTTTGGAACTGATTCTCATTAGGAATGTGGAATGGCTTGAAGATGCAGTATAAATGAGTCCTAGGATGTTCTTAACAGAGATGCATGGATGGTTTTGGTCAGAGCTCAGAAGACTAGAATGTTGATAGGAATGCAGAAAGAAAGCCCAACTTCCTGAATTTTCAGGTAGAGACTTTATCAGAAACTGAAGCAGATGTCATGCAATGAAGATGTCATATACATTGTTCCCCTGTCCAGAGACTTTTGTAGGAGGGTGAATTGAAGTGTGCTGGAGTATTTAATCTGGCAGAGGAAAGTTTAAGGGAGCACAATATTAAGGAAAGAATTGGAAGCAGGGCCAGGGATTTAGCTCAGTGGTTCTGCAGCTTGTATCTCAACCATAAGATCCCGAGTTTGATGCCAGGTACCAAAAAAAAAAAAAAAAAAAAAAAAAAAAAAAAAAAAAAAAAGAGAGAGAGAGAGAGAGAGAGAATTGGAAACAGAAAATGAAGAGAAAATTTTGAAAAACTTAAATGTGGGACAGGATGGAATCACATGTGTAGTAGAAGTCAGGAAGATGTGGTTAATAAATTAGCACCATTAAAATGAAACCAAGTAATTGATATGACAGGAATAAAGACACATTGAGAGTATCTCAGGAATCAGTAAAGTTCTACATATTAAAGACTCTAAATTGCAATAATGTCAATCTTTCAGTTGAAAAGGAAGCATCTGAGCTCTTCACTTAAGATCAGCCTCCTGGAAATTGCTTTTCCAGGATTCATTTCACTGCACTTAGTCATTCAGGCACTCAAAGGCCATGGAAACCATTGTCCAAGAGGATGCAGCTGCTGCTAATGCTTACAGCAGACCTTAGTTTCACCCAAATCATATTGGTTTTATTGGCATGCAGAATGAAAGTGTTATGGGCTCATAGAAGCTTCCACCCAGATTTCAAAGGAAGGTCTTGAAGACCACGGATGGTGCTGCTCCTGAGCATTAGGTGTATAAACATGTAAATGAAAATGAAGGAGCAGGGGAGACCTCAGTCACTTAGGTGCGGATGTTGAGACACGGTGTGACATTGGGAAGTGAAGCCTTGGTCATATTCTTTTCTATCCCCCTGTGCTTCCTTTCCTTTTTGGAAAGAAAATGTGGTACTCTGTGCAATATTCAGAACATATAACTTGCTTTTTGAATTCTCCGGGATGTCACAGCTATGTTTATCTTCAGTTTTGGAGACTTTGGTCTTTGATTTTATGTGGCACTGTTTGCACATTGTAGGAGAGATAACTGAATTTTCAGATGTGTACAGGAAATCTGCAATGTGTTCATCAGAATTGTTTATCTTTTACTGTGGATATTAAGTATGTTTTATGGAGATGTGTTTGAGTGTGAAGTTGAAAATGTGTGGATTATGTCAGACAAGGTTAATTGTCAACGAGAGCAGGTTGGTGGCCTTGCTAAGGATGACTATCAGGCTTCTCTTCCCGACATCACATCCTGTCTCAAAAATCCCACCCATATGTGTTTGAAGCTTTGGAAGGACATCTAGATATAAATTATTACAAATAGTAAATCGGGTTTCTGGCCCATTCCTGTCTGGCATTTTGCTGTGCTCTGCTTTCCAGCCACTGTGAACTAACCAGCTGTCACCATGTTTATGCCCTGGAGCCAGCTGGCCAGGGACTGAATTCTCTGAGTCATTAGCCAGATAAAGTTTGTAGGTGTTAGATATTTCATTTAGCAATAAGAATCATTAGAAAGTATTCTAAATATATTCCAATGAGTTTGAAATTCTAGTGGAAATGGATAAATTTTAAACATATATGGTATACATTATTGAATTCATATGATATATAAAACCTAAATAGCCAAATAATAAATAAGTTTGAAGCAATAATAAAAATTCTCCAAAAAAAAAAATCAAGGCCAGATGACATATAATTGAAGTTTACAAGATTTCTAAATAAGTACTAACACAAATACTCCTTTAAGTTTTCCATAAATCAAGATAAGAACCAAGGTTGATTATGTAAAGGTACAAATTTCCAACAATGAATGTCATTATATTGTATACATTAAATTTATCAAAAAGTTAATTTTTTAAAAAGATAAAAATCCCATGGTTGTTTCTATAGAAGCAAAAGAAAAAGCCTTGAACAAAATTTAACATCTGTTCATTTTGAAAACCCTAAATTAAGTAGAGAAAGACCTTATCTCAATATAATAGTGACTATAGACAGCAAACCCACAGTCAAATTCATAGTTTTCAATGGGGGAAAACAAAGTATTTTCTCTAAAGTCACAAATAAGTGGGTCTATTCTCTCTATTCCTGCTCAATCAATATAGTTCACGCAATTTTAGCCTGCCCCATTGAGACAGGAGACTAGGGTGGATCACACATGCGCAGGACAGTTCTCAAAAATCTTGCACATGGAATGCTCTGAGAACATTAGCGGGTTTTCCATTGGTTGCCCTAGGCCCGATCTTAGCCTGAGCAGTGGATGATACAAAATGACACACCACATTGAGCTTTTTCCCCTATGTTCTTTCTTCCATTGTGACCAGTCCTCATGCTTCTTTTCTTACATTTAGGTGGCTCAAACTCCCTCTGAAGAGCCTGTTTTTTCCTACCTTGAGTAAAACATTGCTATCATTTACACTTGGCTTCATCAATTTTTTGCTCTAGACAGAAAGAACCTACAAACCACATCCTGAAGTAGACTCCAGCACTCAAAACTGGATAACAGTTAGGCAAGGAAAAAAATATGGTATGAATAGGAAAGGAAGAATTAAAATCATCTTTATTTTTGGAAAATATGACCATTTAATTAGAGGGTACCTAAAAACTCTCATCAGAAGAATTTTAGTTCAATAAACAAATTGAGCAAAGTGGTAAAATACAAAATCAACATCAAAACCAATATATTTTCTATATACTAATAATGAATTCTCTGAGAAAAAAATTTTAAAACTCAAGAATCAATCTAACCAAATAGGTAAAGATTTGCACCCTGAAAATTTAAAAAAGAAATTGAAAATACTAGAAGATGGAAAGCCCCCTATGTTTTTAGATTAGCAGATTTAATATTGCTAAAATGACCACATTACTGGACACAATCTACAACTTTAGCGCAATCTTCATTAAATGTCAATGTAACTCTTCAAATAGGAAAAACAATCCAGAAATCATATGTAGGCAAAACAGACTCAGTATACTCAAAACAATACTGAGGAATGCCTGGAGCTATAACAATAATCAATCTCAAAATTAATTAAAAAGTCATACTGGGCCAGGGATTTAGCTCAGCAGTTTGGTGGCCTGCCTTGCAAGCGCAAAGACCAGAGTTCAATCCCTGGTACCCCCCTCCTAAAAAAAGTCATACTAATAAAAACATGGTACTGATGGACCTGGCATAGAAATGGACACTTAAATAAATGGAGCAGAATAGATGATACAGAAGTAAACCTATACAGCCACAACCATTGGAATCTAGAGAGTTGGTCCAAAACCCTCTTTGACAAATGATACTGGGAAAACTAGATATTCATAGATAAAAAATGGGCACTAAAGCCTATCTTTCATCCTATACAAAAATAAATTAAAAATGAATCAGAGAATTAGGTATAAAATCTGAAATTTTGAAACTGCTAGAAGAAAACACAGAAAGACCATAGGCCCAGGCAATAACTTCTTAAATAGAACTCCAGTAGCACAGTAAATAATCAAATAACTGCTCGAATTGACAAATGGTTTTTACATCAAATTAAAAAGCTTTTGTACAGCAAAGGAAATACCAGAATGAAGAGAGAGCCTACATAATGCAAGGGAATTGTCTGTCACATACTCATGTGACAGCAGAGTATATAATAAACTCAAAAAATGTAAGCACAAGAGCTGTGGAGGGAGCTTGGTGAATAGAGTGTTTATTTATGTGTGAGGGCCTAAGTTCAATTCCCAGTACCACCAAAAAACAATCAACTAAAAAACATGTAAGACCAAAACAAGTACGCCAATTAATAATTTGGCAAATAAACTAAACAGACACGTCTCTAAAGAAGCATAAATAACTAATAAGTACACAAAAAATGTTCAAAATATTTAGCATCAGGAAAATGTAAATCCAAACTACATTGGGATTCAATTCCATCTTACCTCGGAATGGCTGTCATCAATAATACAGAAATGCATACATACATGCATTCATGAATGCATGCTGCTGAGGGTGCAGGTAAAAAGGATCCCTTCTACACTATTTGTGGGAAGGTAAATTAGAATATTCACTAGGGAAATCAACATGAAGGTTGTCTATGAAAATTACAAGGGAGCTACCCTTTGATCTAGATATATCTCTTCTTGACATATTGTTAAAATAATTTAAATCAGCTTATGGTAGAGAAACCTGCATAACTATGTTTGTTAAGCTAAGTTCACAATAGTCACGCTATAGAAATAGATCCCTGTAAACTGATAGATAAAAAATTTGTGGTATACATATATAATGAAGTATTATTTACCCATAGCAAGAATAAAATTGTGTCATTTTCAGGAAAATGGATGAAATTCATGCTCTTCACATTAATTAAATCAGATTTGGAAAGACAAATATCATACTTTATTTCATATTTTGGATTGAAAGAACAAAAGGGTGGTGTAAAGTAAAAGGCAGATGAAATTATATTATTAAAAATTAAAGTTCTATATGCAGATAGTATAATTATGATTATCTTCACATCAGTCCAAGTGAAAATATGGATCATCTGCATAGGATACCACAGATATGCGTATATGCATAAATTAAATTTGGTAGAAAAGGGAGAGAGTTGAATATTAATCATGTGTGCAGGGTAATTTTTTTTTAATCACAGTTATATTCTGAGGACATAGAATGGTCATAATTTCTCAGCAAATAATTCTGTTTTAGAATTCTTTCTTTTTAAAACCAACCATGTGCTGTATTAATTGTGAGTTCAGGCCATTTCTTCTTGATAGATTCACATACACTTTGGAATGCTAATTAAATGATCTAAGTAAACAGATTAAAGGAATAATTATTTTTAGAAAATAATGACAGAGTAAACCAAAAAGCTTAAGAAGAGTTCTGTATCAGTTAAAAGAGGAGCAGAGTTAATGTTGAATCCAGTTCAAAAACTTTTCTGACAAAATGACCTTTAAATAATCTACCAGTGTACAATTGATCTGAATCTCTTGACCATGGCCCAAGGGCTTCACTTTATAAGATTCCACTTCAAAGCATGCAGACTAAATAGCAAACAAAGAGAATTTATAATCCTTTAGCTTACTGGGAAAGAAGATCTTAAAATATCCTGATTTATACTGAACTTAACTAAATTTCTGTTCTGATTACATCTAGCACAGCAGTCCACACATCAAGATTCCTAGAAGAATAAACTACTAAAAATTTAATATCAAAAACATTGCAAGCAATCAAAGTAGAATAGTAATTAAACTTCATCCATCAAATAGACATGAACAGTACATCAAAGGTTACATTATTTGAACACAGCTAAAATTTGGGTTGCACTGGGGGAATAAAATAACTTAAGTGTCTATCAGACAGACATGTTATTGGGCACAAACACAAAATCAAAGGCTTGCTAAACTTAGATATAATCATTTAAGAGGTAGGGAAAATCCTTCTGTGCTCTCCTCTTGAGTCAGGGTGCTTTATAGCACCTTGTCTTGATTTTCACTAAATGATATTGATTGCTTTCGACACTGCATTTAGGATGTAATACTTAGGGAGTAAAATTGCATTTTCTTCATTATTAAAAGCAGAGGCACTTGGATTTTAACAGGATGTCCTGATTTCAACTGCATTTGCTAGTTGTAATGACAACCATTCTAAAATGCAATATGTTACAAATAGTCACAATGGCACCGAATAGATTGATTTTGGAGACATATTAAAGTATAAATAATTCCTTTTTAATAAGCTATATGAAAGCTAAGAAACTTCAATCAATCAGTAATTTCTTTTAGGTAATGTAAACATAATACATAAAAGCTTATAGAATATATACCATATATATCATATAGAATATATATCAAATATATATCATAATATCTTATATAGTATATGTCCCTTATAGAATTTCCTTAATAGGCTTTTAGTGTCATGTGAAAGTGAAGATTTATAGCCATTTTTATTGATTTGCTAAATTGATAAGAGCCAGTATGTATTTCCATACTTTTTTTTATCAAAATGTTAGTTATAATACAGTAGGTTCCAAAATTCTGAAAAGAAATAAAATCTGTCATATGTGCAAATGTTAAGACATATTTTCAACATGTGAGCAATAAAATGAGTATGGAAACACCAGCTGGTCCTATATTCAATGGGACTTCGATGTATTACTTCACTCTGAATTTGTTACAGAATAAGGAAATTATATTGTTTTTCCAGAACAAAGGTATATTACTACAATTATAATTTAAACCTAAACAAAAAATTTCTGAAATAAAATTTAATCTTCAATCTGTCTCTACATTTAAATAGTAAAAGTGTGCTATGAAGGTTTCATACAAAATAAATTGAAAGTGTTTATGCCTCTAAATTGTCTATACCTTACCATAAAAAATTACTAAACTCATCAAAACATCCATAGAGATATCTCTTCAGTCATTAAAAAAAATCTGTTTTATATTGTTAACTGTCAAAAAACATATTACTTTGGCCCTCAGGCCCAGCCAGCTACCTTTGGCAAGATGTATCTATGATGCTAGCAAGAAAATAGTTTAAAATATTCCTGATCAATACACTTAAAAGAATTTTAAGGTACCTGTAATTTTTTTAAATCAGAAAAATTAACTACTTCATAATTTTCATCATCTCTAATGGAGTATTGTTTGCAGCTCTAAAATATCCTATTGTGTCTCAAAGTTCAACTGTGTCTTATCTTCATTATTTAAGATTATAGCATAGCCAAAAGCAATTGTGGATGTAGTTTTTCTTTATAAGGAGTACACATATACTTTTTTGCAGCTCAAAATTTGATAGTACATTAGACAATGATAACTTTCTTACTACTTTCTATTTCTTAATAAGAGAAAGGGGAGAGAGTAGGGTGTTTTTGTTGTTTTCGTTTTCTTGCTCTACACTTAATTTTCTTTTGAAAAATCAGTGCATTTCTGTGAAAAAAAATGGAGGTCACATTTTCTCTTTTTTTAACTGAACATCTGGGATAAAAATGGAAATTCAAGGTCCTGACAATCACAAAGAGTATCAGTAATAAGCAAGGTGCCTAACATAAATTACAGAAAAATGAATGAATTACTATGGCCTACAGAAATGATTGCCTTTACTAAAAGTATTACAGAATAACTCAAATGTTATTTCTATCTAGAGAGTCGAAATTAGTAAATTTTTCTCAGAGCTGAAATTTTGCTTGGCAAGGAAACTTTCCCAACATCTCAGTGAATTTAAAGGATTTGAAATATTGCAGCTTGTTTAAACATCACATTTTTACGACACTGGCCTGCATATAATGAAAAAAATGTGAAGAACTTTGGGAATTCAAAAATGTTACTAATTTTATAAAACTGCTTGATAAAAACAAATGAATTAACCTCCAATCCTTATGGCCTTTTCCAAATCTCTATAAAAACAATCAAAATAAATTTACCAAAAATGTATAGTTGTATCTCATCATTATCAATATTTTAAAAAAATATAGCAGTAATCTAAATGGAAGTCACATAAAAATATTTTTCACAAATAAATTTTCAGGCCAATATTTAGTAATGAAATTTAATATTTCTTCCCCAAATATCTTTGTGCACTTTCGAAAGTTTACATCACATCACATTCTATTATTTTTACATTTATATTCCACAGAATATATAAATATAGGTATGTATATAGTACTCATAACTACACAAATAGCAAAACAGCAAATTTTCACTGAGTGCGTACCAAGTGACTAGCACCACTGGAAGCACTAGAGCCACAACAGAACACAAACTACACAAAATCTTTTGTCTTATTATAGTTAAGAAGAGAGAAGAGACTAGAATTGTTGATAAGTATTACGTAAATGAGATAAGCATGAGAGTGCTGAAGCTGCAGAAATTATATCTAAAATGCAATTTCACTTTGCAAGGCAAGATATCATCACTCAAGATTCATGATCGCTCATTTTTATTTCTGAATTTCTGTTTAACCTCATTGAGAGAAAAGAAAAAAAAAGAAATTACATAAACATTTTTCTTGGATTTTTTTTTGAGAATTTTTCAATCAGGACTAAAAATGTTAATGTGTTTCATTTAGAGATCACTCATTCCACTGAAAATGAGTACATTTCAAGCAAATGCAGCAAAGAAAATTCAGCTTTGACTCTTGTAATCCTCCGTATCGCCATTCAGAGGAGGAGTAAGAAGAACAGCTGTATTTTATTGGGTATAAAATTAACACGTATTGTTCCATACTCGTATCAACTTGCCATAATTGATGAAAAGGTTCAAACCTTACCCTGAAATGAAATTCCGGGGCCTTGTTGATTTTTCTAGACATATTTAAAAAAACATACACTTTATAAAGTATACAAAAGTTTTGCTTCACTTCGATACAAAGCTTTTTGTAGGGGAAAGCAATGAACCCTAAAGACTATGAATCCTAAAGAATAAATGCTCTCAATTTAACTGGTCATTAAAGGTCACTCACTCCTCTTTTAAATGTGCAGAGCTGAAAGAAGGCTCCTGTTTTCCTTGGCAGTGAAATGAAAATATATCCAACGTGGAATTAAAAAAAGCTTTTAATGGGAACTACAGATGTGTGAACCATTTGGAAAAATAACTTGCACTGACTTAAATGAAATTTATGTAAGTCTTTTGAACTAGCCTGGAACAATTCTAAAAGTTTATATCATATTGGAAGTACCTTATATTTATCTTTTACCTCAGAGTTGTATATTGCCCTTAGTGGTCACCCTTTGTGTTTCCATGAGTAAATTTGGTCCCCTGGAAAGTGCAGAAAGTCATTCCTGAGGATGAAGGTCTACTTGACACACAAACAATAACATGAAATAAATTCCTTATTTTGCCCCTGTTGTTATTTTTTCTGTGATTCCCTTATAGACAGAATCACCAAAATAATTCAGAAAAAATAGGACCCTTTTTCCCTAGAACAGGAATTGACATTCTGGGTGGTAGCAAAAAGCATAGATACCTTTTTAAGCCTGTGAAATTGTAAGTTCTTAGTGACCCTATTTCTCCTCCTTTTTTTTCCATTATGTTTATTGGTACGTTTTAGGTTTATAGTACAGTTACATTCATCATTGGGATCTTGTGCCTTTACACGATGTATCTTGGTTCTTATCTTTGCCCCATTTCCCTGCCCTCTTTTCACCCTTCCACCCTTCCTGGTTTACAAAGATATTGTTTCCATGCTTTTACTTTCTCATAATTTTTTTTTTCCTTCTTTCCTTTCCCCTACCCTTCCAACTTCCCCTCCTCAATTTAGCCCCTTTCTTCCTACTTCACATTATCTATTATACATTTTTATCTTCATTTACACTTTCAGTTTCTCACAGCAGAGAAACGATTCAGTATTTTCACGTGTCCCATTTATTTTATTTACAAATATGGTCTCAATATCCATCCATTTAGCCACAAATGTCTCTAGTTTTTGTTCTTTATGGCTGAGCAGTGTACTCCAGTTTATTAAAAAATAATATCTTCTTTATCCAGTCTCCAGTTGATGGGCATTTGGGCTGTTTCCAAATTTTAGCTATTGCAAACTGTGCCACTTAAACATGGGCACACATATATCACTGCAGTATGATTCTTTTAATTCTTTTGGGAAGATACCCAGCAGGGAGATAGCTGGGTCAAATGGGACCTCTAATCCTTGTTTTTCGAAGAATCTCCATATTGATTTCCACAGTGGTTGCTCCTCCTTTTTAAAAGCGCCAGAGTGAGTGTAAATTTGACAATTGGACAAAATAAAAAAGTGAACTCTCACACATTCAGTTAAACCATGTCCATTTAAGTAAAAAAATAAAACAAAACAAAACCCAAAACAAACAAACAAACAAACAAAAAACTAATGAATCCAAGAATGAAGTATAGGAAAACTTATGAAATCCACTTAATTTTATTTGTTGTAACCATGCTGTGCTGTGGAAATTAGTAGATTTTTGTGTAAGTCAGCACTATAATGTAGAAATGACTATTTTATTAAGTTAATGCAGGAAAAGATAATCAGTTTTTAAAATTCATTTCTTTCAGGTATGGCTTAATATAACAATGAATGAAGAAAGCTGCATTTTTTTCTGGATATTTATAGTTGTTTTAGGGTTATGGGTTATGTTGTGTTCTGATATTTCTTTTTTTTTTAAGTAGTAAAAAGGATTTTTTTCCTCATTGAGTTTATTGGTACATTTTAGGTATACAGTACAGTTATATTCATTATTGGGATCCTGCACCTTTATATGACAGGTCTTGGTTCAAGGGTTTTCCCCTTGTCTCTGCCCTCCCTTCACCCCTTCTCCCCTCCCCCTTTACAAAGACTTCGTTTCCATTTTTTCATTTTCTCATATTTTTTTCTTTTAATTAACTAGACAAGTAAATTTCAGTTTACTTGGGAATAGTTCCTATAATGAAAAAAAATCAAAAGAATAATGTTATCAATTCAAAATAATATTAATTCAAAATATGCTACACTACCCTCAAATGAAAAGAAAAATAAAAAAACTAGCCCTATGATAATCTAAATATTGTATACTATTCATACTATTCATACCAATGAGCAAACGAGGATGGAAATTTTCTTGCTAAAATAATACTGCAGCTATTTTTAAAAGATTTTTAAAAGATTGTTTCATGCATATTTAAAGTTCAAAAGAAAATTAAAAATGGTATTCTAATAGACAAGAATAATATTTTGCAAATAAGTCTTAAATAGTTTACTTATATGTGTTTTCATCTTTAAGCCAAGACTATTGTTCTTTATTTCTTGTTTGTGTTGGTTTAGGAAATATTTCCAGTTATGTAGCAGTAGGAAACTTAAACCAAGCAAACAACCAGCCCCATTAATTGAGCAAGCCAACACTAGAAAGTAATACAGCTTAAAAAGGGGTCATAGCTTTGGATATGTTTCGAAATACACATTGCTTTTTTACCACCTAGAATTGAGGCCATTAAATTTGGAACTCCAGATATTTTAGAAAACTTACTTAACATGAATGTCACAAATGGAATTTTGGAAACATTACCAATAAAAGCTCTTGGCAAGGAAATATAATCTGTTATTTCACTTTTGCTTCTAATGAGGATAAAATATAAAGCAGAGTGTAAGAAATTCTGTCTACCAGCATATTCAGTCACTTATTTACCTAGTGTTTCTCCTCTTTATGGTGTAAGGAAGCATTTTTAACTTTCCTTGGGGAAGTGGAAAGAGGTTTGGGAGATTTATAATGACCACTTCTTAGAGGCCATCCGGGGTTAGGTGTACTTTGCTGCACTCTGCATGATTTGTTAAGTTTTGGTTCACCTACTGCTTTGCTTCTTCATTTCTCAGGCAAAAGTAAGAGCAGCTTTGAACTGTTTTACTTCTAGGTATTTATTTTTGGTTTTTTGGAGAATTTTTCAAGGCAGTTTTATTTATTTTAACTTTTAAGCAAAATTAGAAACCTACAATTAAGTAGGTATATGAGAAAGAAAAGTAAAAACTCTGCAAGTAAAAATTTTTGTAGTCTACCAATAGAATCAATGATAATAAATATGGTACTACCTTAATATCTGACAGAAAACCTTATGTACCACTCTCCTGATACTCATACTCTGTTTCAATTCTCAGCAAAATTGTAATAATTTTCCTTAGAAAATTAAATCATTGAAAAACAAGGTTACCCAGGGTCATTATTAAGTATTATATATACTTAAATGGTCTTAGACATATAGAATACAAAGACATAATTTTATACTTACTGTGCAACTCAGTATTAGACATACCTGATATATAAAATACTGTTCAGGCATAAAGAGCATATAAAATTTCTTATAATACAACCAATTATCAGTTTGGAAGATAAAATTCCTATATAGATTTCATGAAACTGAGTGCAATGGGAAAACAGGCAGACATAGATACAGCAAGCATTCATGGTAAGGCAGAAATTATATAGGAAGGCCATTAGGAGTATGTATTGATTTTAAACATCAAAGAAAATATTTTAGGTATAATTACACCCACAAACAAATTATTAGGTAGTAAAGAGAAAAACGAGCAACCATTTCTTGTTAGAAACATATTAAGAAAAACTATTCAAAGGAGACAGAACCTGAGAGGTGCCTAGAGATATGAGATTATAATATGCAATAATTCCATTTATAATAAATATTAAAGAGCTTGAGCATATTCAAAGAAAAAAGAAAGAAAAAACAAAGAAAGAAAAAAGAGAAAGAAAGAGAGAAAGTAAGAGAAAGTGGAAGACATTTACTTTGGACACAAGTTCCATCTGCCACATGGAGGGAAGCCAATGGACAACAGAAAAAGATAGATTCGAGACTTTGAGGAAGGAATAGATTTAAGAATTCATATATAATTTATGAGGATATGTATACTTTAAAAGAATAGATAATTGAAGACTTTTATTGGTGAACTAAAAATGTCAGATGTCTATTTTAGAGATCATGCTATACATGATGTGGATAATATTGAGAATATCTAAAAATAAAGGACCAATAGGCCTCACCATGTGATGACAGGGGAAGAGAACAGTAATATTAAGATGAAAATAGAAGTTATCTTCAAAGGTAGTAGCTGTTTGAGTCAACAGTTTGATATAGAAGTGTCTGTGCATGTGTGTGTGTATAAGAGAGTGAGTGAGAGAACATAAGAGCTGTGTTTGTATGTAGCAAAAGCCCAAAATGACTTTTAAAAAGTTCTGTCAGAAAACTACAAGAGACAAGGGAGAGCTACTTCTTTTTCCTTTTTCTGCTCTGTGTCATCGGAAGAAACACAGCAAAAGAGAATACTTGCAAACCAAAAAAAGCTCCTCACCAAGACCTGATCTCGCTGACATTCTGATCTCAGACTTCACAGTCTTGTTCTTTAAACAAACTTAACCATGGCAACTTGTTATAGTAGTTGGATGTAAGACGGGGACTATCTTAAAGTTCTGCCCAGCACAAAGACCACTGTAAGTAATAACAGTCGATCCTTACTTGCATGTATACTGTATGAACTTCCAGGAAATGGACATGTCTCACTAGCTTCCTTTTTTTTTAAAGATAACACTTCACTCTCTAAAAATTTCAGACCTAGTGGTTAATAAAATATTAATGCCAATGTAGTATATTCACACTTAATTTAGTGTAGACTCTAAGTTCTGTGGCATGGCCATTCCAATTTGAGGATAACTCTATAAAGTTAAATAGAGTTAGCTAGGTGTGGTGGTACATTCTTGCAATCAAAGCACTCAGTAGGATGAAGCAGGATGATTGTTGTGATTACCAACAGGCTACCTAGTGAGCTTAGGCTACATGGTGAGTTCAAGATCAGTGTGCACTACAATGTGAAAAACAGGTAAATCAATCAAATCAATCAGTTAATCAAATGCATCATTATTAAGGATTGATTGAACAGCAAACTAAAAGTATGGTATTTTTATCTAAAAGTCAAAGAAATCCTAAAGGACATTTGGTACTGCTACTCAGTAAAGACCAAAACAGCTATGGTATGTTTCAAAAGATACTATGAGTCCCTCTTCTGCTAAATACATATTTATATATTTACTAATTTTGTTCTATATTTGTCCCTTTATTAAATTCAACTATATTATCGACATGTAAGAATTTCTAATAGAAGTTTATAAACAAAAAATAACCAAATTATAATAATGACACTATTATTTGTTAGGTGAGTACATCTAAAGGATGGTCTTATCCTAAAAAATAATATTACAGTGAAACATCCTTTGTGAAGGCAGTGTATGAGAGGAAATGAGCATTAAACTCTTATGACCAAATATAAAAGAGGCAATATGTGCTGGACAAACGAAAAAACAGATCAGATGTTAAGGCATAATGGAGTACCTTGGTCAATTTAATGTAGCCTCCTCAACAATCTTAGCTCAGATAAGCAACCTATCATCTATTGATTCTTTTCCATCTAGCTTCTAAAAATGGAGCGTACTGAGATGATTTTGTTTCAAATTACACATGGAGAACACCTACAGAAGCTATCTTTAATCAAGCCGGAAGTTCCTGACTAAATGTCTGTCAATATTTCCATGGCAACAATCCAATCATGACTCATGTCATTGAAAATTGTGATTCTGGTGTTTGAGGGAGTCAGTTTTTCCAGCAACATATATTAGTGCCCACATGCCTGGAAGAGCAACTATGAACCTTTGAAAGTCTAATGCAAGCAGCACTGCTGAAATACTGGTTTTTATTGATATTTTAAAAACTATATGAATTTATTTGCATAATATTTAGCAAAATTGGTTTGATGAGGTTTAAAAACCTTTTGTATTAATTAGTTTGGTTTCAAATTTTTATACAAATAAAAATTTTGAGTCACCCTGTAAGTACAAACTTAGCTCACTTCTTTCTAGACATAGATATTTGTTTGGTAGTTTTGTATATTTGCATTAGACATTACACTCTATAAAAAGTAAAATGATGTAAAATCTATTTCTCATTACATCGTGTAAATGTAGTTGAAACAGATCTCTATGATTTTTGTGTATTCACTTCATATCTAACTATAAAGTTTCATATTTATTATTTTAATTTTTTTGAAGTTTTTTTGTTTTTCTATGTGTAGAAATTATTTTTATATCAAAAATTTGTGTTGATTATCTAAAATCTCTAATGCTTTTTAAGCAATCATTTTTTCAAATTATCATTTTAAATTTAAGTTTATATTTATTATTTTTATTTTAACATAATGACTTTGGGTTTCCACTCAATGTACAATAAAAGTGATGACAGTGGAAACCTTGTGATATTTCATAATAAAGGAACACATGAAAAATTATACTCCAAAGAGGGTTTTAAAGGAATTTAGTACATCATCTATGTTATAATAAAAGTATTTCTTTACTTTTTTGTTTGTTAAGAAATTGTATTATGATTGTTGCATGGTATATAAAAATCATACATCTACAAAGAAGAATACATGTCTTTCCTATTTTACTGTATTCTGTGATGCATTAAACTTACATGTTGCCTGATATTAATTTCCTGAGATAAACTCAAGTTGAACATGATGTTATATTTTCACCTTAATAGACTTTGTTAGACTATTTTCTTTCCAATATTTATGTTGGTGTTAATATTGGCACAACTGTACTATTCTCTTGGATGGGTTTCAGTATTTTTAAATTTTCTGAAAACAAAAGTCTATAGAAGATTAGAATAAATTTAGCCTTGAAATTCTGGTAGACCTAATTGATAAAACTGGATCTGTAATTTTTTCTTTGTGGGAAAATTTTTATCTACCTATGTAGAGAATTTCTTCCACAGTCATAAAATGGAACAGTCTCTTTTTTTACTGTTTGTTCAGATATATTTTATATAGAAGTTTAGATGTTGAATAATTTATAAAATATATTGCTATTTTCAGCTGTTTTGACATTATATTTCAATATTGTGTATACATGAAGATAAACTTGCTTTTTATTTCAAAATCTATTCATGCACACTTTTTTCTTGTTTAGTATTACTAAAATCTAGCTATTTTAATGTTACTTTCAAAAGATAAGTGTTTTTGTTAATTCTTTCTACTGACTAGTGTCTTTGTTTTCTGTAATATTAAATTTTACTTATTTAACATTTATACTGTTTGTTTAATCCATTTAATTATTATTTGTTTCTTTTTATAGGTATGTATTTATGGTACACATGGAATTGGTACATACATATATTGCATATTAATCATTTTTACTTCCTTCCCCCTCCCTTCCCTCCTGTCTAACAAATTACCTCTTTGTTACTACTATGGGAAAGAAGTTGGCCCAACCACTGAAGAAAGAAGAAATTATTTAGTGCAGTAAAGTTGGAAAGTCTGACTGATAAAGTAGAAAGATTTGTAATTGGCACACAAACAAACATGGCCCATTAGGAGATTTACATGCTATAACTGTACTGGTGACAGAAGAAAATATGAGAAAATAAATACCTTTAATGAAAGAAAAATATGAGAAAATGTCTTCATGACAGAGAAAATGCTTCATACTAAAATTTTCTAAACCACAGATCATAGGTAAAAATTGATGACTGCCTTTATTAAACATAAAATTTTTGGCAAGAATTGTGATTGTTACCTTCTATATACATCACAATCTCTTAGTCTCATGTGACCAGAAAGTGTGTCCTGTTTGGACCAATAAACTGTAGACAAAAGAGATATGTTACTTCTAGTCAAAAACACCTAGGAGAGACCATGATATTAAGCCATGCTTTTTATTTTCCTTTTAATTGTAAAATTAAGTCCATTTATGAAATGGCAGAGCAAACAGATGGAAACTAGATCCACCAATCCCAATCCTGAAAGTTGTCCTGTTGACCCTCCAGAATAATAACTAGGTTTACTATACTTAGATTTTGGAGTTATTTGTAACTGGAACATTGCCTACTTTTTGTTATTATGCTCATCAGCAAAAGATACCCACCATGTATAAAGTTAAAAGATAATTTTATGTTTACAACAGAAAAGAGAAAATCTCTATTAAAAAATCAGCTCGAAATCCACAAGACACAGGAACAGGAAAATGATTGAGAACCAGTTCACAAAGGACAAGAGCGTGACGTTCAACTCATACAAACCAAGTGACTAAGTACTTCATGCTCTAATTCACTAGAAAGGATGTCAATGTTATTTTTTTAAATGAGAATGCTGAAAATAGGAAAAGCATACCAGATAATATCAAGTGTTAAGGAAACAGTAAAATTCTAATGTACTTCTACTGAGAGTTTAAATTGTTATAGCAATTTTAAAAGTGTTCTTGGAGAGCTCAGTTAACTATATGTGTAATTTTTATTGACTGGGAATAAAAACAGTGTAGTTCAGAAAAAAATACCTTTAATTTGTGCCTAGTTAGGATTGCAATCCAGGAGAGCATAGATTCAACCAAACTTGAATTTGTGTTTCTAGGTTTTACTTAATACAATTCAAGAATTTTCTACCAGTACTTTTCACTGAAACTTCAGTACATAGGGTTATGGAAATAATATAAGAAATATTTCATTACAACAAAATCAATAAACACAAATAAACCTTATTTCACTTATTTGTTTATTCAAGTATTTGAATCAAAAATAGAAAGTCAGTCATTATTCCCTGTATTTTTAGGTTCAGTATCTTTATTGACTTACCCTCCCACATTATTAAAAGCCAAAATGAAATATTTCCTAAAATTTTCCTTTTTATTGTATAATCAAAAAGCAGGAAGAGGAAGAAAATATTTTTAATGCTATAGAAGTTAGACTGTTCTTAAATAAAGCTTTCTTTGGCAGGGAATGTCTGTAGTAGATTTCCCTTCCTAGATATGTTTATTAAAATGAAAATAAAATAATAAGCAACGCCTAGTGAGTAACCTATGTAAAATAAACTAACTTGCCTGGTGACATGAGGAAATGCAGTATGAGACAATGTGTGGGTTTACTTTTGTATAGATATTCAGGGAAATAATCACCACAATAAGCCCAGCTGGAAGTGGAGTTCAAGTTTACGTATTCTCAGGTTTTCTCTTGCTACCCTATCATTCAAATTTTTAAGTAGATTATATCCTAGGTGAAGATAATGCTACTCAGCCATAAAGAATGAGATATTAGATTCATTCATAGGAAAATGGATACATATAGACGATATACTCCTAAGTGAAATAAATAAGTCGCTCGTGTGTAAATACCGAATAGTTTCTTTGGTGTGAATAAACTATAAAAGTAAATAAGATCCTAATGCGATAACTGACAATGTGAAATAGGAAGAAAGGGGCTAAAGGTGTAGGAAAAGTGGGAAGGGTAGGGGAAAGGTATACGGAAAACAAGAAAGATAGGAGGAAATGGAAATAAAATGTTTGTAAATGGGGAGGGGAGGAGGGGAAGGGAGGGCAGGGACAAGGGAAAAAATGAGAACCAAGACCTGACATGTAAAGGTACAGGATCCCAATGATGAATGTAACTGTACTGTACACCTAAATGTACCAATAAACTCAATGAGGAAAAAAAAAACCTATTCACAATAGTATAACCTCCTTTGGTTAATGGAGATGTGATCTAAACATAGGGTAAATGTTTGAATTTTAAAAAATACATCACAGTAAGACACACGGCCGTCATCCCACCTCAGAATATTCACCTCCACTGTGAGCGAACATCCCATCATTCCTGTCACTTTCTGAGGCCGTTTTGGGGATCTTCTTTCCTGAGTGTCTAGCTGTGCTGTTGTGCCTGCTGCCATGCCCTGCGCTGATTCAGAAGTTTAATTTTCACGGTCATTTTGACTTTCGGGAAGAGCCAGAAGTTCCATGTTCCGGGGTGTGATGACGAAGGTGGACGAAGACACACTGTAACGTTTTTTGGAGCCTGTCTTTCTGTTGGATGGCACCGAGCAGCACCACGGACCACATTTTTTGTTTTCCTTTGTAAAGACAGGGAAGAAGTCTTCCAGAACTGCTTCAGGGATGATGAGAAGGGTGGAATAAGTGTTCAAAGCGAGGGAGAGTATCTTGAAGAGGATTTATGGCAGTGTGTCTTTTTTGTGATAAATATTTTAAATGTAAACATTAACTGTATGTTTTGACCACACCTTGTAAATTACTTGTCCATTGCTGTAAATTTATGACATTTTTGCAGGAAAATGCACTGTGAGATGTCTGATAATGGAATCTCACAAAAGACTTTACGCTCAACAAGTGCAATAATTTTCAAACTGGCCTTTTCAAGCTGAAAACTACAAACCACTGTTTCCTTTCAGCTTTGGGTCAAGAAAAGGTCGTTTTATGGGAGTTACTCTTGATTATATGTTAACATTCACAGGAAACAGACTATGATTATTTTAGGATCAAGATGACAGCTATAAGAAATGATAATGTGGTTATATTGGGCAATATAATTAAACTGCCTTTGTATGTTGAATGATAATTGCAAGGAACTGCTCAGTAAAAATTTGATGATGAAACAAGAAGGGAATTGAAGCCCTACTGCTGTCTTGTAGGAATCATTTGTATTTCTTATTTAAGAAACATAAAACTCAAAACTGGTGGAGAGCAGTTAATTCTAAGCAAGAGTTAAATGAAAAACCAGTTCAGAAATTGCTCTTTGCTCTGAAGTCATCAAAGTGGTAGCATATGTTTAAAAGAGTTACTTTTAATTGAGTACATCCCAGTGCTACAGGACTTTCAAGCATATATTCTTAAAGAATATTTTTCTTTATTCTTGCAACTAAAATTTATCAGAATATGTATAAAGAATGCCTGTTTCATATAATATATACATTATATATATATTATATATATATATCATATATATGTATATATTGTTTACAGTTTTGTGGCCTTTACATTGTTAATTCATCAGTAAAATATATCACTTTGCTCTAAATATTTAAATGTTAATTTATCCTTAATGCTTATTTCTTTAGCATTTATATTGATTGTTTCTCAGGACAACGATAAACTATAAACTGTCTCATTTGTCTTCCCTCCACAGTTGCCACATTCTTTTGATCATTTTCTTCTCTGTATTCTTGATTCTCACTACATTCTTGATTTGGTACTTTAATTTATTTATTTTTTCATTTTTTTGGTACCAGGGATCAAACTCAGGTCCTTGAGCTTGCATGGCAGGCAGCAGAACCACTGGTTGATTTTGTACTTGCAAAAGAGATTTCTTATTCCTCATCCTCACTGATACAGCTCTGCATGATACTCTTAAGGGCCATTTTAATTAATATTGTATTTTTAGTTAATCTTACTCTAAATCTGTTAACTCTTTTTTATTCCATATCTCAACAAACCAGCTGCATTTTCATCTTAGCTTTTCCTTATTAACATAATTTCATTATTTTATTTTACTTTATAAAATATATCGCATGTGAATTTAAAACACTGCTTTGCTTTTTTGTAAAATGCTTTATATGTTTACAATTTCTTCTACCTCTTCAAGTCCATAATTCATTCTTTTTTGTAATTGTTGCCTAAATGATTTTTTTCTTTTCATTCATGTTTGAGATAGAGATGATCTAAACATGTCCAATGTTAGTCAGCTAACATGTGAATTTTCCCATCCAACTATATCCACATCCAACCCGATGTATCCATAAGATATCCTTGTATGTATTTTTTGAGCTCAAATGTACTTATCAATGTATCTGTCCTAGTCTGTACATTCTTAATGATAGATTCTGCTATCATTTCTTAGTCCTCAGAGTTTACAGAAATGGGTATCTGAAAATATGGAATGTTTTGGCTTCTCTGTAAAAAATGGTGTATTTAATAATGTCATTCCCAGCTATTGTGATTTTCCTGAAGCTCTGCTTGACTTCAGATCCTCAATGTTTTAATTATTTAATTTCACTCACAATTATACACTGAAGTTTTTAAAAAATGATCTCAACTTGGAGTGTTTTTTATTTAATTTAATATTTAATATTTTTTTCAGTGAGAATTTTTAGTAAAACAGAATATTTAATTTTTAAAATGATACTGGCTCTGACAGTCTCAATGAAAGAAAGGAGCTGCTCTCTCAGCAAAGGCCTAATATTAGAAAATGTGGCAGACACATTCCTAAAAGCTTAAATAGGAATTCACTCACCCCTGAAGCTTCTTAATGTCATTTTTTAAAAAACTTAAACAATGAGTAGTTCTTTGTCTAAAAAAAATAGCATTATTACATTATCTTCAGTAACTGAAAATGAAGAATAGCTGAGTTTCAGGAAATCTAGAAAAAAATAAAATCATATGAAATCCACTAAATTTGTTATAAATACCATCTGTGTGCCTTCTTTTAACGATGATTTTATTGATTTTACTGTGAAAATAGTAGATAGCAGTTTGTCTCACTGTCTTGAACAGAATTAATCTATATCAATTAATTGTTAGAAATTCCAAATTTTACACTCCACCAATAAAGTACTCGTGTCAATTTTTGATAATATGGTTTGAATCAAAAGAGATGTGGTAATGTTTATTATTATTTTCTGGTTAGCACACTGAAAATCTCTTTGTTTGCCAAACCTGGATTTAATCCTTAGTCTATCCCTGCCCTGTCCCTCAGCTGTGTGAATGTTAGATAAAATAAAGAGATCTCCTCTCATCTGCATGTAAGTTAATGAACCCCATTGTATCTGGTAGACAGAAACTCACCTTTGAGACTAGAGATAAACTGTATTTTACCTTCAAGGTTTGAAACTCCTTCAAGGCCTATAGCAACCATCTGTAAATGGAACAGTCTTAAGAGATTTAGTAAGGCTGCAAAAATGTGTCTCTGAAGCTCTTCACTGACTTTTTAGGAATGCTTCCTTTATGTTGCCATACTCAGAGACTTAATACTTTACAATTCCCTTTTCTCCAATGCTTTCTGCCAGAGGAGAATATACAATATTTAAATAAAAATTAACATTATAGTGTGAATTACTTCAGTGATATTTTTTCCACATTCCCCATAACTCTTCTCAGGGGTTTGGAGGAAAGATAAATGTCTCACACAGTAAAATAGATCTGGGTTAGGATTTCACCTATGCTTTAATTGGGCAAAATTTACAAATTTCTAATCTTTAGCTTTTAAGCTAAGATTTTAGTATGTATTGCTGTGAAAATTAAGTGACAAAACAAGATGGAGGCTATATTTGCTATTTAACAGGTTTTAAAAATATTTATTTATTTTTAAATGAATTAATTTTAGAACTGGAAATCTTGGATAGGAGATTATCTGAAACAAGTAGGTAATTATATAATCTAAGGTGTTTGAAGAGCTGTCAGTCTTAAAGATTTTGAATCTAATTGCTTTAGAAAAAAAATCTCTGCTCTTCAGCTCTAAGTACTATATACTGCAAACATTCTTGTCTTAGGACAGTTTTCCAATCATAAAATTATTAAAGATCCCAGAGCTTTTCTTAATATAGGTTATATCTATTAATATTTACTATAAGTTAAAAAATTTTAAAGTATTACATTTTATTATAGTTATATCTTAAAGGTAAGAAAAATAACCTTTTCTACGAAAAATAACTTCACTTTTCTAGACAAAAATCTTTAGTTAAATTATTATTACTGTGTATTTATAAATACTTTGCCTATTAAAAGAGATAAGAGAGAATAGACTATTTACTTCTACAGTTTGTCTTCTGAAGAAAATCTAGGCCAATGATGGTGAAACTTTTAGAGCTCTCAATGAAACAAATAGCCTTCGGCTGCATGTGTGCCATAGTTTCTCCACCACTGATCTAAGACTACACAGTATATAGTTGGAAAAGAGTAGGTGTCTATTAAATCATTGTGGATAAATATTTTTCTTTGGTGATAAATCCGAAGCAGACCACAATACTTTCTTAAAACCTGAGATTTAAAATCTGAAGCCATTTCAATGAACTCTCAAATTAATATCTACTAGTCTATCCTCAAGGATATTTTACTGAAGTTTATGGGTGATTTTGTAACACTTGTTCAGGGTCATTTTGGAAATATTGGATCTGTAGTTTCTACGGGTCATCCAGTGTTGATACATTCCTTTACACATCATCAAAAATGTCTGTCCTTTAATACCACCAGGGACCTCATGGGAAAGGAATGGGGAAGCTGCTGAGTCACAGGAAAGTCTTCAAAATTCTTATCTTTATTTCATATTCAAATTTATCTTCAATTCAAAATTTATTACTGACAATAAGCACTGTTGGTTATTTTTCTTGAACTAACAGGTTCACTTTAGAAAATACCTTTCAAATATTCCATTGATTATAAAAATGACTATAAATGACTATATTGGGCAGTTTATCTTTTCATTAAAAATATCGTGTGTAAAAGAGAAAGAAGTTGCATACATATTTTACTTCAAAACAAATTTTTAGATCAATGTCTAACAAGGTGCTTAATGTGCACTTTACCATTTCATTGCACAGAATATAAAAAAATATTCATCCAATGGTAACAATTTAACACAATTAGTATTTTCCCTTATCAAGAAAAACATTAAATTATATTTATCTTTAAAAATTCCTTAAGGTCCTCATTATAAAGCACAGAATGGGTGGCTAAGTTTGGTGTTACAGCCTTGATTTGTGTTTCTGCATCATTTCCAGGGTTGTGTGAACAGAACTCAGATAACCTGATCTATTCATCTATTATAAAAGAGGTATAGCTGGACCTGTTTTACACACCTGTGAAGAAATACTTCTACAGGTACCTTAACTTTCACTTTTGTATCTCCCATTCTCCCGGAGCAAACAGATGGATTTAAAAAATTTTGTTGTCTGAGGAAATTAAAACAGATCTCGCTTTTCCCTATTATTTTATATAGTTTTTCACTAATTTTTACTCTACCTACTCTCAGTTGTGTAAATCTCTTGCTTTGTGGATAATAAGAATTCTATCAGATTAATTCTCTTGAAGAAGAAGTAGCCACAGGAACACTTAATCCTCTCTGGACTTACTTTGTTAAATACTAGACATTTTGTAGATTTCTCATTCCAATTCCTAACTCCCCCCACTTTTTTTTTGCTGTACCTGTTTCCTGCATCTTACATCTTTTTGTTTTGTCTTTTTAAATTTTGTTTCTTAATTTTAATGACGTGCACCCTATAGTTGTTATGCAGAAATAGAAGCATGTGATAGAACTTACAAAGCTCCAAATTCTGAGGTGTAGTTAGCCATCAAATGTTGAGCTTATCAGTTATGGAATGTTAGATCAAAAATACCTTCCTAGGGATTGGGAAAGCATTTTCTCAACTGCTACCACCCATCTAGATTTGTATTGAAAAACTCTGTTATTTTGATGCTTGATCCTTCTCTCCCTGAAAATTTTATTAGATTTCTCTTTTTGTGAATAACAATGGTTAGTATGATGATAATGTGCCTCAGTGAGGGACTTCAGTTTTCTATTTTGCAGAACACCACTCAGTGGGTGTTTTAGTGCTGAAAAATAACCTTGTACCATCTTGGGTGTGCTGTGTTCAGTTTCGTTTTCTCTGTTCTGAATTGGACTACTCTTATTTTTGCTATATTTTTATATCTGCCTATTTTTCTTCATTCTGTTAAATATTTGCCCAGTTTTAATTTCAATACCTGTACTAACATTTTGTGTTTACTATCATGGTTTTCATACCCATATTCTTTTCAATTCTCTGAATGATCTGTTTAAAGGTATCTTATTGACCTATGAAAAGGAGGACCTGCATTACTGTTTAAAATGCTATTTAATCTTTAAAGTCATCCTTTTGTATGATTTCATTCAAATAGCTGTTTTAATTTTTTTAACATTTAATCTACGTATTTTTGTTATCCTTAGTTTATGTCGTAGATGGAGCATTATTAAAAGTTCTGCACATGAAGATTCCTAAGCAACTCACTTCAGTGTAGGGCAAACCGCATCACTTAAACTCACTTTGTACAACAGGCTGGCCTCAGACTCACAGCAACCCCTGCTTCAGCCTCTTGCTCTAGTGCTGACTTACAGGGACATGGCATCATGCCAGGCCAGTACTGGTTTTAGTTCTTGTCATTTTTTCAGCTCAGCAGATTATCAGACAATTCTAGTTTCCTGCTGCCAGATATAAGGTTGGCTGATAATAATACCTCAACCAGAAGCTTTAAGAAAGCTAAAGATTGCAATTTCTCTACACTTAATAGCCACTTAAAAATTCACCAAACTTCAATAGTACCTGATACTTTTAAATACACAGATTCTCCTTTTGACAATCCCTGGGGATTACCTGCATGCTTCTTCCTAGGTTGCTAATTTGAAATAGGCCATCCGTTGACATAAATGCTGCCAGTTTGGTGAGACATTATCAGTTAGATTCTAGGTGAACTGCACTGTTTTTGGCCTACAGCTTTTATTTATTTATATTTTAGTTTTTGCTGTGCTGGGGATAGAATCTGTGGTCTCACAGGGGTTGAGCAAGTCCTCTACCAGTGAGCTACATCCTCAGCCTCAATGTATAGATTTTTTTAATCTCATCAATTACTTATTTTTCATTGATCTGCTTCCTATCTTGGAAAGGTGGACTGCTGCAAAGTGATCTACTCTTCTCTTTGTCTTTGTTCTTTAAAGTCACTCCTTTTTGAGACACTAAGGATTGAAACTATGGCTTTTGCACTGAATTATATCCCCAGCCCAATTTCTTTTATTTATTTATTTCTTAAATTTTGAAATCGGGTATTCATTAAATTGAAAAATTCCCTAGGCTGGACTGGAACTCACAATCCTTCTGCCTCAGCCTACTGGTGTTACAGGCAGTATTACAGGCAGGTGGCACCAAACCAGGACTGTGGTTTTATGTCTCTTGTAAAAATTCTTTTCTAAGTATTTGTGAGGACAACAGAAGTCAATGTTTGACTTTCCATTTGTAGCTATAGTGATTTTTTTTAAAGTTCTTTCCAGGTATGGCATCATATGATAATGTTGCTATGAATATTTTTGCTCATAATTTTTGTTGCATGTGAAATTACATTTCTTTGGTTATGTTTTCAGAAGTGAAATATCTTTATCACAGGTAATGTATACATCAGACAAAATCCCAAAGTCTTGGGCTGGGGATTTAGCTCAGTGGTTCTGGCACCTGCCTCACAAGTACAAGGACTAGAGTTCGATCCCTGGTACCAAAAAAAA
>NW_022900917.1:26041134-26140009 GCF_012274545.1 Fukomys damarensis | reverse complement strand
AAAAAAAAAAAAAAAAAAAAAAAAAAAAAATCCCAAAATCTCAAGAGATTTAGAGCAGAAATAGTCATTGAAATATTTTTTAAAATGCCAAATATGTTTTTATATTATTTCTCTTAGATGAAAAAAGGGAATTTGTTGGTTTTGGTAGTTAGAAATTTTTAACGTATATATTTTCCAGATAAATTGATAGCAGAATTGGTAGAAATTAAGAAATACAAAATGAATATTAATCAAATGTCACTACTAAAAATGTTAGTTAATTAGGATAAGAAAATCTCTATGAATGATGGGTGAGTGCCAAAAAAAGGGATACTTTATAGTCAAGATTATTGATAGTAATAATAATTTGTAATTGTTTAGCATCAGGAAACACAAGCAGTTTAAGAGCTTAGTGGATTTTAGATCTGTTCCCAGAAGCAAAAGTCAAACTAATAAGCAACATATTATAGCCTTCTTATATATGACTGACTTAAGAACAATAAATTCTGGGTTTTAGGGCCACTGCCTATCCCATAAAATTCCCTTCCCTTTACCTTTGTTTCATCTGTTTATGTCCTATGACAATCCTATCTTCAGAATATTTCATCTCAATATCATTTTTTACAACTTTTATTATTCTGTAGCATAGAGAAGAAAATTATACTCTAGAATACTAAATCTAAGTTGAAAATAAAATTAAAGTACATAAATTACCTCATTGTCTAGCAATTTTATGATTAATGGTAAAATATGTATTTTTCTCTAAGCCAGTTCATTCTCTAATTAGTTTGAGTCCACTTTTTTTTTATTGCTGTTGTTTCCCCTTAACTGAAGGCCACACATTTCCTCATTTTATCTATCATCATAAAGAAAAGTCAGTCAAAAGGTCTCTACATTCCTCTGGTTCCATACTGTCTGCCTACAACCACACCTATGAAATTCCAAACCCATGCGTCTATTCTTATCCTTGTCACAATTATCTATTAAAGTTAGAATCACGACGTGATGGCATTTGCACCTGATACATTTTCTTCTCACCCATATCAGCAACCAGGATCAGAATAGGAACATGCTTGACTATCACCAACATAGATAACCTGACATTAAAGAGCATGCAATTTAATGTTTTTATTATATTTCAACTGAGGTAGAAATATTCATATGACTACAAGGTGAGCATATTTTCCCCACACTATCTCCCACATATCAAAATTTGAAATGTCTCTCCCTTTTACTCCATTTTATCCTATCTCAGTCACCTCACTGAGTACAAACTTTGAACCAAGGAAATTCATCCATTCACTATCTCTTTTTATGCCGCATGGTCTTCCAGTCTTTTTAAGTTTCAGTTCGTGTTAGCTCATACATTTCAGCTCTACTTTCACTAGCACCTTATGTCCCCGTTACCTTCCCTTACACTTGATCTTGCCAATTTCCAGCTGTAGTTCAAACCAATGGTCTATTTGTGCATTCTGGATACAGTTACACGATCTAAAAAAATGATATTTTCTAACCTCAAGTAGACTCTCAACTGTTACCTGGTGGTCTTGCCAATAATTTCTAGTTGTTTAAATGTTCTGTCTTCCTGAGTCTCAACCACTTCCTTTCACTCAAACAAATCAAACCAAACCAAACAAACAACAGAAACTATGCCACCTTAAAGAAGGGATCACTTGAGATATGCTCAAACATAACTATAGGATCCTGACTACTCTCTGCACCTTTCCTTATGGTCTCAGAGGAAGATGTGCTTCGTCTCAGACCAAGGAACCCTGGCCATTCATGTCATTGCCCACAAATCTCCATTTTCCTCTCAGACTTGTAACCTTGAAATCCTATTCTCATCCTCGCTACTTGTTTCTGTTAGTCATCTTAGAAATATTTTAAGTATTTATCATTCAAGTTAAAATGCTATTTAACTTTTTTTTTTTCCTCAAAGAAGAGGGAAGAAAGTAATTTTTCAAAGAGAAACATGGCAAATCCTTTTTCAACGGGATGGCAAGGGTTAGCATCAACAGTCATAAATCGTATTGATACTGTGGAACCTAATGTGATGTAATCAAAATGGCACTTTTCTTCTATGGGCCTTCCCTCACACTCATACCATTCCTCATCATGAGAAACTATACTTTTCAGGGCTCTCAAAGGTTATATAAAGCAAGGAAAGTCTGAGAAATTGTTACAATCACAAGAAGGCTAAAAAGATATTGTGACCAAGTACAGTGTGATCTCTTGCACAAGCTCCTCGGACAGAAACAAGAATAGGTAAAAATTAAGAAAATATGAATAGCACATTGACTCTAATTAACAATATGTGTTCATTTTGGTTGATTTATTTTTTAAATGTTTCATAAAGATGCTAAAAATTTTATAAGATGCTAAAAATAGGTGCACGAGATAGGGGTTGGAGAGCCTCTATATTTTCTGCGCAGTTATTATAAATAAAATTGTTCTTTAAAAATGAAATTATTTGAATCAAATTACACAAAAAGGAATGTAAGAAACGAGTTGAAACATTCATCTGTATTAATAATATTTATGTTAGCAATTGCAGATTAAATATGTAGCCGTAATGTGACTCCTGATTATAAATTATGAAGCCAATGAAGAAAGCACGGGTCACAGCAGAGAAGCTGAGGTTTTGCCTTGATGAAGCGTTTCTGTAAAGTTTAACATACAGAGCAACACAACTGAGCAAATCTGTGAGCCATTTTCTGTGTCTATGCAGCTGCTCGTCAAGTGTCAGGGAAGGAGAAAGACACCTGTTCTGTAGATGCCCGTTTCCCAGTTTTCATTTGCACAGGTGACACAGGAATTCTTCTACACGGGATGGAATGAGCGGAAGCCAGGATTGCAACAGTCCTCTCCCGGCACAGAAACAAGGGGCAGCCTAAGTTTTCTTTCTACAAGCAAGAAGATTAACTCCAGTAACAGCTTTCATCAAAAACAACAACAACAAAATCCCCTTGAGGCTTCCTGATGTGGATTCTGAGGAATCTGAAGAGAGCAAGCAAAGCACTCTCCCTGAGGGGCAAAGCAGACGGGGCTGACAATTTCTGCTGTCAGCGGAAGGGAGAATGTCCACCCAGGGAGTGGGAGGGCCAACAGCAGCAATGAAAAACTGATAACATATTAGGGATATTTGGTAAAATATGAAAGTACAAAAAGATGATGAGATATCAGTTACTCACTTCAAGAAAAATGTTAATAAATATATTTGAAGTACATATATAGAACACTACTGCGCATGAAAGTTTAAATTTCAAGTACTATTTTTTGTCTACAGTCATACCACCCTGAATACAACAGATCTCATCAAATATAAAGGAGTAGGGGAAGTGGAAGGGGTAGGGGAAAGGAAAGAAGGGAAAAGAAAAAGTATGAGAAAAGGAAAATTGGAAACAAAGTTTTTGCAAAAAAAGGAAGGGTGGTGAAGCTGAAGGGAGGGCAGGGGAAGGGAAAAAATAAGAACCAAAATGCACCATGTAAAGGTATAAGATCCCAATGGTGAATGTCATCATATTGTATACCTAAAATCTACCAATAAATTTAATGGAGAAAACAAAAAGAAAAGAAATTAGACTTTGAATAAATGACAACTTTAAGGTCAGCAGCACAGAATGTTTAGCATAATTCCAGAGTATCTTGTGCCAGTCAGAAAAGAGATTATAGATAGAAAAGCTTATAGATTATAGATACAAAATAGATTACAAGTGACTGATAGGGATATAAGCAAAGGAAACACGAAGCAGTATGAAGAGCTCCCGTGGCCCAACTCTAAGACAAATTAAAAATCAAATAAATAATGGAAATAATGAATTGGAATTCTAAAAAAATAGGAAACTGGGTTTATATAGCTATAAATAACCTGGCACACAACTTTGATGATGAATGTAATTATACAATCATATATAATTTTAAAACAAATCCCTATAAAAACTTGATTTATAGAAATGAGAAATCACTAACAGGTGATCATAGTGATGCTATAAGTACAAGGAAATATTGAAACAGTGCCCCATCCGATGGAATGATATCACAGCATCACTTCCGTTCCACTAATGATTTGAACAACTGACTCACCACGGGAAAACATGAGACAGAATTGAGACATGAAATCTTCAATAACAGTAAGGTCGTATGGAACATAGTGAAATAGAGTAAGAACTAAAGAACTAAAGGGAATATTGGTTCTGAATTTAATATTTGTGCAGTGATGAATAACACTGTGGGATTTTGGAAAGCTTCAGTGGGTTTAGGGAATCAAGACAGACATTGTGTGTTAATACTTGTTATCTGATTGTAATGGCTAAATTGTGAGTAGGTGTTCAATAGGATTATTTCTTCTTAATCAATTCAGCTATTCTTAATGATAAAGTATTACTATCTATCTTGGTAATAGTTCTCCCTCTGAAGTCCTTTAAATCTATTACTTATCTAACCACTTTAGCTTTAATATTATTGTGTACATGGTACACCGTTTCCCATTTTTTACTTTGAATCTACTACTGCATTTATACATATGTATGCTTCTTGTAACTCTAAATATTTGGCTTTCACTCTCAAGTCTTTTGATTTTAACCTTCTTATCAGTGTCTATAGAACATTTAAACCACACAGTTTTTCAACCAAGGCAGGAATCTCCTGCAATCATATAGCTCATATTCTCATGAAGAATAAAAACATAATTAGCAGGCAAAAGATAGAAAATTGTATTATACTATATGCTAAATAAAAAATAAAACTGAAAAGAATAAATGGCACATGGTGGATTGGGTTTATTAGGTCACTCAGGGAAAAGATTTCAGTAAGGTTCTGAGTAGAGACAGGAGTGTTGAAAAACACAGCCCTATTTAATCTTTCTAGGAGAACATTCCAGTTAAAAGGAAAAAGAAGTGCATCAGAGAGAGGATTTTCCCACTAAGAAAAGCCTGGAAGCCATGAGTGAAGTGGTAAGACCAGAGAGACAATGAGAAGTCTAGTTTCTGTCGGCCTTCATGCTACTGCAATGACTTCTTGCTGCTGGTATTGAAAATAGGTCAAAATGGGTCAAGTGTAGGTAGAAGCCAATGAGTGCAGAGTACAGTAATAATGGAGGTTAAAAAGTATATTAATAAATGTTTTACAGAGTTTTCCTACAAGAATAAACAGTAGTGTATCTATCTGTGAAATTAAAACTGTACCTAGAAACTGACAACCACTCTCATACTTTTGGCCAATATAGTATTTTTTAATCCATGTACAAGTCCAAGGGGGGAAAATCAATTTGGTCAATAATTTTCAATTAACTGTTTTCAATTCACTTGAGATTTGAAATCCACTTAAGCTCAGTGGCATAGTGCCTGACTGAAATCCACTTAAGGCTGAATAATGCACTTCGCAGATGTTTTAGTTGGTAAGACCACACAGCCCCTTACAATACATTTGATCCTAAACATCTGTCTGAAGGAAGTTTTCTACTTATGGAGTTGGGAGAGATTTCTTTCTTTCAGCTGTTTGGCACATCTTGTATTTATAATGGGCTAAATAGCTATTTAGAAAGCATAGAATTAAATGAGTTGTATTAAAGAATTACATTGGTTGAACTTAGTAATTTGTTTTATTTTTGTCAGAAGCAATCTTTTATAAAAACTATAATATTTTCTTAGTAAATTTTCCAAAAATTATTGTTAAAAGAGTCCTGTGCATTAATAACTTTTAAAATGCCAATTATTCATATAAAATATTTATTTCTGACTCAAACCTTTTTAACATCATAAATCTATCCATGTCATAATTTGGATTTATTTGCGGTAAAATTTTGATTGCTGTACTCTTTCTATATTATAACATTTTATAATTTATACCTTTCTAGAAGTTCAACCACTTTCTATGCCCCTTTCCCGTCCTCAGTGGGAGGATCCTCACATACTTTCATAAATGTGCCCCAAAACTATGAATCCTACTTCTTAGGGAAATAGTTCAGTATGAGAACTAAAGCTAAATGCACGTGAAAAAATAATTATTTTATTTTTATACTTCTCATAATCATTTAGCAGTTATGTCACAAACTTTTTTTCATGTTTAATTGAGTTTATTGGTACATTTTAGGGATACAGTACAGTTACATTCACTGTTGGGATCTTGTACCTCTACATGACAAGTCTTGATTCTCATTTTTTTCCCCTTACCTCTGCCCTCCCTTCACCGCCTCCTCCCCTCCCCATCTACAAACACTTTATTTTCATCTTTTCATTCTCTCACATTTTTTTCTTTTCCCTTTTTACTCTTCCCCTACCCATCCCACCTCTTAAACACATAAACATGTTTGTAATTTTCAAAAGGAAACGAAAAAATAAAAATAAACAAGAACATGGGAGAGTGGTATACGCCAGAACTACAGCACTTCTGGTGAAATGTGATTGCTAACTCATCATCCTTTGATGTTAACAATGTCTCTGAAAGTGAAGGTGCTGCCATGAAGGATCTTTGGTCAGCCCAACGGATGCTGTGCTTTGGCTGAAACCATTGGAATGCAACAGTGAAATCATTTCCCTTCTCACATCATACCGCACTAATTAAGGGGAAATGTGTATTTTTTCTTTTTCTTTCTTTCTTTTTTTGGTACCGGGGAATCAAGGACCTTGCTCTTTTTTTTTTCTTTTTATTGAGTTTATTGGTGCAATTAGGTTTACCATACAATTACATTCATTATTGGGATCTTGTACCTTTACATGACAGGTCTTGATTCTCATTTTTCCCCTTGTCCCTGCCCTCCCTTCATCCCCTCCTCCCCTTCCCATTCACAAACACTTTATTTTCATTTTTTCATTTTCTCATTTTTTCTCTCTCTCTTGTTACCTTTCCCCCACCCTTCCCACTTTTCCTACACCTTTAGCCCTTCTCTTCCTATTTCACATTATTAGTTATCTCATTAGGATCTTTTGTACTATTATAGTTTTTCACACCAGAGAAAATATTCGGTATTTACACATGTGTGACTTATTTATTTCACTTAGGAGTATATCCTCAATATGTATCCATTTTCCTATGAATGACTCTAATTTCTTATTCTTTATGGCTGAGTAGTATTCCACTTTATAGAAAAACCACATCTTCTTTACCCAGTTTCCAACAGTTGGGCAAATGGGCTGTTTCCAAGTTTTAGCTATTACAAACTGTGCTGCTATCAACATTGCTGTGAATATATAACCGTGATATGATTCTTTTAATTCGTTTGGAAAGATACCCAGCAGAGGGATGGCTGGGTCAAATGGAACCTCTAGGCCCAGCTCTAGTCATATCTCCATATGTCCTTTCTTTGCTAACTCTGCCTTATTTGTACAAAATAAAAAACAACAACAATACACTGGAAATTTTCAGATAAACTAATCAAAAAACAGTAAGTAGAATGAATAATTTAGAACTCTAGGATTCAGCAAAATATGACTTTGTAATTTGTTACTTTATGCTTAATTAAAATGATCAGTTAAAGAAATCTCTGTATGAACATTAAAAATAGGGAATCCTAAAATAAAACTAAAAAGGAAAGTAAAAGAGAAAAAGGCAATGATGTAAAATTAAAATAATTCTTAATTCTGAAGATGAAAATGGTCCCTGAACATATTTAAATTGCTTCTTGCCCTTGAAGTCTTATATGATTCTTTTTTTTTTCATTATTTAGAGAATACTTTATTAGTTTCTGCTTGCTTTTGCAAGGCAGGCAGTGGAACCACTGAGCAAAATCCCTGGCCCTGGAAATGTGTATTTCTTAATGTTTGTATAACATATCATCTATTTTCTATATATCACTGCTTCATAGAAATACATTAAAACTTAGTAAGGGTTACATATTTCAAGTCCAATCTGATTTTGCCTCTATTTCAAGTGCAAGTCATTTTAACACTGATAAATAAATACTTCAGAGTTCAACCAACTTTATTTCTATGTCAAAAAATCTTCTTTTAGTTGTTCAACGGCTATGCCATCTGATGCCACAGGGCTTCTGCACATACTACCCCCAGTTCTTGAAATCTTCCTTTGACACGCACACATGAGTAGATGTATTTCTTCACCTTTCATGTATCACATAAGTGGAAATCTTAAATGACTGATTACGTCAAATATCCTTACTATATATTTGTTTCCATGTCATGTGCTGCTCTTTCTAGTACTTATCACAGTAAAACATCTGTCAAATGATTAATGTCTCTGTCATTATTGGCCTTTAATCTTCACGACATCGCGGACCACTGCTAATTCTATTCACCAATTCATTGCCAGCATTGAAGAATATTATTCTACCAGTATCTCTTATGGAGAGAAATTGGACAAATAATGAACAATACAGTCCACGAAATAGAAGATTCTGCATTTAATAAATGAGAAAACTAAAGCTTGGAGATGTGCCCCATTTTCCCCAAGATCATACAGTTATGACTTATTTAACCCAGGTTTGTCAGATTCCAAATATAAACCTTTCAAACACAAGAACAGATAAGCAACAGTGAACCATAAATGAAGGCAGAACTGAAAATGCATGAATACAGTCACTGAAAATCTTCAGAAAAGACATCTGAGCTCTTCTTTACATACAGATGCCATTGATTACATTGCTGACACAAGTGATCCACAAGTCAACATAATGAAACTTGTTACCAAGATGCTATCAGCTTCCAAAAATACAGAACTAGGATGACTGAAGTAATAAATTTGGCCAGATGAACTCATTGATAATAATGCCTCCTCATTATTACTAATTTAATCCAGTAGCTATCAATTGACAGATGAAGCCAATTTTCTCATACAAATGACAATTCTTTGACTGATCACATAATTTAATCCTTTAGCAGAACTGTTTAATTCATGTCTGACAGCATTAGCAAGGCATTTTTTCTCTCAGCATACCACTGTCTCTATTGCCATGACAATTTAATTCAAATCACTTTTCAATACTCTTAGTGCCTTCTACAATTCTGAACCATTCTGATTGGTTTGTTTCACTTTTGGTACTTTTTAAAATTCCTGGGGTGTATGTATATAGCAAGTGGAAAAGCTTGTTAATTGTCACCATTCAAGTAGAAAAGAACAGTACCGTTGAATTCTTTTTTGCTGAATATATTATTTGGGGGGATGCAACCTAAGGTCTATCTTCTTCATTCATAGCTTTCCCATGTAACTAAGCCAAGCTTTTTCCTCAGCCAGACTTATTCTGCTTAGTATTTATTCCTCAGAGTCGAAATATGTCCTACAAATTTTCTCATTAACACTCATTATTTACAGACCTACTACTAGAATGTTATTTTGTTTACCAGGTTGTTTATCAATTATGAAGCTAAAATATTTTCTGCCTCAAATACATCATCTAAGGTAAAGTAAACAATGCTACAATACTTCTTCAAAGTATAATATTTTCCCTAGTGTGCTGTAATATTAGTTATTACTATCCTTAGTAAAACTAAATAAGTTAAATCTAGATTAATATGTTTTGTATATAATTGGGCTATATACCTTGGAATATTGGACTAAGAAGAATATAATAATAAAGACAGTATGGGGAAAAGCTGGCAATAGGTACCAAGTTAGGATTAGATAAGAGAATAAATACTGATGTTTTATTGCACTGTAGGGCGACTCTAGGTTGTCATATAATATGATGTGAATTTCATGAAAGGTAGAAGAGTTTGGAATGTATTCTCCACAAGGAAATGATAGAAGTTTGAGGTGATGATTATGCTGATTTATAGGCACTTGATACTTTCCAGGTACGGTTTTTATCTGTCAAAAAATAAAGATGTTTAAAAAGGAAAATATGCCCTAAAATGTGCCAACTCCAGACAAGGCAGCCAGTTTGACTGGTTTCTCAATGTCTACCTTGCCTACCTCACACGTTCCAATTAGAGCGATCTTTTGGAACACAAATCTGAATTTCAATCCCTCTGTTCTTCATACATTCAAAATACTTGTGTTACTCTTAGAGGAAGCCTAATGCGCTTTATATTTCACACGCTATCCTGCCATGTGTTTTATAGGATCTGTCACACACGCTTTTCTTTGGTTATTAAACTTCAGGTATCCTTGCCACAGGGCTTTTGCAAATGATGTATCCTCTTCCTGTGATGTATTTCTTTCACCACCATCACTTACATAAGATCGCTATCTCTTCTTTCACATTTACCTTCTGGTGATATTTATAGACATATCAGAATTGTGTTATCACCCCTTTACATGCCCTTAGATGATCTCAAATTGTCAAGTCAAAAAATTATCTTTTTTCTTCCATGGGTGTCACTGTCCACTATTAATACTCCATCACTAAAAACAATACATGACTAATTAATCAACGGTTAAATATGATTTTAATGTCAGTTCTATCATGAGAGTGAAATATTGATCACAAATAATCAGATAAGAAAAAGTATGGTCCATGAACACAAAGCTGTACTGTAGCTTGGCAGGAGGAATAAGTTCTGATTTTTCATAGTGTATAATTATCAATATTTCAAAATAGCTAGGACTGAGAAATTAGAATTGTTTTCATTAGAAAAGAATTACAAATTCTATAGGTGATAAATAGGCTAACTGCATTAACTTTATCACTACACTATGCATACCTGGATCAAGAATCACACCTACATACCTATGAATATGTAAATTATCATATATCAGTTAAAATTAAACAAAATTTATAATAATCAGAAACAATAATGTAGTTCATGGGACTTTCATGGCTTATTTTTATACAATATAGATATTTACCCATCTCTTTGGGTAACTATCATATATTCTAAAAAGCCAGAGCACAGCAAATGGAATCCATTCCATTCCAATGCTAATGATCATCATTGGGAATACTAATTACACGTCCTCGAGTCAATTTTCACCTCTGAAGTATATGGTGAGAATGTAGTTTGCAGCAAATATCTGACGAAGGCTCTCAGGGGTACTTTACAAATAATTTGCTACATTTTGTTGTATTAAAAAGAATAGTATAATATGAAATACACACATAATAAATTTATTTCTGTATGAATTTATGTTTTAAAGCTTACATAGTTCATTATTACTATTGTATTATTGTCGATGAAAATTTTTTCCTTATTTTTTCCCAACAAAGATATGTGTTCTGAATTATACAATTCTTGCAATATCATCAGTTTTCTGACTATCCAGGTAAATAAATAATCCATACAGAGTAGCCAGAAAAAAACCCATTGAGACCATTTAAATCAATATATTTAACTTGCAATCATTTATGCTTCATGTTTTGCAAAAGCACAAAGCTGTGTTCACCCAAGCTTCACGTGGAGTCAGCAGAAAAAAATGTGTGTAGAGAATCTATAGCTGTATTTTATTTTAAATGTATAAAATGAAAAATGAAGTGTTTTTTTACATCTTCAATGAAAAATTTGTTCCACTTTTAGATGTAAATACATTAAAATACTTCATTCAACATGATGATAAAATATTCATATACTAAATGAATTCTGAGCTTACAACTATTAGTAAAAATGACAGCATCTTTGAAAGTAACTGGACAATTGGGTATACTTCATTTTTACTTCATAATTTGGAATCGAGTAAACATTATCATTCATATAAGCCTTAAGTGATTTTTTTTCCTAAAAATCTTAGGAAAACTTGTTTTATGGAAAGGAATTAGCAATCACACTGTCAAATGTAATGCATCAATATAGAAAATGTCAGTTGAAAGTAATCTTTACAAAATTAATTTTAAAAAGTTCCAAAGTCAAGAGAAAGTGACGATAATTTTTGAAATTTTTCTCCAAGGCCAAAAAGAGGCTGTTTTTCCCCTGTTATTAGTTTTAATTCTCTCAGGTGTATGTAGTAGTTTAGATACATGATGCTTTTATTTTCTTTTTGTGGTGGTAAGGATCGAAACCAGGGTTCCCACTAAGCTATGTCCCCAACACAACCTTAGAAAAAGAATTACATTGATACTAGTACTCACTAAGTTGTTTAATCACCCTGGCTCAGTTTAAATCTGCAATCTTCTGGCCTCAGCTTTCTAGATTGCAAAGATTACACTCATGTGCCAGAATGTGTATATGTACGTTTTCAAGTTTGAGCCTTAACGATAATCACAAGGGATTAATTATAAGAGGCCAATATTAACTCAAACATTAAATAGGATTTTAAAGTTGGGCAACTAGTAAGTGGCAAAATACCGAATAGTTTCTCTGGTGAGAAAAACTATATAGTACATAAGATCCTAATGAGATAATTGACAATGTGAAATAGGGAGAAACAGGCTAAAGGGTTAGGGAAAGTGGGAAGGGTAGGGGAAAGGTAATAAGAGAAAAGAAAAAATATGAGAAAATGAAAAAATGGAAATAAAGAGTTTGTAAATGGGGGGTTGTGAAAAGAGGGCAGGAATAAGGGGAAAAAATGAGAACCAAGTCCTGTCATGTAAAGGTGCAAGATCCCAATAATAAATGTAATTGTACTGTATACCTAAAATGTACCAATAAACAATAAAAAACAAAAAAGAATACACTGTAATAAAATTTCTAGAATTACAAAAAATATTCTTTAATTTATTTTACAAGTGACCTACTTCAAATTGAAATTTTTTAAAATTCACTCATCAAATCTGATATATTGGTTCATTTGATAACTTTTTTCTGTCTACTTAGCTGTGCACATTCATTTATTTATCCCTTAACAATGGTGGCAAATGTTTTAGAGATGAGTGCCCTAACTGTAACCCAAAACCCATGTATTTATCATAAATGGCCAATCAAACCTGAATAATGAAGTTTTAGTTTAGAAAAGAACATTCAATTAAACTTCAGTTAAAAACTTCAATTTTTCAAAGTTTTAGTTTAGACAAAAGTTCATACAGTGACATATTTTGTCTCAGAAGAGAAACAAATAACACATGCGCCATAGGTTCATCATCACTGCTACCACATGATCAGCTTATATCTTTACTACTCACTGTATCTGTTTGCTCACCTGGTAGCCACTCTAGGAGGCTGGTTGGATATATGTCTTTTGACAAAAATATTTATTCTATAACTGGAGTTCAAATAAAAATGAGTCTCCAGTGGCCAGCTACATAATAATTTAGGCCTCTGGCAGTTGTATAACAGGTGAATTGCTATTTATCATTTAACACTCATTTCTACATAAACTGCTGGAAAAAAGTCATGCAATATTACTTGTGCTGCATCTAAAAAGTAATATATGTCAGGAACAATAAAATATGTATAATTTTGTTTTATAAGACAGCTAAGGGTTATACTGCCACAGGCAAGCACTGCCTATGGAAGGCATATAACTCTGCTTCATTTTGTATAGTAATGAAAGTAGCAACAATACTAACAGCTTTAAATACCAGGCCCTCCAGTCATAATCCTCCCAGAGTCACAGAAAAAGCACACTGTGACTCATGTTACAGGAGAGGTACACTGAGCTTAGGAAAGCCAAATGTTTCATAACAGTCAATAAATGAGCAATTCTTTGGTTTAGAAAGATTATTTCTATCTTTCAAAGATATAAGCAAACAGGACATTTGACCTAAAGGAAAGCACCATCTTAATATTCCTGGGGGTTTCTCTAGCCAAACATTCTTGAAAAGATAAAAATAAAAGGAGTCAGTGCTTCTGCTCAGAGTCTGAGCAGAAATGGAAAAGCCTTGTGTGAAAGATCCATCATCCAACATTATCCAGCTCTTATTTTTATACAATCTCTCTCTATCTGCCGTCTTGACCTCTGGTAAATTTTTTTATTTCATCATCCATTCTGATTAATATGATTGATAAAGTCTAAGACCAAATTTGAATATTTTTATCATAAAATATTTAATTAAGAAAAAAATCAGTTGGACTTGAAGCAACAGAATATGTTCAATTCAGCAGCATTGACCTCAAATCAGGCCTCAACAGTTTCTTATTAATGATCTGAATAAATCCTATAAATTATAAGGATGTATCTCAAGAACCAGGTAGATTTTTCTTTAAATTCTAATATTTCCCATTTTTGTTTTCCCTGGGTTATAATCCTAGAGTAGCAGTTAGTACTGGTAATTACACTGAATCTGCATTGACTTACAAGGATGGCTAGGTCAATTTTATCATTCATAAAACATCCTATGACAGCGAGTTGATGCTGACTTCAATGTCTTTCAGAATGAAGGTAGTAGAACTTCAGCCAAAGTCAGGGACAAATTTGTTATCTTTCTAATTGACTGACTCTTATCAGATATGGAGTCTCTATGCAGATATCATTAGGTATCCGCTGGAAGTTCTCCCAAGTAATCAAAGGTTTCATAATTTTGGAGAGAATTCTGTAGGACTCTGAAGGTTATGTAATCCAGTGGCATTTCCTTCACATGAAAGTCTTATAATTTCCACTGAAGTATAAGGCATCATAATTTTGGAATGAAAGCACATTTATTCATGAGTTTTATTAAAGAAGTACAGTATAAATGTTCTATGTGGTATACTGAAGGTAATTTTACAATTACTGAGCTCTTAAGTGGAACCTACATTAACAGCTTTTAGATGTCAGCACATTCATTATGGCCACAAAATAAGATGGTACACTTTACAGTTTTTGTTTCAGTTCAAATAGAAGTGATTACATCTCCTTTGGAATGGGACCTCTTGAGATAAACTAGTCTACTTTTCCTGTTCATCTGTGTTACTAACCAGGATCCATTTGCTTAGACAAAGAATAAATGAGCAATATTTAAAGAAGTAGGTGTTGAGAAGATATCTGAAGGTTCTCACAGTTGTTTGTATGTGGAGTGTCCAAGAGCTGAAGCCACTCTACAGTTTTTGATAGACCCTTGTTATGATTAAGGACAGCTATAATCTAATCTTGATAAAACTTGTGTGTCAGGAGGAAACAGTAGTTTACAAAATTAAGGTGCTTGATGCAGTAGTTTAGGAGATTCATATCAGGGTGTTTTCCTAAAGTAGAAAGTCCTTAGGAGAGCTTCCGATATCACTCTCAGATTTCTCTTTTGTTTGTTTGTTTCTTTTGTTTTTGTTTTTTGAGACAGAGTCTCACTATGTACTTGAGGCTGACCTGAAACTCACTATGTAGCCCAGGTAGTCTCCAACTCACAGTGATCCTCCTGCCTCAGCCTCCCTAGTTCTGGGATTACAGGTGTGTGCCACAATGCCCGGCTACCCAGATCTCATCAATGTATCTCTTAGATTCTCTGGTTTCTCCTTCCTCAGTAACATTATAATACTTTCCCCTTCCCTTTCCCCAAAATTGTTGTGTCCAGTTCTAGCAGCTATAACTTATCTTCTCCTTCAGCTATCACATACATGAACCAGTCAGAAAAGCCAGGTGCAAAACAGACAAAATTGTGTAAAATTTACACAGAAATGCATTATGCTCATCACCTGGGCCACATAGACTATTGGTAGCTTCGGTGTATAGTCCACAGGACTAAGGAACCATTATCACTCTAAGAGCCATGCCGATTCAAAAATAAATAAATAATCCAAGTTGCTGACCTAGAATTAGTTTGCTTACCCTCTTTCAGTTGTACTCATCACAATAACCATATTGGCCAGGTGTTGCCACTGGGGAGAAGAAAGCAGTATTATGTGAAGCAACTGTCAGGATAGAATCTCAAAAAGTATTTTTTTTCCAATGCTAGGGATTGGACCCAGGGAATCACAACTGCTAAACACGTCATCTCCCACCAAGTTACACCCACAACTCTTAGAATCTCAAATATTAAAAATAGGTCTTTATGAAAATTACCCAGGAAATGACCTAAAGAATATGATCTATTTCTGTGGACAGTTGCACTCAATTTAAAAACGGAGGCTTACTATAATAAGTGAGTTTGGAAAAGTTAAGCAAAGTTATGTTTAGAGATGGTTTTTAAGTTCATTTTCAATACGCTTTTAGAACACTGCAATCAGATGCCTCTGGATGCTGTTAGGAAGCAGCAGTTATAGAAGTTGGTTACTCCTAAAGGGTATATGTTTGCTCTCTCTGTTTTGTGACTGCCATACATTGGGTGGCTTTCCTCAACCTTGTCCTTCTACCCTGATGTTTCTGCCTTGGGAGCAGCCAAGCATGGACTGAAACTTCTGCAACCATGAGGAAAAATAAACCTTTTTCTTCCTTTAAATTGCTGAGATCTGATATTTTGTCTCAGCAACGCAAAGATGACAAGTTAGCAGAAATATCTAATTTGCCATCATAAATAGAAAAATAGTTTATTTCTTCCATGGTATCGTAGAAGCTTGCCTATGTTCTTTCTTGCATTTTCAACTTCTTTCCAGATGTTATTGATGTCAAAACATTTCCTAGAACAATGATCACAATGCAACATAGAAATGTGAATACTATCAGGGAAATATAGGACTTTTTGGAGCTAATCTTCATTTTGACACTAAGCACAAATAAATGCAATATATTGTGATATTTTACACGTTTTTAGATCTTCATAAATCACCTCTCATAGCTGATATCCACAGAAACCCATGGAGAGTAGAATATAGGAGGGAAAGTAGATTCAAAGTGAAAAATGTATTTAGTTTTCTGACAGGGCCTATTATTAAGCTTCACTAGGTTTACTTTTCCTGAAAACATACTCAACATTCAAATTTGTGAAAAAAAAATGACTAAACTCTGTACATACCTGATATTTTGGAGTTGATTCATGCCTATTGGATGTAAATAAGTTAACTTCTCTCAAATTTGATTATCAATTCTTAATTCATAGTACTACTATTCCTTGAAGTACGCCATATCTCTTTATTTTCTGGATATATAAAGTACACTAAGTGTGTAGGTGTAGGCAGCAATGAAGAAATAAAATACAGCCTTCTCTCAAGAGATTAATTGAAAATTTGATATTCGCACACACCCAAAAATGACACGGTGAGAGGGAATTCTCTGGAGCAGCACAGGGCAGGCTCTCCTTTCAGGCCAACAAAAGAAAATGAAAAGACTAGTCTACAGAAACATGATAAAGAAAACTGAATTTGGTGATTAATTCAACTAAAAAGAGACAAAGTAACATTTTATATACTTTAGATTTAATTAGGTCTATAATTCATAACATTTATTTGATTTGGCCAGATTTTATAGTGGTATTTATGCTTATATAGCATAGTGAAGTGATTCAGTTTGGCCCAGTAATGGTTGAAAACAACTTTATTTTCCGTTAAATTGACTGGCTTGTCTTCATGTCTCAGGCTAAAAATATTTGTGTTGAGTCAGCATCACCACTTCCTGCAGCGAGCTGGGATGCTGATTTCAGGAGGGGTTTGGAATTGGGCAAGATAATGAAATGGATTGAAGATATGGCCCAGACCCTAATTTATAGTCTTCTTTAAAATTAAGGTTGGCTCTGTCCTTGGCTCTGAGACAAGAGAAGCATTGCGTGCTTAGTACTATCATTAAGGCAACCAAAAAGTATAGCCAAAGCACAACTATAATTGACCTAGCATGTTCATTTTCTTTTCTTCTTAGTATTTCTGACTGGATGCATCCACAGTTGATGGCCTCTCTGTCCAAATCCACATGGAAGTGGCCCTGTGTCTGGGCTGCTTGGCCTTAACCCTGACTTTGCCCTGGATTGCTCCTTCTCCTTCCACTGCTCACTGAAATACATTTGTCTAGAGAAAAATGCCTCACGACATTTTTGAAAGAGAATTTTGTCTTTGAAATAATCCCAGAAGTTCTCAAGGAGCAGATATTGAGATGGCCTCTGGGGTGCAATGTGGGTTTAGCACCTTAGAGCAGAAGAGGGAGAGAGTAGAGTTAAGCAGGAAAAAAAAATTAGCTGAATTGCAATGAAATCCTGAGGAACCTTGGCCAGTCTAGCAGGAAGTTAGGGAGCAAATCCTGTCCACCAGATCTAACTTACATGACGCCTGAAAGAATGGATCTTTTTACCCCTACCATGCTGGGGCGCCACAGGAAGCCTTTCCAAGGAGCAGTGAACTCTGGCGTAACTTCTCCAGGAGCTGACAGCTCCAGGCACCTGCTGCCTGCATTCTCCACAGCTGAGCAAAAATCTTTCTTTGAAGGTGTTCTAGAAAGAGCATTTCTACATCATTCTGATTCATATGATCAAATATTTCATTGCATACCAAAGTCCCATGTGCTAATGGCCTCATTCAGTGTTTTCCGAAATACATTCTTTTGAATGTGTGATGAGAGGTGCTCTGGAGAAAAACATTTCATGCTTAGGTAGTATAATCCCACGAAGTTCCCGTTATACACAGTGAAAGGGGTTGATTTGCTGTGTGGGATTGTCTCAATTGACACTAACCTATTATATATTGATTGACAGTTATTTTAATTTCATGTTATATGTAATATCTCTCAGAAAGCTAACCATCCACACTGCCGTTGAGGAATTCCTCTTATACAGCCCAGGTCACCAAAACTTATAAAATTGGCATTTCTCAGGAAATGTGTTTAACAAACTGACACAAATGCTATGAATGAAAATGCCATAAAAACAAGTGTTATAATTTGGATCTAAGCTGTCCACCAAAGGCCCATGCCTTGGAGGTTTGGTTCCCAGCCAGTGATGGTATTGGAGGTGGTAGAAATGTTAGGAAGATCGATCCCTGGTACCAAAACAAAAAGCAAACAAAAAAAACCAACAAGTAAAAACAAATGCTAGGAAGAGGGGCCCAGTGAAAGAAAGATAGGACTTTGCGGCATACTCTTGAAGAAGGGGTTGGGAATCAGGGCTCCTCCTCTTTAACTTCTTGTCTTCCATGAAGTGAGTACTTGGCTATACCCCCGCATCCCCAGATAACGCACTACTTCCTCAAAGCTACAGGGCCAACCAACCTTCTACTGAGACCTCTGAAATCATGAAACAAAATGAGCCATTTTTTCTTTAGGTTGAATAGCTCAGGTATTTTTTTACAGAATAGAAAATGACTAATACAAGTGTGAAAAGTGGTTTTTCATGACATAGTCTTCTTTGAATCCATTTAAAGAAAGATGTTGTCTATTACACTCACAGTAAAATCAACAAGGATGGAATGAGATTCTAGCTTAAGCAAAACAGGGCAATTTTACATATCAGGAAAATTTAATCTGTTTTACAGTAGCCTTTTACTTCAAGAAGACTACTCCTCAATCCAGAAAACAGCAGCTCCTTCAGGAGAAATCTGGAACATCAGAATGGATCAAGACATTCAAAAAATACGAATCATTTTTATACAAATTAAAATTGTGACTGATTTAAGATATTTAAAACAAGATGAATTTTAAAGAAGAGACCAAGTATTTACTCAGAATCCACACACTTGTAGGCAATTCTGAATTTCTGGGGGCGGGACGGAATGTGGCATACATATCAAATAGCTGATTTACAAAAATTTGGTAAACTTTAAAAATAATAAAATTCCTGCAAAAATTAATCAGCCAAAATAAACTGATTCTACTTGTAAACTGTAATTCTATGGAAAGATTAATATAATACTATAAACAGGGCTAAATTTTTGATAAACACAATCTACACTATGTAGTTTATGATCTCCTGGTGGGTTATATGATAGAACATTTTTGGTATTAATTTTGTTTTATTGATTTTTCTTTTATAAAATAAATTTCTGAAGAACATTAACTAATTTGATGTTTAAGGAAATGCTGTATTGACATGCCAGTGATTTCTATCATTCATTTTATTTTTGTCAACTTTATCTTAATCTTCTTGACATCTCAATCAGAAACTTAAATGAAAATATAGAAAACCATCATACCAAATCCTCAACAACACAAAACTAGAAGCTAGACCTTGTGAATTCACATTTAAAATCCAAATTAGAAAAAGTATAATTTCTCCAGAAATTATATCCTTACACTGAGATCAATTTAACAGGAATGTGTACTAAAGTATGTGTTGCTCACAGAAACCTGCTGCACAAACATAAACTGGTTATGTCCACATACTGATAAATTGCATGGGGAAAGATCTGGAAATGTTAATACACTATAAACATTATTTTTCAACTTTGTGATATTTAAAAGCCTCCCATAATGTTACATGGAAATTATAGAAATGTTCTATTCAGAAATTAACTTTAGACATATTGTTGTACTTTGCCTTTGAATTCCCACCTCTGGAGCATGTTCAGCTTCAGCTGTTATATTTTAATAAGGGGTTGACAAACTGTGCGTCATTGAGGTTCAGAACCCAGGATGTAATTGTACTACATCAAAAATATTTGAAGGAACGGTTGATTTTAGCTCAGAGAAGGCCAAATTGAAAGATGAATGCTAGTATTTAACGTGCTGTCCAAGGTCATAGGGAATTAGTTTGCTATGCCATGTTTCACAGTAAATGATGAAGGTATTTGTAAATATGTGTGTTAGACTCTTACGGATGCCAAAACAAAGTACTACAAATGAGGGGCTTTTAAACAACAGAAATTTATTTTCTTCCAGTTGTGGAAGCTGGAATTCCAAGCTCAAGGAGAAAGCAAGGGCTAAACTCCCTTTGATGACAACATAAAAATTCCTGAACTCAGAATCCTCCTACTCAAAACAAAAACAAACAAACAAACAAAAACCAAAAAAAATAAAAATAAATAAAAAAAAATGGAGCCTTCACAATCCTGGATTACAAGTTATACCACAAAGCTGCAGTGATAGAACTGGCATGGCACTGTCACAAAAACTGACATGTGAATCAGTGGGATAGAAGAGAAGATGAAGAAACAATCCCAGGCACATTCAGTCATCTGATGTTTGACAAGAGGGCCACAGATACTGCTGAAAAAAAGAAAGCCTCTTTGACAAATCAAAATGGATCAAAACATAGATATTAAAACAGAAAGACTTAATCTACTTCAAGATAAAATAGGCATATGGCTTTTTTAAACAGAACTTGAATTATGCAAGAAATAGAATAACAAATCAACAAGTGGTACTATATCGAATTAAAAAGCTTCTGCATAGACAATGAAACATCAATAGGTGAAGAAACAACCTACAAAGTAAAAAAATATAATTTTCACCTACTTCTCAGACAGAGGACTAATATCTAGATTTTACAAAGAAATCGAAGATCATACCCAGCCAAATAAAACTCAATAAAAAATGAGCAACTGAGACGAATGCACATTTTGCAGAGGTGCAAATAGCCAATAAATACATCACAAAGTATTCAAAATCACTTGGCATCAGATAAATCCAAACTAAAACAGCCCTGGCATTCCCTGTCACTCTTATCAAAAAATCAAATAACAAATTCTGGCTAGGCTGCAGGAAAAAAAGAACCCCTTTCTACGTTGTTGGTAAGATGAATTATTTAGGAAATTGGTTGTGCTATTCCTCGAAAGACTAAAATAAGAAATTTAATTTGATCCAGCTATCCTTCTCTTAGACATCTTCCCAAAAGAGTTAATCATACCACAGTGACCCTTGCATTCCCCTGCATTGTGAGCACAACTCTTGGAAGTGACATATATATTCATGAACAGATGACTTGATCGAGGGAGAGCAGGAGAGAAAGCGCTAAGGAAACATATTACAATAGTCATTGATCCGCTGATACTTCCAAAGTTGTCTGTTGCCTAGTACAAATTATATCTTCTATTTCCTTGCCCATATTGTGGGGTTTATAATAGTAACTACTTTAGAAAATGATAGTAGTCATTAAACACATAACTATGGAGTAATTTTCTGTAAATGTTGGCATTCAATGTCAGCATTATAATGAGCTTCATTTCAGTAATGTAATATACACACTGCTTTTTTTTTTTTTACATACAGATATTTTAATCAACAGTGTCCTATTTTCTTTTTTTTCCCCCTAAGTTCTTTGGTACATTTAGGTGTACAATATAATGACACTCATCACTGGAAATGTGCACCTTCACATAATCTTCCCCATCCCCCTGCCCACTGAGGCTTCCCATACACCTTTAGCCCTTTTCTTCCTATTTGACCTTGTCAGTTATACAATTTGGATCTTATTTACACTTTTACTTTTTCACATCAGAGAAACTATTCAGTGTTCACACAAGTGTGCCTTATTTATTTCACTTAAGGATAGGGGACAGGAAATAAAGGAAAAGAAAAAATATGAGAAAAGGAAAAAATGGAAACAAAGTCTTTGTAAATAGGGGAGGGGGATGGGGTAGAAGAAGGGCAGGGGTATGGGGAAAAATGAGAATCAAGCTCTGTCATGTAAATGTACAAGATCCCAATGATAAATGTAACTGTACTGTATACCTAAAATGCACCAATAAACTCAATGAGAAAAATTCACATTTCGATCACATTTCATACTTATGTGTCACAATAGACACTTTTACAGTCAATTAAAATGATACCAATAGCAGATAATTGCTTGGTGAATAGTGCCAAGCTACCGTTAATCTTTTTTTTTTTATGTAGACAAATAGCTGGTCTTCCAGAAAGATTAACGCCTCATTGTGAGCAAACCCAGAAAGTGTTTGCATGTCTATCTATAGAGTTACTGGTGAAGATTTCTGTCCTTGAGACAAGATTTTCTTAGAACTCTGCACTCTCTCACTGTACCTGGGGGAGTGATCATCTGGTATATGCCTATTTGTCCCATGATTTCATCTAGTTTAGCCCTTGTATCATAATATATTTACATTAAATATTTAAAATCAGCAGATTGGATTATTAATAATTGCAATTAAATATTATTAACATATCTAATAGAATGATCTAGAATATTATCATAGTTTGCCAGTAAGACTCAAGTGAAGATGTGATTTTTTCCCTACTATAAAGATTTACTGATGGTATTGATGATACAATAATTGTAAGTCACTGGCACACCAAAAGAAATAGCACAGGTCCTCCAAAGTACTTTTTCAGGTTCTTTCTTGTTACAGCAGAATGCACTCTAGGGTCAAATATAAAGTCTCTAATTGATGCCTGAAGTCACATCACTTACTCAGAAAGGGCCAATTGGTCGGTAAAAATCTCCCTTCATCCTTACGTAATTACATATCTTCTGTGACACTTCTCAGGGAGCCATACCTCATAAATCCATAGTTTCCAGATTTGTTTACCATAAGCGATTCTAGATAGATGAGACACATTCTGCTAAAAGCATTCCAAAGATAAGTTTTCTCCAGTAAAAACCATTATTTCCTTTGCCAGTGCAACTATATTACCATGTTTACAAGGCAATTTGACAAGGTCAGTTTCTTCTTCTCATGAAGATATCTCAAGATAACTCCCCCTACTTAAGGAAAATGTAGACTGCAGACCAGAATGTTAACCATTTACTTCTGTGTTTTTCTTGATGGGCCTCCAGTTTTGTATATTTGTGTTTTGCCAAAGTCTCACATAAAGAGTGAGATATACATCTATGCAGTAACAGAGTCCTTTAGTTTTAGACAAAGTTAAAGTGAAAAGCTTACAAAGAAACTGATGTTTTTCTACATTTAGAGTAACTAATATTTCCTTTTCAAGAATGGCTGGAAAAGTACTCTTCAACCTAAAAGTTAGGAAATGCTGGTGTTCTCAGTGATTCTCACTGATTCTCGGTGCTGGGTAGAAGAGTGTTTAATATTGCTATAGCTTCTGGCTACTCTGTGTAGCAGACCCTGTACTTTTTTTTGTATATGTTCTGCCGAAGCGAGCACCCCTGTCCTTTGCTCCAGACTATCCTTGTGAATTATACAGAACTATCAGTCTACTTGTCTGTGTGGTCAGAGAGAAATATATCATTTGTGTGAAATAAATACTGAATTGTCCTGTATTTGATTGTGTACACCACAGAATACAGATATTTTATCATGTATCATATGGTTAAAATTTATTCTATCTTTTTAATGAATGCTAATTTTGAAATATACATTTTATGCAACTATAAGACTAAAATGTATTTTTAGTTTCTAATAATTACGGATCATTTTTCTAAAAACAGCTGGCAATGAAAGTATAGTTTGCCTAAATCATTTGAAATCATTTAACACATTTATCATACATGAAAGGTTGGTGGGGGGTGACTGAGCATAGTGGTATCACAGTTCACAAAACAACAAAATATGCTAAACAAGCTTTATATGCACAATTAAAAAGTTAGTAAATATTTTAAAGATCTTGTAAGGTCAGATTTAAAGAACTACTGAATAATTCATATTTAGTAATATTCAGATGAAGTAAAGCTTTTGTTTAGTAAAGATGATACTGTTTAAAATTAATTTTTCCATTTATGCATGTACAGAAAATAAACAATGACTACTATTTCAATGGCTTAATTATAATAGAAAGGATATAAACATTTAGAAAATAGAAATTTTGCACCAATGTCATTAAATGCTTTAGTGTATTTAATTCCAAAGCTCACTAATTTTTATGCCAATAATTAAGTCAAATAAATCTCTTAGAATTTCACTCTATTTAAGGTAAATGTCTAATATTATTGCAAATATGTTTATGTAATAGATACAAAGTTCATCACTGAAGATAAAATTGTTTTGCAATGATAATAGAAACACAACATTTGTGAGTCCGGCTTTATGCAGTGCAATTGTTAATAAGTTAAATGTTCATGAAACTCCTAAGTACTTGTCAAAATTTGGCACTGCCAATATACAGACCATCATATCAGAGCTTACACATATTTTTAATATACTCATTATATTGATCTGGATTACAAAATGAAACATATAATGGGCACAAAAAATAAAATGTTCAGGCTATATTCTGCTGGAATTTTCCATCTTTGCTGCTTTCAAACTACTAGAACAAAACATATTTGAGTTTCCAAGATATTTTGAAGGTCAAAAAATTCTCTAAAGTATTCCATTTTTTTCATCTGCAAGTCTAAATTGCATTCGTTCAAAATGATTCAAATTTTATTTGACATATCATCATTAATCCTCCTCAAAATACTCCTGCTCACTTTGAACATTTACCCACCATTCTTGTCACTGTCTGAAGAAGTTCTGGAAAGTCCTCTTTACTAAGTATCTTAAAGAGGCATGATAAAAAAATACCACGAGCACAAGGTCCCCACTTTGATCCCTGGTACAGAAAAAAACAAAAAACAAAAACAAAAACAAAAAACATGAATGCTCTTGCTAAGTGCCATCCAATAAAAGGACAGGCTCAGGAAAACACGCTGGTGTGTCAGCACTCACCTTATTTACTAGACCTGGTACTTAAAATGAATATAAAAAGTCAACATTTTAATCAATTCAAGACATTAGTTAACAGTGCGACAAGAGACATACAGGAAAGAGTATTTTCAGAACTGCTTTACAGAATATCAAGAATGATGGAATGCATGTTGAAAGTGTGTGTGTATGTGTGGAGTATTTGAAGTGGATTAATGTCAATGATTTTTATTGTAATAAATATTTTTTAATATAAATATTCAATGTATTTTAATTATACAGATATAATCAAAGTACCTACAGAAAGATTCATTAGTTAGTTTGTTTTGTTTTGTTTTTTTATAATTCTCCCTGCCTTTTTTAATTGGTACATTTTAGGTACACAATATGACATTCATCATTGGGATCTTGCACCTTTTCATGACAGATCTTGGTTCTTATTTTTCCCATTCCCCTGGTGTTCACCCGCTCCATCTTTCCCTATTTATAAAGACTTTGCTTCCATTTTTTTCCTTTTCCCTTACTTTTTCTTTTCCCTTCTTACCTTTCCCCTACCCCTCCCACTTCCCCTACACCTTTAGACTTTTTTCCTATTACACAATATCATTTATACTTTTTGATCCTTATTTACACTTGTAGTTTATCACACCAGAGAAACTATATAGTATTTACACAGATGCGTCCAATTAATTTCACTTAAGCATCAGTTTTTGAAATCTGTAACAAACAAGTGTGGAATTAGATTTGAAATTAGATTTGGTTTAGAAAATGTACTTTAAAATGATACAACATTTAAATTTATCAGTAAGAGAAAAAGGAACTAAACAAATTGAATATGTTTTGAAATGTTATACACATTTAATTTTGAGTTCTGTAATTATAATTAGGAATATCTTGATTTTAAGAAAAATGTATTGATACCTGTTTTAAGTGTGAAAATTGATCAACTATCCTGAAAATGAATAAAATTGAGAAAGTACATGATTTTTATTACCTACATTTGACAAGATCCTCAAAAGTGTCACAAATAGCAAAAATTTATCAAAGACTTTAATTTTAAGAGCAAGTACAAAAATGTTGAAAAAAGAGTACTTAGGAAAACATTTGATCTAACATATTTAAAAGTCAAAATAAAACAAAATTATAATTGTGACATTGCATTTGGCAAAATGTACTCTGAGTTGACAACTCAGATCTATAATATGTTTATTTTCTCAATAGAAATATGATCCTTTAAAGGAATGAATCAGTTACAGATTTAACAATGTAAAATCTATTGATAATAAGCTATGGGTCTAAAAATTTGAAAATTTTATAAATATTTTAAAAATGAACTGTATTGAAAAGTTCATTTTTAAAACAGAATCAAGAAATTAGAGAAAAATAGTCAAGAAGCTGATGGAAAAATATGAAGAGTATATATGAATCACAATTATTCTCCTTGTGTTTATTTAAATTCAATCAGAACTGGGAAGGACTTTGGCCCTGTTATATATGAATACTTAATCTTAGAAAATTTTTATTAAGGATTTTTAAATTTCATCTTTTTTAAAATTAATTTTACTGCTGAATGTGGTGGCACATGCCTGTAATCCCATTACTCAGGAGGCTGAGGCAGGAGGATCACTGTGAGTTCAAGACCAGACTGGGCTACATAGTGATTTCCAGGTCAGTCTCAACTACATAGTGAGACCCTGTCTCAAAAAAGCTAAATAAATAAATAAATAAATAAATAAATAAATTTTATTGATACATTAAAGGTATACATTATAATGATGTTCATCATCAGAAATTTGCATCTTTACATAATCCATCTTGGTTCTTATTTTTTCCCTATTCCTTTGCCCTCCCTTCAATCCCTCCATCCCTCCCTGTTTACAAAGACTTTGTTTCCATTTTTTTGTTTTCTCCTATTAATTCCATTCCCTTCTTTCCTTTCCCCTACCCCTCCCAGTTCCCCTTCCCCTTTGCCCATTTCTTCCTATTTCACATTATCTATCATACCTTTTAGTCCTTATTTACACTTTCATTTTCTCACACTAGAGAAACTTTTTGGTATTTACACATGCATGTTCCTATTTATTTCACTTGAGTATGGCCTCAATGTGCATCCATTTCACTATACATGTCTCTAATTTCTCATTTTTATGGCTGAGTAGTATTCCATTTTATTTTAAAAATCCACACACAAATTTTCTTTTTCCAGTCTCCAGTTGATGGGCTGCCTCCTAGATTTAGCTATTACAAATTGTGCTGCTATGAACATGGGAACACATCTAGCACTGTGGTAAATCTGATTCTCTCAAGTGTTTAGGGAAGATACCAGCAGGGGAATAGCTGAGTGAAATGGGACCTGCAATCCTAGATCTTTGAGGTATCTCCATACTGTTTTCCACAATGGTTGCACCAGTCTACACTCCCACCAGCAGTGGAGCAGGTTTGCTCTTTCCCCACATCCCCTCCAACATTTGTTATTGCTTGATTTCATGATAGCAGCCATTCTTTCTGTGGTGAGGTAAAGTCTCAGCATTGGTTTCATTTGCAGTTCTCAAATGACAAGTGATGTTGAACATTTTTTTATATGTTTATTTGCTATTTCTACCTCTTTGAGAAATGTGTGCCTATTTCAGATGCCCATTTTTTGGTTAGGTCTTTAAATTTGGGAGTTCTGATTTTTTAAAGTTCTTTAAATATTCTAGATAGTAGACCTTTCTCTGAGGAACAGCTGGTGAAAAAATTTTTCCCACTTTAAGGATTGTATCTTCACAGTGTTTGTAGTTGTTCTTACTGTGCAGAAGCTTTTTAGTAAGAAGAGACCCCACTTGTTGATTGTTTGTGCTAGTTCACAGGCAGCTGAACTTTTGTTCATAAAATCTTTTCATGCAACAATCTCTTCAAGAGCTCTACCTAACCTCTCTTCCAGCCAGTTTAGTGTTTCTGTTTTAATATTTAGATCTTTAATCCATTTTGATTTTAGTTTAGTGCATGGTAAGAGTACAAGTCTGGTTTTAATTTGACAAGTTGAAACCCATTTTTTTCAGCACCATTTATTAAAGAGGCTATCTTTCCTCCAGTGAGTGTGTTTGGCTCCTTTATCAAAGACAATGTGGCTAAGTGTGTCTGGACTTGTTTCTGCACCTTCTAATCTGTTCCTCTGGTCCTCAGTTCTGTTTCTTTGCCAGTACCATGCTGTTTTTATCACAGTAGCTTTGTGGTATAGTTTCAAATTGGTGATTGTAATACCCCCTGTCTTCTCTTTATTGCATTCTAGGTCTCTTCTTTTACCAAATGAATTTTTGGATTGTTTTCTCAAGGTCTGTGAAGTATGCTGCTGGGATCTCAATTGGAATTGCATTGAATCTATATAGTAGTTTTGGAATTATGGCCATTTTCACTATATTGATTCTTCCTACCCCGGAGCAAGGGAAGTCTTTCTGTTTTCTGATATCGTCTTCAATCTCTTTTTTCAGAGTGCTATAGTTTTCAGAGTAGAGTTCTTTGATTTCTTTCTTTAGGTTGATTCCTAGGTATTTCAATTTTTTGTACGCTATTGTGAAAGGAATTGTTTGCCCCACTTCTCTCTCAGTGAGTGTGTTTTTCATGTACAGGAAAGCTATTGATTTTTATGTATTGACCTTGTATCCAAATATCCTTTTACTTTGCTGAATTTGATTATTAAGCCTAGAAGACTTTCGGTGGAGTTCTTGGGGTCTTCTACATCGAGTGTCATGTCATTTGTAAATAATGACAATTACACTTCTTAATTACCTATCTTTATTCCTTTTATTTCTTTCTCTTGTCTAATTTACTGAAAATATTCTGTAAATATCTGTTAAATTCATTTGTTCAAGAGTGTGATTGAGTTCTAGTATTCTGCTATTTATTTTTTGTCTAGATGACCTATTTATTTGTGACAGTGGAATATTGAGGTTCTGCACTACTATTGTATTAATGCTTATTTGGTTTTTCATGTCCATTAGTATTTGTTTTATATAGTTGGGTATACTAGTATTGGGTGCATATATATTTTTGGTTGTCGTGTCTTCCTCTGGATTGTTACATTTACAAGGATGTAGTGTCCTTTTTGTCTCTCTTAATCACTGTTGGTTTGAAGTCTACTTGATCCGCAAATAGTATAACTGCTCCTGCTTTTCTTCAGGTTCCTGTCACACAGAGTATTGTTTTCCACACTTTACCTTTCAGTCTATGAGTTTCTTTTTGAATTCAGTGTGTTTCTTGTATGCAGCATATTGTTAAATCTTGCTTCTTGACCCATCCTGGGAGTCTATTTCTTTTTACTGGTGAATTGAGACCACAAACACTGATGGTTATAATTGATGTATTGACTTATCCTTGTATCCTTGTCATGATTTTCTTTTTGTTGGATTCTCCCCATTCATATTTAATTTCTCATTAGGCATGATGGATTCCTTCTACTGGGCTTCCTGGGTTTGTGATCCCCATTGTTTTTTCTTTGGATATTGTTTAAAATTTTTTTGGAGTGCTGCTTTGGTATTCATGAATCTTCGCAGATGCTCTTTATCATGAAAATATTTTGGGCCGGGGATTTAACTCAGCGGTTCCACTGCCTGTCTTGGAAGCGCAAGGTCCCAAGTTCAATCCCCTGTACCAGTAAATTAAATAATTAAAAATGATTTTTTGAGTTAAAAAAATGAAAGTATCTTATTTTTCCATCAATTTTGAAAGAGAGTTTTGTAGAGTACATAAAACTGGGTTGGAGGTTGTTTTCCTTTAAGACTTGCAATATGCCACCCCATGCTCTTCTTCCTTTGAGGGTTTGTATTGAGAAGTCTGCTGACTCTGATGGGCTTTTCTATGTATGTGATTTGTTTCTTTTCTCTATTGCTTTTAGAATTTTGTTGTTCTGTTGGGTTTCTGGAATCTTAATAAGTACATGCCTATGTGTAGATTCTTTTCTATCATGGCTAGTTGGAGTCCTATATGCCTCAATTATCTGTATGTCAAGTTATTTTCCCCTACTTGGGAAGTTTTTTGACATTAATTTTTTGAACATTTTTTTTATGTTATCTGTACTCTTGCCAGTTTCTTCATTGACTGATCAGTCTTATGTTATTCTTGTTTGCATCATCTAGCAGCTGCTCGATTGATTTCTCATAGTCCATTACTATTTTTATGATATTTTTCTCTTCTTGGTCTCTAATTGCAATCCTATCTTCTGTATCTAAAATTCTGTCCTTACATTGCCTCATTCTGCTACATAAACTTTCAATGGAATTTTTAATCTCCTGAAATCTGTTTGCATTTGTTTTGTGGATTCATTTGTTTCCTATGTTCCTCAGCTCCTCTATTTTTTTTTTGTCTGTGTCCACTCTAGATTTATTAATCATATCTTGCACTATGGGTACAATCTCTGCTATTATCAGAGAAATTATTTCTGATTTCATCTTTTCCAGGTCCTCTTTCATTGCCAGTTCAGGGAGTCCAGGTGGCTGAGTATCATATTGTTCCATCTCATTTCCTTTTGGGGTTGCCTTAGGTGATCTCTAAGTCTGGTTTTCAGACTTGCTTGTGTGTCTTCTCATTACAAATGCAGCCTGCTGTGCCTTTGTTGAGGCAAGTTTTTACTTATTCAGTTGTTTTCAGTTCTCAGCAAGCCATCAAGCAGCCTTTTCTCTGCTGCTCATCAGTGCACCAATTCCTGGGTTGAGAATGGCTGCGTTCTTGTTCCCTGAGTTGACCTGTTGTCTGGGTGGGATTCTGGCTGAGTTTTGTGTACACTTGGGATGGTATCTAAGTGTGCTTCTGGCTGGGGCCCCTATATACCTGCTGTCGGAAAGTGCCTTTGGCTGGGGGCTGTTTTCTGAACAGGCTATTGGCTAGGGTCTCCTTCCCTTATCAATGGTATTGGGCAAGACTTTGGCTATTGCTTGTCTGCCTGTGTAGCTCTTTTCCAGGCAGGCCTTTCACTGTGGCCTGTGTGCCCAAGCCACTGGGGTTGAGGTGAGGACCTGGTTGGGGTCTGCCTGCAGCTACATCACTGTTCACACAGCTATTCCCCAGAATCTGCCTGCACTCACTGATGCTATGGGGAGGGCCACTTGCTGAAGCTTATGCATCTGTGCAGCTCTCTTCTGAGTGGGTCTTTGGTTTGGGTGGGGTTGGGGCAGAGCCCTGGCTGGGATCTGCCTGCAGCTGCATGACTCTGGGTGACACCATTGCTGCTCAAGATCTGTGAGCACTCACTGATCTTTAAAAGTCATCTTTAATGGAATGATATTATAGGTCTTTCAATAAAAAACAATTGCTTAGTGAACATAGCATTTCAAATTAGTAATTAGTTGTTTTAATGCTCTCATTTACTATTAAAATATACCCATTGAGACTTATAGATGGAAAGTTCTCAAAGTTTTTGTGTGATATGTGAAAATAAGGCAAAAACTGTAGCTATTGTTCTGAGAATTCCTGCAGCAATTTGTCAGATTTTATTTATTTAGTTAGTTTTTTTTTTTTTTTAGACAAAGTTATGCTGTGCAGCTCAAGCTCGACTTGAGCTCACTATGTTTCCCAGGCTGTCCTCAAACTCTGGGCAATGTTCCTGCCTCAGCCTGATAAGTGCTGGTATTACAAGTGTGTACTACTATGCCTGGTGTGTCAGATTTGATTTAATCAAGACATCCCTTAATATGTTTGATGATGGATATAATTAGATCTATCTAACCTACTTAAAATATCTGGAATGCAGGTTCTTCAGAAGAAACTTCAGAAAACTCTAGAATAGCATAAACTTATTCATTCTTATTATTCCTCTATTACTTTTCTTCTGTATCTTTGTGCATAGGATCATAAATGTTCTCCTAAATTATACTCATGTACTGAAAACTACTTTCAAGGAGAAAGTTTTCTGAGAATAGAAATCTATCAATGATGAGTTTGGTGTGAGATGTAGAATTATATACCCATTTTATAACTAGCAACAGGAGGTAAAAAAGGTGTAATGAGATGCCCACGTCTAAAAACTTACAAATCTTATTTTAATCCAAGGAACTGAAAATGAGTCACTCAACTTCTTAGTAAAGCATGTCATACTTGGCTTTATAAGTGTGAAAAGTTTCAGATAATTGAACAGAATGCTGACTTTTTCAGAACATGATTTTTCAAACACAGAGCACCTGTTACAATATTATTCGATTATCCTTTATTTTTTCATTCCCACTCATTTTCAGTCTGCTTTAGCTATCACATCTCCTGTAGTAATAAGTCATTTTAAGCCACTGTGATGAAAGATCAAAGCTCTGAGAGAACCAACTTATTTGCAAACTTCATTACAACATAACCAAGCATACCATAGAGTAATATTTTGGTGTAAATTTCTAGGTAGGTATTAGGAATGATGTCAGCTCTTTGCCTTGTTTGGATGGAGTATTTAGTTTATTACTAACTACAAGCTTCTTCTAAATAGCATAAAAGGTATAAAGTAGCAAAACTTAGCTTCTTTATCTGGCCAACTTGTAAATATCTTATAATGTGCCTTATCTAATGCTTTTAGATAGTTCAAATTTATGTTAAGTTCCCTGTAAATAGTAGTTCTATTATTTTCCAGCATGAAAAGGATTATCTTTATCTTGGTTTCTCTTTTAAAATGTAGATATTCTAAGAGTTATAAAAAGTTAATCCATAGTTGCTATTCATTTATTCATTTATTTTGTAGATAAAGCAAAGCTGATATGAAGGGAATAGTGAAGCTCCCAATTATAATTTGGTGATGGTTGTAGACATCACCATGCTTAAATTCTGCATTATCTGATATATTTTACATGATAGGTAACAAGCACCTTGGAATCATGGTTGGAAGAGGACACTCTTCATTATAATTGAGACCATATTAAACTTGCTAGATTCAGTGACAGGTCACAGTCCAAAGACAAAAAAAATTATGAAAATGGCTATTGATACATCTGTTAAAACTTTGCCTCCATCAATTCTACCAATTGAAAAGGTATGATATATCAATGGCTGTCAAACTTTCACATTTTAGACTTCCTTTAAAATAATAAATTATTTAGTCCAGTTTTTTTTTTTGAACTTGAATACTATCCATAGATGCACTGAATCCAAATACTGTGGCTCACAAACTGGGTGTGACACAACCAAACGTGGGGGTCATGCAGCCTGTAAAAAAATTTCTCAGAGATAAAGTAAATAAATAGATTTGGACTTCAATGGTTTTTCTTCTGCCACAGTAGTATATTGTCTGTTGGTCATGAGCCTTCTTTCTAATATGTTCTTTTCCTTCCATTGTGTAATTTTTAGTTAAACTAAGTTATGTAAATAGTGGACATAGTTGTGTTGTGTAAGAGAAAAGACCCAGGGCTAAAGGACTTTAGCTATTTAATCTTTCTTTTCCTGATACTTTTGCTCCACTCTACTTCATTTTCTGCTTACATTTTAAAGTATTAACTAACTTTTCTCACACACTGATGATGAAAGCGCTGAGTGCTCCTGAATTCAAGTAACATATGATACAAAAGAAAAACAAATCAATAATGGCCATGTTTCTTCAAAAGGCTTTCCTTTGGAAGAGTAGGCAGAATTGTTGGATGAAGAACAGGAAACCCAGAGCATCTTTGGCAAAGAAACTTGTGCTATGTTTTCAGGATGAAATCTGGAGGAGGAAAATATAAAAGGATAAAGTCCTAATAATTTTTCAAAGAACAAACAAAATTTCTGTGTATATATCTTATCTGATTAGAGCTTAAAATAAATGAATAGACAGAAGTGATCTCATCATCGTATACAAACAGATCAACGCAGAAATGCAACTGTGCCCTATGATTCTCCACTTCCCCACATATCCCAGGAAGCAGGAAAATTATAATGACAAATGTGAATAGCATGGAAGAATGTGAGGCTTTGATCTTTAGCACCTGATTACCTTTCGGCTACTGTTTTACTAGACTAACAGGGACATATCCCTGGTATTCGAAAGCAACATGAAGTAGCACTAACAACCCATCTGTGGATCTAAAGTTTCTATGTTGATAGCCATGACCTGACAGTCATACAAAAACCAATCTCAGCAGATGAAATACACTTTTAATCTTAATAAGCAGGTGATTTCATTCATCCACTCTGGCCCTGCATAAATCCTTTGGAACTTTAGATTCCTTCTGGTTTATACAAACTCATGGAAGGATCAGTTTGCCAACACCCAGGAAAATGGAGACACAAAATCCAAAAAAGATTCGGTATAATAAAATATTTTTATAGTTCCTCTATGACTGAATTTGTAAGCTGAGTTTACCACCAGCTACATCTGCTTTGGTCTCTCACAATTAGAAGACTAAAACTCACGAGGCAATTCTAGATTAGGATACAGAAACAGTAGGCTTAGCTCTGCCCTGATTTTAAGCCTTATGCAGAAAAGACAAAAGAGATCCTCCCTGCCCACACATGGCCCAGTCTGTCTAACTAGGTGGAAAACTGGCGGAGACTTGCCGCCAAAACCTTGTATATAATAAGCAGTGTGTAATTTGCCTGGAGATTTGGTAGTGCACAAACCTCTGAATTTAGCTGGGAAAAGAAAGCTGGTGGAAGAGTAGGAATTCCTGCCCCTGAGTATTGCTCATCACTGGGGAGATGGCTTAACATCAAGTACTCCAATATGATAGAAGAGCCAATTTGTATCCCATACATGACAGATAAAAGCATTCTTTTTAAAAAATTACTGTATTTGTAGTATCAGTAAAGTCTGTGCTCATTGTTAACATTAAAAAATGTCAAAAAGTAGAAGGTAGATTGTGATGTTTGATTTATTTACATGTTTATTTAGGTATCAACTTCTTAATAGGTATGTTTCTATGGATAGGTTTCACACTACCACGTGTACACAACTGTGAATATGCTAATGTGTATACATGCATATGTTCAATATGGAAAAATAATACATAATATGTGTCAACAATGTAGAACTGTGACTAAGTAAATAAGATGATTGGAAATTTATAATCATGTTTCAAAAAGGTGAGTGACTTCAAGTTGAAATCTAGTAATTATAATTTAATTCACTGAGAATGTTGCACTCCAGAGATAATTTGTGATTATAGTAATTTTATTGACGAATGCTGACACCAAGACCATTTCTTTCTTTTTTTTTTTTCCTTATTCTTTTTATTGACTTTATTGGTACATTCTAGGTATACAGTACAGTTCCATTCATCACTGGGATCTTGTACCTTTCCATGACAGGTCTCGGTTCTCATTTTTTCCCCTTGTCCCTGCCCTCCCATTTCTTACATATACAACTGCTATATAGACAGACAAAAATCATCAAGGCATAATCCTCTTGAAATATCAAAACGTCTGTAGCCTTTTTCATTTTAAGATTTGGAATTTTGATTTTGATTTTAATTGTCCACATGGATTCATCCTTTACAAATACAGTTCAGTTTGAATAGTAATAGAAAGAGAACCAAAAGTCGTAAAAAACAGAAAACATACGGACATGCAAAGGCAACAGCAATCTGTTACAGGAGCAAACGCACTCTGAAATGCTCTGTCCAAGTGTGCGTCCTAATGGAGTTCTCATAAGCTGCTTCCAGTCACTGTTTTTCCCAGTGCCCATCTCTCATGCCCTCCAGGGTCATGTTAAGGGAGGGCTTTGCTGTTCCATTCTTGTTATCCCACTGGCCCTGTTATTAACTAAATGCTCGAGTACTGTGAAACACTAACCCACAGTGTGACTGTATTCGTTCTGTAACATCTGGGAGGCTGTTAGGGTTAGATGCAGTCATGGAGGTGGTACTCTTGTGATTGGTCACTCTTCGTTTGTTTCTAGTACTGGTTATTGAATCCAGCCAGATCACCATTCATTTTTATTTTATTTTATTGTTTATTTTGCAATAGGATTTTTACTAAATAGCTAAATTGCTAGATTGCCAGGTCGGGGCTTAAACTTGAAAAACCTCTTGTCTCAGCCTCCTAGAGTGCTAGGATGACGTGTGTGCCAACACACCTGCAAAGTCATTGCCCCTCCTCTCGTGTGCACGATCATGAGATCTCACCAAGAATGAGAAGTCATAAAGGCACTGAGAGGATGTTCAACTGAAACCAAAGAACCTTCACTGGACATCAACCACGTTGTCCCCTGATATCAGATGTCCAGCCTTCAGGGAAGGGACCAGATGAAATGATAACTGCTATCCAAGTCTTCAGGCTCCACAATGTCTAAGTTTCATCACTTTCTCTCTCCATCTGTCACCTCCACTCCACTTTGGAGAGCTTCTTCTAGTCTATTGTGTAGAAATCTCTTTCATTTATATTCTTTGGTAGTCTTCCCTGTCACCAAAGAATGCAGAAGGAGATGTGTGGTGAACATATAAGGAGGAGTAGAAGGAAAAGAATGCTGAGGAAAAAGTGCACTACCAATGCAAAAAAATGCATTTATGATGTGATATCATTATTATATGCTGCACTTAAGGAAAAAACAATATTCAAGAGACACAAAATATTAAAAGGCATTTTGAAGTGAATACATGTTCTACAGATATAGATCATCCTGAATATTTTATGTTAAGGCAAGACATTCGAATTTTATTCTCCTAATGTTACGATTTTATTTTGTGGAGAAGACTGATGTGTGCTCTAGAAAAATTTCTCTGGCTTCTGAGTTGAGGATGGTCACTAAAGGGTAAGAATGGAGGTAGGATCTCATTTAGGATGCTATTGTAGTGACCTTTGACAGAGTGGTGTTTATCTTAGTACTGTTAAAGTCACCATAAAGACGTGTCAAATTCTGCTGTTTGTAGATGACAGAGTCTAAGGAGACTTAGCTCATAAAATGGAGATGAGCTATAAGGAAGAGAGAGAAGTAAACACGACTTCACACACATATTTTTTTTGTTTGTTTGTTTTTTACCCCAAAGAACTGGATGAAAGCTGGATAAAGACACTTTGGAGGAAGTAGATTTGAGGGTAGAAAATTAACTATCAATTTTGCAAGTGGAATTTTGGGGATATAATAAACATACAGATAAAGTTGGTAGCAGAAAATAATTCATAATCAGGAAGAGGATACAATCATGCAAAGTGCAGCATATGGATAGTAATTGAAGGCATTAAACTAACTGAACTCACATAAGGAGAATATTAAACACAGACTAAAAAGGAGTTTAGGACAAACCTGGAGGTACTTACAATTTTAAAGTTCCGATGGAAAAGTAGAAAATGAAAAAGACAGTAAAAGAGAAAGAAAACCAAATGAATCTTTAAATGTAATTATATATTTCTAAGTATAGAATGGTGAAATTGTTAAAGGTTCAACAATGGCAAGCAAGCAGGTTTACAATTTGTCAGGATGCAAATCATTTCTGAAAACTTACAGCGGAGAAAAAGAGAAGGATAGCCTCAATTAAATGGATGAGGGCAAAATAAAATGCAAAGAAATGCGTAAGGGCAGTTCTTACAAAGAGTCCCCTTACAGGGAAGCAGGGAAATGGGGCAGTAACTGCAATGAAAATAGGAAGATAAATATAAAGTTTAGAGAAATTTCAAATATTTAAAAATTTTAAACATGTCTAACTTAAGACACAATTTCCTGGTGAAGAGATTGAAATATTATGTGTACTTTTTATGGTTCAATATAGTAGACTTATGAAACGGAAGTTAATTCAGATTTTGAAAGACTCAAGAATAAAATTTTTAGATCTCTTTCAGTGAACTTCTGTGATGTGTAACAATAGTCTTTATTATATCTTGGCTAATTTTTTTTTTTTTTTTTGGTACCGGGGATTGAACTCAGGTCCTTGCACTTGCAAGGCAGGCCACCAAACCACTGAGCTAAATCCCCGGCCCACTTGGCTAAATCTTATTTTTGTTTTTTTGTTTTTTGTTGGTTTATTTCTTTTGAGACAGGGCCTATGTAGTTGAGACTGACCTGGAACTCACTATGTAGCCCAGACTGGTCTCGAACTCACAGAGACCCTCCTGCCTCAGCCTCCTGAGTGCTGGGATTACAGGCATGTGCCACCACACCCGGCTGTACTTGGCTAAATCTTAATTTATGTGATATTTTGTAACATTTTACAGCTGAAGAGATATGTTTCAAAGAGAAGAGTTACAGTACTCTTGACACTCCAAATATTTTTGAATCATTCTTTAAAACTTGTACCTCATGAAGGGCCTCTAAGCTCATAAAATATTGCAACCATTTCAAAAATAAGAAGTGAATTTAATGTCTATTATCTTAAAAGCCATGTATCTGATAAAAGCATCTGAAAATTCTAGAAAATGAATATCAGAAAACTAGATGGTAAAATATAAAGCTTTGACTGTTAAGTACAGTAAAAGTGAACCTTGAGAGATTAGGAAAACTTCCTTTAGATGATAGATTGTTAGTGTGTAGAAAGAGCATCTGAAGAAAGCAGTAAAATGATTAACTATGAACACAATGAAAATGATTTAGATATTTTGAATGTGTAGCATTTAACCGTTCGCTGTTGAAGTGGAGAGGCTGTTAAGCACCATATGGGCTCTTTTGTTGATAAAGCAGAGTAGAGGGTTTTCATTTTAGCAGAGTAGAGAGTTTTTAGGGAACCAAGATTTTTATGGCCAATACAAAATTGCTTCATTTGCTCAAAGATATAATTAAAATATTAAATGAATAAAACCTATCCTTACAATAATCAAGATTACAGTGAAAACAAGTCTGTCTGCATAACATGCACAGTATCCTGGATTTATAAAGTGTGACTTCTCTATGGATACACATGGCCGGTGGGGGGAGCAATCAGTTAGATCTGTTCATGGGACTGAGGCATTGGAAAGCTGAAACAATTTATGATGATTAGAGATTAGCTCCACTTGACTGCATTCAGCCATCTGATCATGATGCAATTGTGTTTGCTAGGAGCAACTAGAAGCATAATAACAGAGATGATTAACAATACTTTCTTGGAACAATGACAAATGCAAAAAATATGAAAGAAAATATTTCAGTACTTCAAACCCCCCAAAATTCTACTTCTCAACATATCCAAAGCACAGATTTAGACTTTCCTTACTTATCACCTGAAATCATTTAGCTGCTAGTATTGTATTGTTGTTTAATATTCTTAAAATTATTTATAATCAACTACCAATACTCTGCTCCTTCAAGTATAAAACTTCCTGAAATAATTAGAATTGAAACTAAAAAGAATTTCCTCACCTCAGCACAACTATTATTAAAAAATAATTAATGCTGGTCAGGTTATACATAAAAATGAAACCTTATATACTTTTTGTAAGAATGTAAATTAGTACAGCCACTATAGAAAATACCAATAGAAGTTCCACACAAAATTGAAAATAGATCTGCTATGAAATCCAACTATTCCACTCCTGTGTTTATATCCAAAGATAATGAAGTCAGTATTTCGAACGGTACCTGTTACTCATGTTTATTGTAGAACTATTCACAATAGTCTTGGAATCTGCCTAGGTGACCATCAAGAGAAGAATGGATAAAGAAATGTATTATATGCACACAAGGGAGTATCATTAAGCCATAAAAATGAGATACTGCGATTTTCAAGAAAATGAGAGGAACTGGAGGATATGATGTTAAACAGAATAAGCCAGACATAGAAAGACAAGCATTACTTATTTTCTCTCATATGTAGAAATAAAGCCACAGGTAGAAATGAGAGAGGGAGGGAGAGAAAAGAAAAAGGGAGAGAGACAGAGATGTGTGTGTGTGTGTGTGTGTGTGTGAGAGAGAGAGAGAGAGAGAGAGAGAGAGAGAGAGAGAATATGAGCATGGATCACCAGGGACCAAAAGGAGACCAGGTAGTAAATGGGAAGGAAGTAGGAAAGTCAAGACAGCATAAAATAAAGGTACCTGAATACCATTAATGCGATACATTTGATGGGAATCCCATTAGTTTGTATAATTAATAGGTGTTAATTATTAAGAAAAATTCTGACACATCAGGCACTCAGGTATATCAGAATAAAATCAAATTTTATTCTTTGAATAGCAAAAATAGTTCCTAAAATCAGGACGCTTTCCTGTGAAATTAAAACCTAATCCTCATGTTTGTTTACTTTTGATATCTCTAAAAATTTAATAATCTGATTTTTGTAGTATGAAAACTTTACATTGATTTTTTTATTATGGAACAAAAAAGAAACATTGCTCCCTTGGGATGTGTTATGCACGTGTACCAACTCCACACAAGGCATGTAAACATTATGTACTTTGAACATACATCAAAAAGCAAAAATGGAAGGACATTAAGGGATAGGTGGAGAGGAGAGGGAGAGACGAGAAAAGAAATGGAAAAAAAAAGGAATGAAGATACCTTTTGCACAGGTACCAACTTTCTACAAGGATGCTAAACATTATGTACTACGCACATGTATTAAAATGAACTAAAATACAGGAATAAAGTCAGTCCTGTGTGAAATTTTTATTTATAAAAGCCAACTTTAATATGAAATATTTTTGAATTTAAAAAATGTGCACTGGATTTAAACAAGACTTCAACCCCACTTGTACAAAGTAAACTAAAGTACAACTATCCAAGAAAGTCATGGACAAGAGTGAACAGGAAATTACTGGTAGGAAATATAGATCTATCAAGACCTGCAGGATCTGATAGATAAGAAATATTCAAGATCTACCAAGATCTGCTGGAAATGAGACAGAGGCAGAAAGGGAGGGTCAGAGCTAGAGTCCTGACAACTAAAGTCACACTGGAACCAGAGGGTAAGAAAAGTACAGAGGGGCCTTTGTCCTGGCCATTTTACCTCTGTTACTCTTTGTATAAGGAGCCAACAGTGTGAGGATTGAGAAATAAACCATATTTAAGCCTTATAATGTGAGCTCATATGAATTGACTTTTCAAGAAACATAAGTGAGACACGACAATTTATTTCAGTGAAGATGCTTATGTTCTTAACAATGGGAACTTTTAATTCATTTACACATCCAAGAAGGTTGAATTTACTCATATGTTAGCAACAATTAAATGTTCCTATTTTTGTGTCTAACTTTGTGGCATTTATTTACCACAGAATATACTTATATCATGTTAGTGTCCATCTCTCCAGGAAAATTCTGAGCTATTTCAGAATAGACCATATGTTCTTACATGGCACTGCATCCTTAATGAAATGCTTAGAACTAAAATGTTGTTAAATCAAACATATAAATAAAAATGCAAATGATTGATCTCCATTTCACAATCTGTTAACTACTAGTGTATAAGATATCAGTATCTAATATACTGTACTCAAAGCAGCACACTCCATAGTATTTTATGATCATTTGCTCATGTATCTCACGCCCTTACACATGTGTCCATTATTACCAATAAATTGTGAGCTTCCAAAAGGACCATTGCAGTTTACTGTAATTTTTCACACTTAGTAGATGTTCAGTGTCTTTGAATTTGGCATCATATTAAGGATACTGAAAGCAATTATTTATTTAAAAATATGTAAATGAAAATTTCACTAATTTTTTTAGAGTCCAAAATTTATTTTCTAATATTTGGAATGATCTCTATATAAGTGACTCTTCTGATAAGGAATTTCAATGTGAAAAATATATGTTAGAAAAGTTTTTAAGGCCTGTTAAATCATAGCATAAGAATTCATTTATACTACTTATGATAATTTATAAAAATGTCTAATTTCTATTTTATGATTAAAATATATGAAATGATTTTTCTCAACACCACTTGCTATTTAACAACCAAGGAAGATTTTATGTATGTCCCTTTTTACAGTACCTAAATTCTCCAAGGATAAATTATTAAATCATGTTTGAGAAATAAAAAAAAGTATCTCCTGGAAATAGAGGTGAGAAGTAATTCTGGCATAGAAAAACAATGTTTAATCTGGATATCATGAGGTTCTATGATTCAATGGAATGAAATTTGGGGTAGGTTTTTCCTTTGTGATCATATTTGCTCCATCTTTCTTCCTTTTTTTTTAATTACACGCTTGAGTGCTTTATGATGGTAAGTATCAAACCAAAGATTCTGAAGCAATAAAAGTGCTGCATTAGAGAGTTAAACTCTTCAGCAACATCTCCTGGTGATGAAAACTGACACTGGTGGGGGAAAAAGACAGCTTTCCGATACCATTCTTAAATCAAATGACTAAGCAATTGACAGGCACTATACTCTGGAATCAAATAGACACTAACATTAAAGTGATGTTTTGTAGCATATTGAAAAGTTTGAAGCCAGTCCCTTTGTTTCCTGACAGATTTGTTTGTGGAAGTGCTTTTTTTTTTTTATTGATGCAAGTGAAATAGAACTCCAGAAACTTATGTTGCATTCTCGACCTTCTGAGATACAAACAAATGCCATCATCAACTTCCTTTCCACTTACACTTCAGCTTTATTTACCTCAAAAAACAAAACACCTCCAAACAACAAAAATCCTTATAATCCAATAGCATTTAATATATTAATACACTATCAATATGTATGCAACTTCAAATGTAAAGAAAACCTCAAAAAGACTTATGCTATGATACCTTTGTCAATTTAGAAGGACAAATATACTGTAAGAATTCTTGCCCTTTTGTCTTTATGGATTTTTAGTGATTACACACTATTAAATGTATATTCTGAAAAAAATTGACAATTTTCTGCAAGTCTAACTAGGAATAAATTAACTCTTAATGTTGCATATACCTGAAGATTTGTAGGGAAAAGTAAGTCTGATTCTTGTTGTTATATTATCATTTAAAATGAATATACAACTTTTTCTTAAAAATTAAAAGATAAAAGATAGCATGACATTGCAGTGAGATACTGCTTCTTAAATATATGACAGATGACTTCATAAATGCAATCATAATATTTACCAGGAACCTGGAATCCTGGTAAAAGGGAGACTCTGCAAAACACAGACTGAGAGAGGAAAGTCAGGTTAAAACTCAACTTTGGCCAAAGATGTCAATACATGGGCATCACCGATGCTCTATCATCAGCCAATCACCTAATGGGAACATCCAGAATTCAACACTGTTGGTTCAACGTGTCTTTTCCAAGTTTAATTTTCTATTGTGTTGATATCATATTTTAAAATATTGGTATAAAATGAAAATTAATGCTCAAAAAGCCTTTAAAAACTCATATTACTGGAATATATATATATATATATATATGTATCAAGGGATGTGATATTTTAAAATGAAACATTAAAATGGAACTTATAATCTTATAATCTCTGGAGCTGTTCCATCAATTCCAAGGAGATTTGATTCTATGTTTTTGTTAAGTCACATACCAACTCTTCTAAAATGAAGCTGAGCTTCAACCTACCTGGGGTTATCCAATTTGTACCCACTGCTTCCTCCGAAGGAAAGGCAATCATTGCAAAGTGATTTTGTCATCTACTAGATAAAAAGTGTCCCATCCATTTTGATTTTCCAGAGTGAGGGTATAATGGTGAAATCCCAGCAGTTATGTACTTTCAATTCTGTAGTGATACACTAAGATGAACATAAGCCACTTTCTTACTGCAAAGCATTTTACTTTAAGTTATTGGAGCTATTTAAAACCAGAATCCTGAAAGACATCAAAACCAATTGTTTTTTATTACAGAATAAAAAAAGTTACCCACAGAGTAGCTCAGAGCCAAAAAGAATGGAGCAAAATAAAATCTTATTAAAGAGGAAACCACAAAGTTCTGGCGTTACATTCCTTTTTTGGATTATGCTTATTTCTCATCCTTTTCCTTTAAAGACAACATCGTTCAATTTTATTTACGTATTAAAATGGCCTGGGGATTTTTTTCAAGTAGCAGTTTCCATTCCTTGCTCTTAGAGATCAAAGCTCAAATGGCGTAGGGAAGGCACTGGAATGATAAATGGGCCCCAAAGAGATTGCTCTACCGGTCTAAGTTACAGACCATTGCCTCAAGCATCACTGACAGTGTTTGCTATGACTCTAAATGAGCAATATTAATGCAGCAATCTGAGTGACATGAAATAAAAACAGCAAAGATGCCACAATATATCATATGACCCTTTTATGCTTTTCTTGAAGATTAATTAATTTCTGCAATGATTTGTTGGCCAGGAAATCTCCAGATGCAATGTCACAGCACCTGTCCTGTCTGCAAAGTCTCAATAATTATCAGGAGATATTCAAGAGGTACATATATGGGGGAAAGCTATATATTTAATTGTGTTTAGAAGACACTTTCTATTTTGTACATGATATAAATTAAGGTTGTTTTTCAGAAAAAAAAAAGAATCTAAGCAATCCATATTGTAACCATATCTCCTTATAAGAAAGGATTAAGCAGTGAGCAAATTTTAATTATATAACGAGGTCACAGAATTTGTACTGTCTCCCCTTGCTGGCTATAAGGTTAAATTTCATTAGATAACAACAAAGTTCAACATTTCCCCATATCCCTTCTATTAAAAACAGATACTCTTCCCTACCCTTCCCACTTCCCTTCCCCTTTGCACCTTTTCTTCCTATTTCACATTATCTATTACACCTATTGATCCTTCTTTACACTTACACTTTCTACACCAGAGGAACTATTTGTTACACATGAATGGAATTAATATGAGACAATGAACAAAATCTTTGTAAATAGGGAGGGGTGGAAGGGAAGAGGGGTTGAAGGGAGGGCAAGGAAATGGGGAAAAAAAAGTACCAAGATATATTATGCAAAGGTACAAATTTCCAATAATGAATGTCATTATATTGTTTACCTAAAATGTACCAATAAAATTAATTTTTAAAAATGGTTACCATGTAATCCAGGCCTAGTGACATATTCCTGTAATTCTAGTACACTCAGAGACTATAGCAGTAACTTCTGATCAGAAGTCTGAACTCAGGTTGGCCAACTTAACAACTTAGTGAAATCTTGTCTCATAATAAATTTTAAAAAGGCTGAAGATATAGTTCAGTGAGGAACCCCTGTGTTCAATTCCCCAATTCCTCTGCCCACTAGAAAATAAAATGTTGATGATTGCTTTTTGTTGTTGTTGTTGTTGTCACTGTACAAACTTTAAGGGTTACATATAGAACATTACAAATACATATTAAGGTTTTCATGAATCTCAGACTAATGATTCTTGGATATTAGCAAAGTAAAGTTTTGTTTAAAAAGTGTTAAATGAATAACCAAGCAACTGTTTTCTTTTCATGTGTTTGATCAAATACACTCACATACATATCCAAATAAATTAACAGATCTAGACATCAAATATCACTAAAAGAGAGGGAAGCAGACCATATGTGCCTTTGATTAATGAAGACACTGTCTGTAATAAGGTCTTGCAAAAGTAGTAAGGCTAAACTGGGTGAAGTTTGTATTCAATACTGATCATACAGTAAAATAAGAATGTACTGGGATTAGTTAGCTCAGATCATGAGTCTATGTACAGTAGAAAAATACTGTGAAAGAGAGAGTGAAAGAAAAACTATATAGAATAAAATAGATAAAAGGTATAACTATACATTACATATGTTGTTATGCCTTATTTCAGTCCTGATTCAAATAAACTATTAAAATTGAAGCAAATACATTCAAATATTTAAGGCATTTGTAAATATGAACAATAGCCTAGAGTTGAAGATATTAAAATATTGCTAAGTTGGAGCTGGAGGAAAACTTCTTCCAAGGAATGCCACATCACCTGTATCTTAAAGTTAGTGTGTGTGTGTGTGTGTGTGTGTGTGTGTGAAAACAAAGCAGGCATCCCAGACAAAAGTGCAACATGCACAGAACTTTCAGTTGTGGGAAAAAAAGAGTCTTGTTACTCAGTGGAACCATTCAAAACATAGCCAGTAAGACAGAATCAGTAACAAATAAAAAACAGAAAACCTATACGGCAGGTTATAAAAGATATCTACACAGGGAACAGTAAGAACAGGTTAGCCTGAAAGATAATCACTTTGCAGCACTGCATGTTGAGTCCCGAGTTCTCAGGGATATACATAGGAAATACTAGATGTGATTTTGTGGCTTAAAAAAAAAATAGAAGAAAGATCTGATATGAAGATAGTTAAAGAAGTCGATAGTACAGTATATCAATGGCAATTGATGTTTTTTAATTAACACAGACCAAGACCAACTTAAGTTAAAAATTGTACCCCTGTGAATGAAGGAATGTGATTAATATAGGGACAGGTAGTAGGAAGAGAAATGTACTGAAATCATGTTTCACTAACAGATAGACTTGAATCAAGCTGATTCTGGCAAGAACATTCTGTCTAGAGTGGTACTTCGCAATTGTGTGCTCTCTGAAAGGCTTCCTCTGACTACCTCCTCCTGAGTATAAATTACTATTGCTTGGGTTCTGCTTTTTTTTTTTTTGAGACAGGGTCTCACTATGTAGTTGAGACTGACCTGAAACTCACTATGTAGCCCAGGCTGGTCTCGAACTCACAGCAATCCTCCTGCCTCAGCTTCCTGAGTGCTAGGATTACAGAAGTGTGCCACCATGCCTGGTGGGTTCTGCATATTATTATTTAATTTGATTCATCTGAGTATGTAATAACTGGCAATTATAGAGCAATATTAAATACGATGGAGACAAAGTATAATGTAAGGTTGTCTTTAGATGTACTTTGAAAAGTTGGTTTGCATTTGTGTTATTTCTCAATGACTTTTAGGAACAATGGTTAAGGAAGAGTATTATGTATTGTGAAATATGTTTGTCTCATCTCTAAATTTTAGAATTCCATTTTATATTTTATCATTAGTAGCTCATTTCACAATGGTTTCTAACAATGCACATGAAAAATGAGTTGTTTTTAGCATGGTACTGGCAAAGAAACAGATCTGAGTATCAGTGGAACAGATTGGAAGATATAGAAACAACTCCAGATGTACTCAGCTACCTCATCTTTGACGAAGGAGCCGACCATCCTCAGTGAAGGCAAGATAGCCTCTTTAATAAATGGTGTTGGACAAACTGAATTTCAACCCACCAAAGATTAAAACAGACCCTTATCTCACACCATGCACTAAACTAAAATCCAAGTGGATTAAAGATCTAAATATTAAAAAAGAAAATACTGAACTTGCTGGATGATAAATTAGGCAGAACTCTTGAAGACATTGGCATAGGAAAAGACTTTATGAACAAATCCTCAGTAGCATGGGAACTAGCAGAAAGAATCAACAACTGGGATCTCATCTTATTAAAAAGCTTCTGCACTGCAAAAGAAACCATCAACAGAACTAAGAGACAACCTACAACGTGGGAAAAAAATTTTGCCAGCTACTCCTCAGACAAAGGACTATTATCTAGAATATATAAAGAGCTCAAAACAATCAGCCCTCCCCAAATATAAAGACCCGATTAAAAATGCGCATCTGAAATGAAAAGATATTTCTCAGACAAAGAAGTAAAAGCAGCAAGCAAATATAAGAAAAAAATGTTCCACATCACTGGTCATATGAGAGATGCAGATGAAAATAACACTGAGATTCCACTTCATTCCACAAAGAATGGCTGCTATCAAGAAATCACACAATAACAAATGTTGGTGGGGTTGTGGGGAGAAAGGAACCCTTCTCCATTGTTGGTGGGAGTGCAGACTGGTGCAACCACTATGGAAGTCAATATGGAGATACCTCAAAGAGCTGGGGCTAGAGGTTCCATTTGACCCAGCCATCCCTCTGCTGGGTATCTTTCCAAAAGAATGAAAAGAATCATATCATGGTGATATATGCACATCTATGTTTATAGTGGCACAGTTTTTAATAGCTAAAACTTGAAAACAGCCCCTTTGCCCAACAGTTGGAAAATGGATAAACAAGATGGTTTTTTTTCTATAAAATGGAATATTATTCAGCCATAAAGAATGAGAAGTTAGATTCATTCATAGGAAAATGGATAACATTGAGGATATACTCCTAAATTAAATAAATAAGTCACACATGTATAAATACCAAATATTTTCTCTGGTGTGAAAACTATAATAGTACACGAAAATCTAATGATATACCTGACAATGTTAAATTGGAAGAAAAAGGCTAAAGGTGTGGGGAAAGTGGGAAGGGTAAGGGAAAGGGAATAAGGGAAAAGAATAAAATAGGAGAAAATGAAAAAATGGAAATAAAGTGTTTGTAAATGGGGAGGGGAGGAGGGGGTGAAGGGAGGGCAGGGACAAGGGGAAAAAATGAGAACCAAGACCTGTCATGTAAAGGTACAAGATCCCAGTGATGAATGTAACTGTACTGTACACCTAAAATGTACTGATAAACTCAATGAGAGAAAAAAGTGTTGTTTTTACTATGTATGAGGCAATATTTACAGAATTATATGTCTTCCATGTTCAGTGTCTTCATTTTTTCCCTCTTTAACCATTATAGAAAGAAATTCTTTAAAACAATATGTACTGTGACAGATAGCCAATAATTAGCAATAGAAAACTTATTTCACCCTGAAGTATTTTATCTAGGTAAGCCTATTACTAAAGAAGACTGTAAAAGTTAATGGACTGGAAGGATTGATTATTGTCATAGCAGAATGGTATAAACCAGGTAAACACTTGCTCCGTTTGTAGAGAAATATTGTGGAATTGTGAATGTAAACTCACAGTTTTCCCAGGGGTTTATGGAGATTACAATTTGAGGCGGAGAATGTGGAAAATGCCAGATTATTGCCTCTTACTGACTCTACATTCTCTAGTAAGTTTTTTCTCACTATGATTAATAAAGCCCATTTCCAACACAAAAGACAGCTGCAAAATAATAACCAAGTATTCAATGTTTATATGCCGATGTAAATATTTATCAGATGTTACAATCTTCAGATTTTATTTTCAACCTGCAAATGATGACATAAGAAATCTAAAATATTTGATTTAAAATAAGTACAGTAAGACATACAACAGACAAGTTTACCTGAAGTGTGTGCTACTTCTTCACCATTCCTGTAAAGACAGCTACATCTCTCATCTTCAAAGACTAAGAACACCCAAGAGCACATTTCCTTTGCACAGGAGCAGTGGATAGAAAGTGTTTCTTTTGAAGAGCAGAAGCATGTTCACATATTTTACCCAGTTCTCTCTTATTCTTTAAAAAGTTCAAAACTGTACACATCAACCAATATAACCTGAAAATCATTGTAACATCACAGCCACTGAAATAAATGAATATATCTATCATATTTCCAACCAAAGTCAACTGTTTTTCAATCCATACAACTATGTTACCATCAAAAAAATTGACAGTGTAATGGTTATTATATCAGGATCAAGGCATTTGGATCAGAACTGTTTTGTTTTAGTGTATCTTTTAAAGTATTACTTTTTTTGGAGACAGGATCTTGCAGTGTAATTCAGACTGGTCTTGAACTATGTTCTGACCTCTAATTTATGATAAACTTTCTGTCTCTGCCTCCTGAGTGTTGAGACTGCCGGTGTTCACCACCAAGCCCAGCTAAAACTTTAGTTGCTATAATAAATAATTTCCTCCAACTTAGAATACATTTATATAGAAAACCAAAAATAACTACCTAAGAATAATCAAGATGAGAAGCCATGGCATAGGAAGCTTAGAGGAGGAACCATTGAAGTAGAACTCAGTCTAAGGCTTTCCTAATTATTGAGATTGAAATCTATATGAAAATGTGAAAATTATTCTCACTGGGGAATGTATGTAAGAAGTTAACAAAAATTAACCTGAGTTGGGTTGGGGATTTAGCTCAGTGGTACCACTTGAGCTTGCTTTGTAGGCTCAAAAACCTGTGTTCGATCCCCAGTACAAAAAAAAAAAAAAATTAACCTGGGTTAACATCTCAAATTATTTTTCAAAGTCTAAGAAATAAGTAAGAAGGAAAATACGTAAATATTTGCTAAATTCAATATCTTGCATATCAGCAATCAAGAAAGATAATTTATTTTAATTTTTAACTTTGATATTACCTGAAGTATTGGTTAAAGTCTGTTTTGAAGGCATAAGTATATTTATTAGTTGCATTAAAACCAAAATACATTTTTTGCTCAAATCATGAAACAAGATGATTATAGCAACCATAGCTTAACAAGGCAAAGAAAGACATTCATTTAAAATTTATTAAAATAGTAAGATGAACACAAAAATAAGACAAGCATAAAAAGGCAGCACATATACATAATATATGTGTGTGCTGATGAATGTAGATAATTTAAAGTATTTTTAAATAAATCATAAATTATGGGGATGCTAAAAGTAATATCTAAATATTAGTTGCTTTGTAGGACATAATTAAAATTAATATATAGAATTTTCATTTGTGTTTGTTTTGTTTTTAAATTCTGGCTCAACACAAATAATAGGGGAAAAAAAGCACATTAATTCTACTGATTTCACTAAAAGGAGTAGAACGCAAGAAATACTACATTGGACCAACATTTTATTTTGATAATTTTATCTTCTAGATCACATACTCAAAATGGGCCACCTAAAGACAGTTATTGAAGACAGTAAAAACAGTAAGTTGGAATAAAGAAAGCCAAACAGCAAAGCTGGTGAAAATTTCCTTCTTTTGTAGTCATCATATTTACTCCCTAAGAAAAGGAACCATTTCAAAGGCAGCAAGAAATTTGGCTATTGGCAAAACCAGGGCCAAGCAAGAAAGTAGCAGGAGTAATGAATATTGACCTCTAATCCCCTTGTACCTCATATCTCTTGAAAGTTTCTTCCATTGGCTAAAACTGAAACCAATCAGCGACCAGAGACAAGGTGATGGAGGAGGAAGTTTTCTGGGCTCAGAATCCTGGAGCATAGAAGAGGAAGAAAAGAAACAGCTGAAGGTGTACAGCACGGTTTCCAAACTGACTCATGTGGGCTGAAACAAATGAAGAGGAATTGTCCTGGGCCACATATAAAGTGAGTTTGATGTCTGTAACAAAACTTTCTTTCTTTTATAGTTTTTACTATAACATTAAAAAACAAAGAGTTATAAACATAAAATTACTGTGATATTTGGACTTGTTTTTGTTAATCTAATACATCAGTGTCTGGTTTGATGGAAATGGCTGGAATGCTTAGTTAATTTTCAAGCTTTTCATCAGAAATTTTTCATTGTTTTACTCTGTGTGATTCATCCTTGAAAATAGTTATTTACAAATGTATAATTGTTAAAAAGCAATGACGTAAATAAGGCATGATTGCAAAGGAAGACGTGTACACATATACAAAGCTCTCTAGGAATATATGTTTTATAAAAGTTTAGTAAAAAGACATGATTAAATTTTCCTTTGCTTTGAATCTCTCTTTGCATTCCATTTAAAATTTACAAGCAGTGTATTTATGTAGACTAAAAATGAAGTTATAAATATAACCAAAAATGACATGGTTTTGGAAATCTTGAAACCTATTCTGAAATTCTCACATTGAATTGGAGAGCAAAGGCTCTTATTAAGCATTGTAAAGTCTGTACCGCACTTCTCCGCACATAGAATTTTATTACCACCTCACAGTACACCCATGAGCACTACATATTAGAGTTACGAAAATTCTTGTAGGGGCACAATCCTACCTTCCTAGGGCTGCATGTAGCCCATGAGTCATGGAATTCACATACTCAATAGGGAATAGGAAGAAGAAATAAGCAACTCTTCATACCAGCTAGCAACCATCTCAGAGGGGTGTGTGCATGAGTGTATACACATATGTATCTATTGACCTCTCTTCCAACTTAGGGAAGACACAAATAGCTATCAGAGAATGGATGTGATTTTTGCCTCCCACTTAAGGAAAACACAAAGTTACATTACATAATTTATTGTGGTAGTGTTATTTAAATTCAGCCATGTTCCTTTTTTAATAAGATGCTTAGCTCCCACTAGGACATTAAATTGTTTAACGGAACTAAACAAAGTGCATAGCTGCAGCATTTCCCCTTTTTATAGATATTCATGAGAGGTAAACTGAGAGCACAATTTCTTTCTCTTGTATCATATATTCTATATTTCTCTACCATCTTCTAGTACCTTAGCTGCTAGTGATGGGGTTTATTATTGTTTTACTTGACGAAGTTGAATCAAACTTTCATTAGAAAAGAATCATCTAAAACTCTGGTGTCCATTTTGTGCCAGATTATCTTAGTTTCCCATTGACTACTGTTTTTCGAAATAGGGAGTTGTAAGAAATAATGCAGTGAAACTCTTGTGTTCTCTGCTAAGAGGCAGCAACCTGGTTTCTTCCTCCAAGTTTGAAGCAGTGATTTTCTAGTATCATTAACCCTTATCTATTTTGCTTTGGTTCTTTTCTGTGAAAAAATTCAAAGTGTTCAAAGGGATGCTCAATTTTCATTTAAATATGATTTTTCCCCCTGGCAAAAGTGTGTTTCCTTGAATACACAAAACTATGAACCAAACACGAACTATGGCCAAAGAGAAAGGAGCAAGAATTCTGCTAGTAGATTCTTTTATGTAATATTGAAAATGTCCAATTACACTTCCTCTCCTTGATTATTCAAAGTTCATATTCTATTATTATGAAAAAGTAACCCTTTATATTGGCTTAAATGTGACAATTTAAATTATTGATTGTACTCTTTATGACGGTCTCATAAGATGTGTTTCTTCTCCAGTAACAGTGAATATGACAGATTTATAAATGAAGTTGCTGGTAAAAGCAATGCATGTAGATAAAGAAAAGTTTGAAACACATGTTTATTCTCAAGGGGAAAATTCACTCTTTGTCTTCAAGCTTCTATTAGGTCATGAATTGATGCCATCCAGAAAATGATGACAATCCGCTGATATCTTCAATTGGCAGATTTAACAGTCAGGAGTAGTAACCATATGCATATAAAAGGGGCAAAGCCAAGTCACTAGGGAGCATCAGAAAAATATCTGGCCTCCTGATTTCCTATTATTTGTCAAAGTCAAATAAATATAGAGGGAAAGGGAATTTAAGGAGTACAGTCAGTAGAAATCATCTTCCCAGGTTTCAGTGGAGGACTTGGGGACAGAGACACATATGAAAATAAGCAACACATTAATTGTTTCCACATTGGCTGTGTGATTGTTATAAGCTTCATAACTCAGAACATCTAAATGATAAAAAAATGTGTGAGAGTGTAGTTTTCCCAGAGGTCTCTTCCCTATTCTCTATAAATGCATAAAAAAATCCAATAGAAAATACTGCAACATACTCATTCTTGCTCTCTTGGAGTGGTGCTATTTTTGAGTGACATTTATTCTAAAATGTTGATTTTAATTATTTAATTACAGTGAATAAACTTATTTTTGATACAATTACTTATGCTTTTTATTTTCAACTCAGGAAGTTTTGTTTTTTAATAATTTTAAATAATGTTATTTATATCATTGTTAGCACAAATTAAACACTTTATTTAGGAAAATACTGTTCCTGATTGGGCATCTATTATCAATACTATTGGCTTTTCAAAGTTTCTCTGAGCATATCAACATCAGTTTGGAAGTCGTGGCGAAGGCACTTGTGTCTTTTCACCAATGCTTTTTCACTGACTGCCCCTCAGTTCAACTTCCTTAACTTATTGATCTGCTCAATGATGGCTACGACCAAGGGCAAACTAGATCAGTGACTAAATGTTACCCTGGAAAAGTGTTATACAAAATGCTGCCAAGACGAACAGTAAATAAAAAGGAGACCAAGCTGTAGAATTGGCCTTCACACTGCAGTAATTATCTTTTATAGCGCCTTTGACTACATTCCCACATCTTTCTAAATGGTATGCTCCCACTCCCTTTTAAAATAACAACTGCTTATCATTAGAACTCTTTATCTCCCTCCCTTGCTTTATTATTCTTCTTCCCACCCCCAAGTGGTATACATATTTAGAATGTTTTTTTCTGACTCACTTCCATAAAATTTTAACATTTTCTATTTATCCTCATGAAATTTGTGAGCATTTGTTTACGAATAAAACCATTTACTCATCCACATATCCGAACAGAAATCTCTATCATAAAATCCATCCTGATAAATTTTCTTCTCATAATTGACATTTTTATTATTAAGAGCTGACATAGAATTTATGAATGAATATTGGCTTAAAATTTTTCACTTGAAAAAGATCCCCTTGTGAATCATTATTGGATTTTAAAAAGTAACTAGCTTTTAGATAAGATGTAATGCTGTGAATGATGAAAAATATTCATGATTTGTGTTCTATTTTAGTACCTTAAACAAAAATAAAATAAATCTTTGTTAGATACAGCCTTCCTATACTTGGAAAAGCATATATTTGGATAAACATATGAATTGAGCACATGACTGTTTCAAGTTAAAATTCCCAAGAAGCAGAGGTTAAGCTGAGAATTAGTATGCAAGCCAAATACCGGTTCTCACAGGGTCACACTTGTGGTAGCACTGGGAAGAAAGGAAGGTTGGCCAGACAGTTGCAATTCTGCAAGCCAGTGGGGGACTCCAAAACTAGGAAACTCCTTAGAATTGCCACCTTTTCTTGTGAAGTGGCTGGGTATTTATACTCAGAGAGAAAACCCTCATCAGATGAGACTAGTCAGAGGGAAGTATGTCCTTGGGAGGCTTGTTTTAGATGAGATAATTCCCAAAGTACTCTAATGCCAAGTGTCAGAAATACAGATTTTTGGTGCTAAAGGACAGATCTGAGCACAATCACACAACAGCCACTTCAGCCCACCTGGTTCCTCCTGGATCCACCTGCTTCGTATGATCTCTGGAAGTCCCACTAAATAAAGGTTACCGATTTATGGAATGCTGGGAGATGGTGCCTCATACTTCTTTGTATTCTCTGTAACGTTTCTATCAATTTGTTGCATTATATAAAGTGCATCCTTAGATCTCATAGTCCTGTGGCTGCCACTTGGTTTCTTTGTTACAGCGTGAGTCTTTAGCTATAGATCAGTTTATATCCAATGCCATGCCGGTAAACAAAACTTAATGCAGGGTCTTGAGTATTGGTGCTATTTGAGATCCTGTGAAAAGAGAAGACAAACTCGTGGTAAGAACCATCAACTTGCATCAAAATAAAACACTTCTCCGGGTTGAAAGGAGGATATTATTTCTTTCAGGTAAAATTTTGTGGAATTGGAAGACTATAAAACTAGGCATGTTAAACATCGTAAATTTTTAAATTGGTATGTTTGTCTGCCAAAGGCCCATGTGTTAAAGGTTTGATCTTTACAGTGGCACTATTGGGATGGGTGGCAGCTTAAAAGGTAGGGATTAATGGAAGACATTCAGATCATTGGGATCACATTCTCAAAATGTACTGTGAGACCCTAGCCTTTTCCTCTTCTTTTCTTTTGTTTCTTAGCTATGAGGTGGGCAATTTTCCTTTCCACACACTATCACCAAGATGTGCTGCTTTCAACCACGAGCCAAAAGAAAGGGGACCAATGTCCAAAACTGTGAACCCATGTAAACCTTTACTTTTATAAATTGATCATCTTAAGCATGCTGTGACAGTGACTGTGTCAACTGAACTTAATTTCCAATTTGACTGGCTTGGGAGCCATCTAATGAATTAGTAAAGTACACTTCTAGATATATCTGCATGGGTGGTGGAGGTGTGACCTTGGATGCTATGTCTGGTCCCTGGCCCCTTCTTCTCTGGCACTGTTTCCCTGTTCTGCTTCATGGTTTCCACGAATACTATTTTCTCAGCAAATCCTTTCTGCCACAGTCTTTCTTCCTTGGATTCCACCAACCATGGATTAAATCCCTTGAGAACTTGAGCCAAATGAACCATTTCCTCCTTTAAGTTATGTATATCAGTTATCATTTCCCGTAACAGGAAAGCTGGCTAATGATGTAATAGAAAGCTAACAGACACTATTGACTACTAATATAATTTGCATGCAAGGAAATAGTTTCTATCTATTACTCTAACCATATTAACCAAAGCAAAAAAGATTGAAGGAGATTGTCAATATTCATTCAAACTACTGTGCTGTCATAAATAACAATAACAAAAAAAAGGGTGAAGGAAAAATAAAGCTATACAACAAATATATTGTCAATATTTTTACATATAAAGAACTATTTTAAATCAATAATGTAGAGCCAAATATTTCAGTGGAAATATAGAAGAAAGAAACAGTTAGCGGATTAAATGTTAAAATATTTAATGTCAACAAATAGTTTTAATTATGGCATCATTTCATACTAGCTCTGTTACCTGGAGAACATGTAGTAACTTTTGAAGTCTGAATTCATAATCAATCTGTGCAGTTAGGATTTAAGCAGCAAACAATATGCAAAGATTGTGAGGAATATGTAAGACTAGTATGTAAATTACTTCTCACAAAAATGTTCACAATGTAATGATCATAATTAATCAGAATTCATCATTTCTGTCCTACAAATGTATACATCATAAAAAAATCACTGTTTATAAGGTTATGTAAAACTCTGCACATATAGTACATTTATTTTGATTGTGGGTACATAATCAAAATTAATTTCTTGGAGTAAATTTGAATTTACTGATCAAAATGTATAAAGGTACAAAGAACTCAGTCCAAGATAAATTACCTTTAAAAACTGTATTACATTAACTGAGTTCGATGTTTTTTAGTCATTAAAGTGGTTTTATAGAGTATTACAATGTTTTGATATACTTTTGCTCCTGCTTGTCAATACAAATTGTGAAATAGTACTTATGGATATGTATTAACACATATAAAAATAGAGAAAAATGAGAGATACATTTTAAATTTCAAGAATATTGTTCTAGGGCTGAGGATTTAGCTCAGGGGTTTGGTGGCCTGCCTTGCAAGCACAAGGACCTGAGTTCAATCCCTGGTAAAAAAAAAAAAAAAAATATTGTTCTAAGGGCAATGAAATGGGTAAATTTAAATCCATATTTTACTTGAAATATAAGTTTAAAATACATTTTCTAACAGTAATTTTTTAAAATTGGCAGGGACACGAATTTAGGAATCAGGACAGTTCAGATCCCTGATGGCCTGCTTATTTATACACATTTCCAGCTATGTCATGAAGTAGTAAGATTTACTGCTTAAAGGTACTGTGTGGAGATCAAAACATTAATAATATCAAACGTTGTAAACAGTAAAAATAAATAAGATATTTAATTCTATACAATTCACTGGCCGTTTTTGAAGAACAGTTCTTGTGTTTAGAAGATCGCTTATTTTGGCGAGAAAAAATCCTCAACAATGAAGGGGAGAAAGTGGCCCTAACCTCCTGATATAAGAAAGCGGGTGGAGAAGAAAAGAAGTGGGGGGGATTGTGACAGACCTCGAATCAAGGACGATGTGCTTCTTTTTACTCAGTTTTGTTTCTGTTTCATCTTTGTCTTTTCTTGTCATGTTAAAAAGAAATGCATGTGTTTGGAGAGGGAATCAGTGGAGACAGGAGAGCAGAAGACATGGCGGGTGCAGGGAATGAGTGATGAGTGCCCTAGGGGAAAATGCCAAGGGACGAGATCTAGGTTGAAGTTCCTTAGACCTTAACTCAGGAATGCCCTCTGGGGAGCCTTGGGAAAGTGTACTCATGGGTCTGGCGTGCAGGCTGAGATGCTGCCTTTCTCCAAGGCTCCCAAGAGATGCGAGGCACAAAACGTCTATATTCCCCATAATAACTCTAATTTTATTAAGTTGGCTGATGTTGGAAACTGGACTTTTACAATCCACACCAGTGGTTATGGTGTATAGCAAAATTTGATAATCATTGAGGAGAGTAATGAAAAAGTGCATATTTTTATCAAAGTAATAAGCATATCAAATATTTTTAGAAGCCCTATGACCTCTTTAATAAGGAACAGCATCTTCGGACATACCACCTCATCTCCAATTCTCTCTCCTTGTGCGGCATCAATTTTTAAATTTTTCAGATCGTTACCTTTATATGTCTAAAGATCTTGTTTTACTGATTATTGATTTCCTTTTAGTTTTCTGTATTTTTGCATGTAACTGCTTAGTAGTTTTTCCCCAACTATCTTGTGCTCATTTATATTAATGTAGGGACAGTATAAAGCTCCCTAAAATTTCAGGTTTTGGAAGTATGACTAATACATCGGTGAGTCTCACCAAAAGAGTAACTCAGTAAAAACTTGACCGTTTGGTGGAAGATCCTCAAATATCACTATTCGTAAATGTAATCTCTCGGACTGTCAATTACTTTCTAAAACTGTTTTCTCAATTTCCACCAGTCCATAATTGGCATAGGGCTGAATGTCACCTCTGGCAAGCAGGTAGCTCACTGGCCAGAGAAGTTTGAAGGCGCAGAGAAAAGACATGGCCCTGCTCTATGAAAAGAGAATTCTTCAGTCTCCATGGCTGACACATTCCAATGAGCCTGATGACCTAAGGTTCAGCCTCCTTCTGATCCTTCCTTTCCAGGGTGTAAACATCCAAGATCTGCCTGAGTAAAAGAGAAGAGAACGATCATTTGGATCTACAGAGGATTTTAGTGCTCTTTGCATGGACTACCATCTAACTTTCTTATTTTCAGTCGCATTCAAATTGCTCCTGGATGGCTATAGTTTTGGAAACTTCTGTGTCTCTGATTATATGTTTACTTTTAATTCCACATCTTTTTCTTCCAATTAGTTACGTAGCTTTCACCAGTCACAGTTCTGACATATACTTTGTATCATACAACTTTCTGTCAACATATTTAATCTATCACTACCTCTTGTATTTCTTACATTTTTATTTGCACTTGTTTATATTTCTATTCAGATTTTACAGAGATTCTTGCAGGAACCAGAGGGAAATGTCTGCTTAACTGGAAGACTTTTGGACATTTTCATTAACTAAATGAATTAACAAACATCTGTTATGTGAAGAATATAAAAAAGGTGGTGGTTTAGCATAGCAGCTGCAGGTAATTTGAGGGGGATTGTACAATCCAGTTATGAAAGATCACTATTTAAAACAAAAGCACTAAAGAACAATTTAAGGCTCCAGTATAGTGTGGATGGTTGTCTGATTAGTGATTGATTTGTCAGCTCTCAAGAGCAGTGAATTTCTGGGAAATGACATTTTGAGGCATTTTCTAGTAGTTTTGGAATGTGAAAATCTTATATTTGTTCTTCTAAAGTTCCTATTCATATAACAAAAAGCCAACTATTTGAACTTTTATAGGTTTAATATCCTCATTTGTGAAATTATATAAATGAAATCTATGTTTCAAAGTGACAATGCAGAATGGAAATATATCTTTCCTGTAGTGTCTGTCAGAAACACTTTTAATTAATGTATTGACTGAGAGGAAACAATAACATATTAGACTCTCCAACTTTCAGGGAATTCTGATCAAGTGGGATAAAAATCTAAAGGAACAAAGGAATTATGGATGTAAAAAAGTAGGATAAAGTGATGCATTGTGGGCTTCTGTGGCTAGAGAAAATGATAATCTTCCTCAAGGATAAGAAAGCTTGAGAGGTACATGTAATATGAATACAGAAAGGAGAGAATTAGAGACATGGGTGAATATTTTAGGGCATTAGTGTCTTGGAGTATTCTAGTTCTAAGAGACACACTGCCCTAAGGCATGATGTTTGGAGGATTATGAAAACATAATATTGGTTATTTAGAAATATAACTGAACAGTAATTGTGGGATAATTATTAAGTATTTCTTGGGGGAGAGTTAAGAAGCATGTGGGTAGATGCTGAACTCTTCATTATGGTGGTTGGAGTTAAGGGTCAAATATATCTAAAATACAAATATCACTCCAATGAACTATCTTTGTATTTTAACATAATTTATTGCATTGCCATGTACTAGTGTTATCATGCTCTCTACTCTTCATATTACTTGTATAACTTTTATATCTGCAAAAATAATGAGGGAATCTCTTAATTCAGTTCAACTGTTCCAATCCTAGAGGTTATATTTTGATACATAAGTATGATGCAGATTAAAATATCCATATTTTAAGAATAACAATAATTTGGTGATTCTGACAAGGTGCTTTGTGTTCCAAACTTAAATTTTTTTTCTATTAAATGTGAAGGTGAAACGTTAGCTATTGATTCCCTTTTCTGTAATAAGGGGAAATGCAATTCATACAATATAGTGTGGTTCTGTAGATTATTCATCTCTGAAATTCAATTAATAAGATCCAAATTCAATGTTAAATCTATGGATTGACATGTCCAACAACACTTATGGATTCATTTTGTGTTTTTATCATCTAATGAATAATCATATCTGCAGCTATCAGGATGGAATAGTTCTATAATTTGATCAAAATGCTCCAGCTTTAATTCTATAATAAATCACACCTAATATGACCTATGGAGAAAAACAGGATATTTTAAAGTATTTCAAGAGCAAATATTTCTCAACAAGAAAAAAAGATATTATACCACTTTTTATACAGTAGCCCACTTATGCTTCATCTTGATCCAAATTTCTTTTTCCTATATGAGATGTAGAAACTTTAAATGATTAAGTAATGGAGTTGTGCTCCAAACTCAGGTCTGATTCTAGATTAACGACTGTCTTGATAACAGTTTGCACTGTATAAAGAAAGATACACTTTCCTGAACTATTTAGCTCTGGAAGCTAAATGTGTTTCATTTTCTTTTGTGTTATGGTCTGGAAATAGCTTATTTGAATTCTCCACTTTAATATTTGCTTTCATTTTGCAGAGTTTATGCATCAAAGCTGTCTACAAATGGAAGAAAAGTGGACTAGGTTTATATGTGTTTATCACATGTATTGTTTTTAGGTGTTAATTTAAGTACCTGTTTTGAATTAAAAATTTTATCTTTTATAATTTGAATTGCTTTAATGTGGCCCTGTTATACTACTGGAACATTTTTCATACTCACATTTAGTCAGTGTTGTTGAGTACTCTGATAATCCTTAGTAATATATAATGTGCTAATGAATTGGCTTTGCTGCATAGACAGAAATTTCCATGCTATCCTAGAGGCTCAGAAGTGAATTATTGGTCCAAAATAAGTCTATACTTGTAATCAGAGGCTTATTTTCTGGTAAATTGCTGGCTATTTGTTAGCATGGCATATGCTGAAAAGAAAAATTGCCAGGGGTGTTTCAGAAGAGTAAGTAATAGACATTTTCTAACTACTTGAGACTTCAATAAAAAGTTTCTGATATGTTTCCAGATAAGCTGCAGCAGCTATATGTTCAGCAACAAAATAATAAATTCTTTAGAGTGTTCAGGAAAAAAAAAGAAAACTGATCAACATTATTTTTCATTTGGAATGGACAAAGTCAACTTCAGAGTGCATTTTATGAGCTTCATTTTGTGAAGAGATGTTTATGTGATTAAAAAGAATGAAAAATGCAATTAATTTCTATCTAAATGAAAGTTTTAAAGTAGAATCCCAGTTTCTTTCTGAATGTCAGCCAATACTTTGTACCCACTATTCTACCAACATAAACCAGATGTGAAACATCCAGCTGAATAGTGCAAAGTTCTGACAAATTTATGTATGCTTAGCTTTGTGTAGACAATATATCTAAGTATTTGACTTAAATCTGTCTTCTTTTTCCAGAAAACATCTCAGAAGGATATAATTTCCCAATACAATTACACATAGTTCTATTTGGAGTCAGACATGAGAGCAAAGGACTGTTTTTACTATGGGGGACATAATATTACAGTCAGTCTCTCATATCTGTACGATAGATACAAGCAGATTCAACCAACTGCGGATTGATCTGGAGTGAAAATGTTACATATGTACTAAAATGTATAGACATTTTCTTATCATTACTTTCTAAACAATACTGTATATAACTATTCATTGAGCATTTCCTTTATAAGAGGTAGGATATGCAATACAGAAATTATTGAAAATTTGTAAGAAGATATGTGCAGGTTATAAGAAAATGCTACAGGATTTTTATATTTGAATGTCCTCAGACTTTGGCATCGACTGGGGGTCCTAGAATGAATTACCCTTGAGGGATGCCTGCACAAGAAAAGGAAGTAGTTCTGCAGAGAGAAGGAGTTGATGACACAGAAGAAACCTGTGCATTTGTGAGAAAGGATATATGACTCCATGAAAAAACAGGATTGGTTTTTCTGAAGAACTGAATGCACATAACACACACTTTATAGAAGGGAAAGCAGAGTGTACTGTGACAGATAATTGATTTGATTTAAAAATAGGATGAAATTTTGTCATGTTTATTCTATGGTTTCAGTGAAATAAGATGCAATTATTAGCTGGTACAGAAAAGGGAAGAGTATGTTGAAGTTTTATCTGAGATACAAAGATATAAAATAGGAACCTTAGAGAGGAGGGGAATGAATGAAATAAGACATGTTAGTAGAATTGTCGGGAAGTTGAAGGGCTCATTTGGGACCCGTGAGAATGTTTTTGTGTATCCAGACACACTTCACTGGGCCAAGCACAGGCTCTTATCAAACGGAAAAAGAATTAATCAAATTTGTGATTTTTGCCCAGAAGCCAATGGACAGGAACAGGGTAAAGGAATTAAAGTAGCATTCAAGATGATAATTGTAAAAATGCACAAGGAAATTGAACCCAAAAAGGATACCAGTCAAGGCACAAAGGGCTAATGATCAAAAAATGTGTGGAAGAGCCAATGAGTCCAGAAGCTAAAGGGACAGTGTTGAATGGATGGACAAATAGATTCAGAAATGATTAATGATGGCCATGAAAGAGAAACCTAGCAAATAAAGTTCAAAATATACTAATAAATAAGTGATTATACATCTGTGTGACTGAAGTTTTAGATGACAAAAAACCCTACTTTACTTCATTTGTTCGTTTTTATTCAGTAACTACCTATTGTATGCCCTCCATGTACCAAAGTTGTTTCCAGCACTAAAAAATAAGTAAGGTATCTCTGAGCCCGAGCTGAAAGTAGCTCCAGGAAATGTCTAGCAGTCTAGGCTAACAGCTGTCACTGAGGCACAACCTTCTATTTATATAATTCCTCCCTTACACTCTAAGATGTTTAAATATATGGGCCAGTCACACACCTGAAGGTACTAAACAAATGCTTATTGAGTGAATGCACAAAGCAACATCGAATATTGGAGCTGAGGATGCGGCTCACAGTAGAACACGTGCTAGCATGTGTGAGGCCATGGGTTTAATGTCCAGCACCAAAAGAGAAAACAGGAAGGAATAAAGAAGGAAGGAAGGAAGAAGAAAGGGAGAGAGGGAGGGAGGGAGGGAATAAAATAAGAGAAGAAAAGAAGATAGTAAGAAAGGCAGATATTGACGGTAAACAGTATATTGCATAATTTAGCCTAGGGACGTTCCTGCCTCTTTAAGTAAACAAAACTACCTTTCACAAAAGAAAGGGGTAACTGCTTATTGTGAAATATGGTAAGATGAAAATCTAATTTAAAAATATTGGCAGCCATATATTTTGTGGCTCTCCTAAGACCTAAAGTTTCTATCTTAAAAAAGATTATCCTGAAAATGAAAATAGAGCATGAAAAATTATTTACAGAAGTTGACTTTTGTAAGTTTTATTATGGATAGTAGATCTATGACATTGTGTGAAAATTTAAATCTAGACTATATAAGCATTGCAAATGTTTAATAAAAGGATGGGTTCATGACCAATTTAACCTTTTCCTTCTTGTGTAATTTTCAAAAGCCCCCTTCAAGCAGTATTGAGTATTACAGAAAACATTCCCAGCAGAAAATAAGCTTTTCAGCCAGACCATCCTGGAAAGGCTCCACAGCTGAAGATTTGTCCTACCTGTCTCCCTGTATTTTCCATCACCCCTATTTGCTTAAACTTCATCCTTATCTCAAGCCTTAAATCATGGTGTCTTCTTGGCTTGAAAAGACTTTATGAATGAAACCTCAATAGCATGGGAACTAGCACAAACAATCAACAACTGGGATCTCATCTTATTAAAAAGTTTCTGCACTGCAAGAGAAGCCATCGACAGAGTTACAAGACAACCTACAATGTGGGAAAAAAATTTTACCAGCTGCTCCTCAGACAAAGGACTACTATCTAGAATATATAAAGAGCTTTAAAAATCAAATGTCCCAAATTTAAAGAGCCAATTAAAAAATAGGCATCTAGAATGAACAGACATTTCTCAGACAAAGAAGTAGGAACACCAAATAAACATATAAAAACAATATTCAAGAGATGCAGATGAAAATGATGCTGAGATTCCACCTCACTCCACACAGAATGGCTACCAACAAGAAATCAACCAATGCTGGTGGGGTTGTGGGAAAAATGAACCCTTCTCCATTGTTGGTGGGAGTGTAGAATGGTACAACAGTGAAAATCATTATGGAGATACCTCAAAAAAACTAGGATTAGAGGTTCCATTTGACCCAGCTATCTCCCTGCTGAGTATCTTCCCAAAAGAATTAAAAGAATCATACCACCACCATATATGCATACCCATGTTTATAGTGCCACACAGTTTATAATAGCTAAATCTTGGAAACAGCCCAATTGCCCATCAACTGGTGCCTGGATAAAGAAGTTATTTTTTAATAAAATGGAGTACACTACTCAACCTTAGTGAAAGAGAAACTAAAAATGGATGCATATTAAGGCCATACTCTTAAGAGAAATAAATAGGACACCGTTTAAATACCGAATTGTTTCTCCAGTGTGAGAAACTGAAAGTGTAAATGAGGATCAAAATGTATAATAGATAGGGGAAAATGTCTGAAGAGGAGGTGAAAGTAGGAGGGGTAGGGGAAAGGAAAGAAGAGAAGGGAATAAATATGAGAAAAGGAAAAAAACAGAAACAAAATCTTTGTAAATAGGAGGGGTAGAGGGGTTGAAGGAGGGCATAGGAATGGGGAAAAAATAAGAACCTGTGTACAGGTACCAACTCCCAATGATGAATGGCATCATATTGTATACCTAAAATGTACCAATAAACTTAATAAATAAAAAAATGCTCTTTTTCAGTGGTGGCCACCATAATATTGACTTTTTCATTTCTGATTGCATTGAAGTGAATCTTTTTTTGTTTGCTTGTTTTGTTTTTGTTTTGTTTTGTTTTGTTTTTTTGAGACAGGGTCTCGCTATGTAGTTGAGATTAACCTGGAACTCACTGCGTAGCCCAGGCTGGTCTCAAACTCACAGCAATCCTCCTGCCTCAGCCGCCTGAGTGCTGGGATTACAGGCACCATGAAGTGAATCTTTTCTTTCCTTCCTTTAGTAAATTTGGCTACTGGTTGATTGAACATATGTATCTTTTCAAATAATTGACTCTTTCCCTGATTGATCCTTTGTTTTGTTGTTTTTTAATCTGAATGCTATTGAATTCCACTCTGCTGTTTATAATTTCTTTCTACAAGTTTTCATGTGGATTTTGTTTCTACAGTTAGAGATCCATCATTAAGTTATCTAATTGGGATCAATCTGTTTTCTACTGTAGGAACTCACAGCTATGTACTCCTTTTTAGAATTGCTTTCATCGAACCCCACAGGTTCTAACACATTGTATTATTAAGCTTATGCCACTTTACCAAAATACTGGCTTCAATCTCTATCTCTGTCTTGTAAAATGAGAGCAATTGCTGTTAATAAGAATATCCAAAGAAACAATCATATATCAATATTTTAAATTACAACTTTAAAAAATCAATTTTTTTCAATAACTCAGAAAAGCAAGAGAGTAGTAGAAATGAAGGGTATTGGCTGAGAATGAGAAGAAAAGGGGAAAAAATTGGACCAATAGAATAAAATAAAGTGAAATTAATTAACATAAAATAAAAGCAACTGAAGAGGAAAATGTAAAAATAAGTTTTGATGGTATTATTTTTTGCCTAGACTGAAAGGCAGCAATAGAGATAGTTTGAAAGGTTATTTGAGGATGATAAAAATAAAGAAAAGGAAATGTAAATAGAAAACATGAGAGGCTTTGTGGGTGATATAAATCATTTATTTTCACTCAAGAGCATCAAATATTACAAGACTGAAGGAGCCTCTTCATGAGAGGAGACCAGTAGGTTTATGTAAACTCTACAAAAATTAACACATTAATCTACACATATACAAGTTGCATACACACTTGGGCTTCACCCTCACACTTGGGTGTGATCACCCTGTAGGTCTTCCACTCTGGCTGCCCTAGATTTGGGCAGAGTCTTCTCTCCATCTAATTCCAGTTCTGCTATCTTTTGTCCATTGAGTCCAGAGCCTCTATTTTCCTCAGAACCTTGGTTGAGACATTTCTCTGCTCTCTGCAGTGAGTTTCAGCTCTGGGTTCTGTGCCAACTATGAACTGTTAGACTGCTCTTTCTCACCCTTCTTACACCTTCCCTGGAGCTTCAGGTTTCCTCTCTCAGCTTTCTGGGCTCTCTGGTTTGAGTCACCCAGGGGATTAGAGAGGATGTTGCATAGGTATGGCGTGCTGTTTCTTTTCACTGCTCCAACCTGCCCCCAGCTGTTGCCTAGGGTTCCTGATTTCCCCTAAGCCTCTAAATTGATGGTTAGCTCTTGTATTTCCCACGTCTACAGTCAAGGGGCAGGAATCACATAGTTCTGCCTGCAGTGTGGGTGATGGCCTCTGGGCCAAGTGCCTGTGTGGATTCCTACCTCTGCTCATTCAGAGTTGCCCTGACAGTCTAGCATTTCACAGTGTAGTTAGCCCTTTGGTCCTGGCCTGAGGGGCTCATACATTGGGATTCTGTGTGCTGTTATTATCACAGAGTCTAGGCTATGTCCTGGCAAGGAAACCAGAGTCCACTGGAGCTGGGGAACAATGGCTTCTAGAGTTAGAGTCTGACTGTGGCTACCTCCTGTCTTTTTTGCTGAATGATTTGAGCCTTGCCCATTGTGGGTAAGTCACTGGGATTGGGCTGGCATCTATAACTGCAATTTGGGATCTATAACTGCAATTTGGGATTCTGTTGGCTATTATTCCATTATTATTCCAGATTTTGGTCCATTCCCTGGCATAGAAAGCATGTGACTCTGACCCACTGTGAACAATAGCATCTCTGGATAGACCCTGGCCAAATGCTGAGTTTCTGTGACACTTACTTCATAGTGTGAGTTTCCCATTTTCTGGATTTCACCTTATCACTGTCCCATCCAGTGTTCATTCCAGTGCCTGCTAGATCTGCTGCCTCATTCATATCTGCTCTGACTGACCTTGGTGCACACCTCAGAGCTCTCTGCGAGTGCTGCTTCTTCTAAGTCACTATGATGGGGCTGTACATCTCCTATTTCTGAACTCAAATGAATGTTTTAATGATAAGGTATCATTAACTATGACAATATGCACGTATATTGCATTTCTTTAACCAAGACAAAGTTTTTAAATTTTATTCTTTACAGGTAAGATGGTGCTTTAGTAGTTAAGGCAGTAAATGGCTACTAAATTTTATTAAATACCTTAATTTCCCCTATTGAGATGATCACCCTTGACTTTTTGTTTAGTAAAATATTTCTCAGAATATTTTCCCCAAATGAGAAGTTTCAGCATCATCTTGAGAACTCATTGGAAATATGAAGTATTGATCACTATTCTTCACTTACTAAATCAGAAACTCTGGGATGAAGATGAACACTCAGAGCTTCAAAAAACTATTTGGGTGATTTATACATGCGGTCAGGGTGTCCCACTCAATGTGGTACAATTGTGTTAGTAAATTTGATAATGTAATTTATAAAATAATGTAAATAACCCTGTAATATATCCAAACTAGTCATTGTACTTTGACTAATGTATATAGTATGGGCTTCAATCCCAAATTTTTATTTAGAATTTTTGCCCTTATTTATAGAAAATAATTTATTTTTTGTAGCTTTTCTGTTCTTGTCAGGTTTGGTAATCAAACTATATAATACAATGGATAATTTAACTTTTTCTTCTCTGGAATATTAATAGAAGTTTATAATAATCTCTTCCTCACATATCTGATAAAATTCACTAGTGGGGTCTTCAGACTCTAGAATTTTCTTTGTGTTCAAAACTGTTATCATGGTCCTAATCCTTTTAATGTTTGCTATGGTTTATATCTAAATGTCCCACCAAGGCCTCATGAGTCCATGGGTGGGGCTTTTGGAGTCTGTTGTCTGGTAATAATGAGTGGATTAATCCATTAGTGAGATTACAGCTGCCTTGATGTTAGGAGGTGGATCTGCTTGGAAGAAGTGGTTTAATGAGAGTGGCTTGGAAGCCTTTATCTCTTCCTGCTCCTCCCTTCTCTGCTTTCTGTCACCATGCCTCGAAGTCACTTTTCCTCCCCAATGCTGCTCTGCTATGCTGTCCTGCCTTAGAGCCAGCTGACTATGGGCTGAAACCTCTGCAAACTGTGAATGCACACAATTTTTTCCTCCTTTAAACTGACTATGTCGGACATTGTGTCTCGGGGATGAGAAAGTAACCAAGACAACATTTATAGGGCAATTTGTGTGCTCTGTTTCTTCAGTCAATTTACATAAAATTGAGTTTGTTAATGAAACCCCATTAATAAGCCAGCAGAGGTAAGCTCATCTGTAATTCCCACACGCTGGGATGCTGAAGCAGGAAGGTTGCAAGTTAGAGCCCATTCTGTGCAACATGGTGACTTAGCAAGTCCCCTCCTCACAATAAAAAATAGAAAAATGACTCAGAATGCAACCCAGTGAGAAGGTGCTGTGTTCAATCTCCACTACAGACAAAAAAAGTGGTAATAGATATATGTAAGGTCCAAAGGAGTTTATGTTTTGGATAAAGAGTGAAAACAATCAGTAACACCAAAATAAAAACAGAATATATTCTTCCTGTTGCTCCGAGAGCTTCATACAGTAAATTTCTGTTCAAAATGAAATTTCTCATGAAGTAGATGTCAAAGTAATGAATTTTATAAGATCGTTTTTGCGTATTCATATTCTGAAACACCAGCAGGGAACAGCATTAAGGGAAACTAGATAATTTCTGATAGTACTGAAATGAACTACAACATTAATAATTGGCCTTATTTGCTGTGATCAATTTGAGAAAATTGTTTAAAACATCTCTAAATGATAAGGAGTCTTACTGTCAGGAAATTTACCTGCTGATTATCCAAATGAAGAAGGCATACTTATTATTCCATGTATATTATACCTTACATTTATCTCTTATAAGATAGTATATTTTATGATGCTTATCACAAAACGAAGTCAGAGAACACTTACCAGAAGAACACTTTTACAGAGAAGAAGGGGGGGCATTTTTAAAATGTTTTTGAAATTTAATGAGGTTTTATTTTCTAGTCTTTTTATGCTTCATTTAAGTGAGCGTCACTCAAAGCAATAAGCTCTCAAACACAGGACAAACTAGACAAAATGTGTAAGATGTTCATCAGCAAGCATCACAACTTCAAAGAAGTCAATTCTGGATTAAATAAGTTCAATAGCAAAAGTTTTATACTAGTCCATGCATATGTCACACATTTCTTTTTGTAATGAAATGCTATTTTTCCTTAGAGAAGATCAGAAATCTTGAATTAAAGATAATAAATCCATACTGTGAATGCACTGAGAAAGGTAAAAAAAATTTAAGGTAACAAGGAAAAGGAGACAGGGCCCTAATTTGCAATGACCAGAGAAATGAAACATCCAAATGTGATCAAGTCTCTTATTTAATAGAAATGTATGTATTATATCACATTGCCATGTGGAACATGAACTGACCACACAAAAAAGTATTGGGTCAGGTTTGATTATTTCTCATTAAATTTGAAGTCTTAAAATCATATTTCTTTATAGATGGTTATAATCACAATTGAAAGATAGGCCATTTCAGCATTTCTATGAACAAAGTAAGATGTATTAGAGATAGAGTGCTCTGGGAGATTCTGTGGAATTGTTATTGGATAGATGTACAAGCTTTTTATTCACTTTAGTCTTTGTGGATGCTCCTCTTATTCACATATGTTCTTAGATTAAGCCAAGTTCTCAATCAAGTCTGAATAGTCTAGAAAACATGCAGGTGAGGGATTTCTAGATACACAATGAGAAAGAACTAAGCCGGCTTCTTATGTGCCCTTGCTCATTCTACTTCCAAGCTTCTTGATTATTTTTGCTTCCTATGAACATAGGATTTTGGAAGGGAGAGATTTCTTTCCAACAAGCACTCTCACTCCTCCCCCTTCAGTCTTTCTGGTGCACAATGAATGTAGATAAGTAGCCACCATGCCTGAAACTTGCATAGATCTGGACGTTCACATTAATCTCTACTTTATTTCTAAGAATTTATTTAAATCTTATTTGCAATTTTCTTTTTTATTTTTATGGATTATTTTTCCAGAGGTGTTTGTTTTGCTCTGAATTCAGTTCATGTGAAATCAATTTCCATGATGGTCTAAAAATTCATGGTTAGATGCTTTGACTACTAGAGTTTAATGCTACTGTCGTGAGGCTGACTATAATCTAACTGGAAAGGAAACAAGCTCATATCTTGTTATTTTTGTTGGTAAATTCAGCATTGTTGATAAATGATAGTACAGACTCTGGTTTCTATGCACATTTATGTTCTGGCCCACAGATCACCTTAAGCTTATGTTTCATGCTGTTTTAAATACTTGATGAAGTCTAAGATATTCACCAAGCCTTTCTAAGTTGGTAAGTGTTCTCAATGGACAAAATTTCTAACTCTAAATAATATCTCTTCTTGGGGCAGCAAACTGAAAACTTTGCCTAGTTTATTATCCTCCAAGATAGTGATAATTTGCTAGAAACCAGAGGAATTGTGTGGATTTTTTCAGGAGAGAGGTAAGAATTTTAAGAGAGTGTATAAGAAGATTACAGAGCTTTCTGCCCATGGCTCCATTTTACAGCACTTCTTCCATCAAATTTGACCTGCTTTGGCAGCCCTAATCTCTAGCCTATGACATTTCAAGATAATCAGAATCTAACTCTCTGCTGGAATTCAAGACACACAATATATTGCAGAATGCTTGCTCATAAAAGTCTTTACGATCATGAATCTCACCAAGTGAGTTTCGAATTCCTTTCTTGAAGGTCCACCCCTAACTCTAGTATTTGCCTGGTAAACAGCTACTGTCCAGTAATTATTTCTATATTTTTTCAGTGTTCAACACCATTATCTGCAGGACAGATGATGATAGATATTCTATCACCACTTTATTGAAACTCCACCTTGGTTTCTTTATTTTAAAATGGAATTTATAGAAATGATACTAAAAGTCTGAAGCTACTATGAGGAATAAATTATATATGCATAGTTGGGTGTTCACAACAATACCCAGCACAAAATATACACTTAATGTATGCTATTTTTATTCTAATAATTTATAAGGTAAGCTCCTTCATTAAGGCAGCTTTGCAAGTGCCCCCCCTTGGAGTGACTACAGTGCTTATTGACTGATTGTGTTTAGTTCTTCTCGTGACATGTGCTGTGATTTCATTGTGGTTTGAGTATGTCACCCAAGGGTTAATGTGGTAGAATTTTGGTCCTCTGTGTGATGATAGTGGTGATATTGGAAAGTAGATTGAAACCATTAGGAGATGAGGCTTGATGACAAAATTAGGTCAATGGAAGTACTGCTCTTGGAAGGAGCAGTACTCCAGCAGTACTTGGAAGGAGCAGGAACTGATGCAGTTCTTATGGGATCCTAGTTAATTCTTGCAAGAAGGTTATATGTTGTCGTAAGAAAGTAAGCCTAGCCCTCCTTAGTGTTCCTCTGATTTTCTGTCTTGTGATGTGATCACCTCCTCTCACACATGCTCTTGCTATGATGCCATTTGTCATAATGTGAGAGAGCCGTGGGGCCCCTCACTTACTGGAGATTAAACACATGGAACTACCCACAAAACTTTTGGCCTCCAAACCTGTAAGCTAAATAATCTGTTCTCATTATATATTACAAGGCTTCAGATATTTTGCTATAGTAATCAGACTAATACAGCATGAATATAAGGTCTTGAACAAACGTGTCATTTTAGAAGAATACTTTTTACTTTATACAACTATATGATACTGATCATTTAGTAAAAAATAACTGAAATCTTAATATATTATATAACTATGCTTGAATCTGAAAATAAGAAAGTTAGCAACATAGAGATAAAATCTAAACAATAATTTTCAATATAGATTTTTTTATATTGACGCAATATCTTAATTAGCTTTTCAAAGTAAGTGTAGGAAAATCATCAAATACATTGTTTGGAAGTTCTATGGAATCATATTGTTGCAGGAATTTATATATACTTAAGACATGTTCAATCAGATACTGTTAAAGTTTAGCCATGCACATCCCATTAAGTGGTACTGCCTTATTTTGCACAGTTTATAAATGTAATAGTCTCCAATAAGTTAGGATTTCTAAATAACTTTTGATAGAGCAAGACCTACTTTTTTATGCATATAAAGGATTTATTCTTTATAACATTGTGTAACAAATCAAAACCATAAAGAAACAAGTCACTCTTAAAATAATTCACTCAGATAAAAATTAACACAAAACATTGCCACTTACTTTTAGTCTCTAAATACTTTTACACCTATATTAACATCATAATATAAAGATGTTAATTCTCCATGTTGAGATTATATAATACTGTCATGATTTTGTGAATGAAATCAACTTCTCGTGAGAGTAGTTACTTAGAATTAGTTAACATAATATGAAATATATACTAATATTTACTCACTATGCACATGTTTTTCATGACGAAATGCTGTCGTGAACTTATTACCAATAATGAAAGCATTGAAATATATATTCCTTACAGATTTGGAAGTAAAGAAGTTCCCCTTTTTAAATTGACCTGTGTCTTACCCAAAATTTGAATTTCATTAGTAAAAATGATAAAAGAGAAACCATATTTTATCTTATGGGAACCTAGGATTGCTCTAAACATAATTTGGTTTGTTTCTAATTGTCCCATAAACTTTTATATACATGACTCATTTGTTTTTATAAATGCATGCCGTAGTTGAAATTGAAATAGAACTTTTTAAACAATAGATAAAATATGAAATATCCCAAATATATTTGCATGTGTAGGGAAAAAGGCCATAGAAAAGGATTAATTCTGTAACATTTTTTACTTGTTCGCTATTGTTGTCACTGAAGGTGGGAGTAGGATATCAAAACTAAATCATCCTTTCATATACTGACCATTTCTAATGACACAGCAGGAGCACTTTTATATATAGACTATGTTTCCTTCCTCTGAAAACACATTTACTCCACTTCTTCTACAGAGGTTCATATTATCTACTCGGTGAATCTTTAGTATGGAGAAAAACACCAAACTCAAGAATCAAACCATGGACACTCTTCCCAGAATGAAAATAATATGTTGTATGTTGTGATACAGGCGAGGAGATGAGTATTCTAAATTTAGACCTTAGACTAGCAATTCTACCATCATTTTTTCAACAGTAAATTTAAAATTAAAAGCATAAATCATACAATGTAACTTAGAGCTAGCACATGATTTGATCTCTAAATGCTTTCTTGGAATCAGAGCTAAGCAATATTAATTAATTCAGTGAAGTTGCCCTAAAGGACTGAGAACAGTTTATGTAAACAATAAAGACCTACTTCTTAACTCATACAGGTTAAATGCCACAGTCATTGAGTGCATAAATGACTCCATGCTAAAGAACCAGTGACTCACCATCAAGTAGCAGTACAGCCATCCCTGGAGTACACTTCAGAAATCAGAAACTTACCTTTCATGGTCTAAAGTAATATTAGCGACATGATGATAACTGGTCTTTTATATAGACTTTAAAATTTTAAGCCCTTATTACTCTTTTAAAGATTCATTATAGTACAGAAATACAGTACCTATTAGTAAGGATTCTTTTCCTTGAGGGGGAGCAATGGGACTTAAACCTGGTGCCTTTTCACTGAAATATATCCCTAATCTTTAAATGTTTTTTGAAACAGGATGTCACTAAATTAATGAGATGCCCAGTCTGGGCTCAAATGTACCATCCTTTGACCTTAGCCTCCTAGAGTGTTGGAACTACAGGCATGAGCCTCCATGCCTACCTTGCATTACTATTTTTCCCAAATGTAATTGACTTAAATTAGTCAAAGATTTCCAAACATAGAATATTAGTATTAAAGATAAAGAGACATATACATCAATATACAAGACAAAATCTCTTATCTAATTCATAAGATTGTTGCAATTTTTTTGCAAGGCAGGTGCTAGAACCACTGAGCTACATTCCCAGCCTTTTTGCAATTTTTTATTATAGACCTTCTTTTTCTTTTTTTATATTAGTGTTTTCTCTACTCTAGCCAAACCTTGACAATTTCTTTTGATTGAGATCCATAGAAAAATGATCCTCAAAAATCATCTTCTAAAAATGTCTTTCCATAAAATACCTCCTTCCCATCATGCATTTGATGACCTTAAATTGTTTTCCCTGCCAGTAACTTCTGCTTTCCTATAACATAGAATATCAAATGCTCTATTGTAATTCACTCTGTCATTTCTAAAACTAGCTAGCACTGTGATGTATCCCCATAGCTCCTACTTTATAATTGTAGTTATTTGTTTATTCATCATTGTTTGCTTAGTGTCTGCCTTTCCTATTGTACTTGAACTCTGATAGCAGGGACTAGCAATCAATTAATATTGATTACAGACTGCCTGGCATTTTAAGTTTCTGCTTTCCTATTGAATTATTAAAGGCAAACATGGAGAGTCTGTGTCTCTATGCCAGGAACATAGCATATAGTCAATAAATGTTGTTGAATGTTCACCAACCATCCTCTTTCTAAGTTAGAAAACATATTACAGATTAATTTGTAAGATGTAAAGTTATATTAGACTTTATGACTGGCCAATCACCTGCTCTATGTCTATAAAACAGGAGGCTTAATCGGCATCTCTTGCTGCTTCTAGGTGTATCAATAACTGAATGAACAATCAAAACAATCACAATCTTATGAAGACAAAATAAGTAAGGGCTGAGTTCTTGCAGAATAAGGGTTTGGGTCATCTTACCACACATCCTAAGGTGCAGGCCAAAGGTGAGAAAAAAAAGTTCCAAGACCAGTAGCAGCAATAAGGATTATATCTTTTACTTTGTTTAGTTACTAACCAACCTTCTTTAAAGACTGTTTGAGGTGATCTCATTGTCAATCTGAATAATTCCCCTTACAGAATGAACATTCTGCTTTCATTTACAACATGGGCTTGACTAGAGGGTATAAAGTGTCAGGATAAATACTGCACTCACTCCAGTTTCTGTGCATTATTAAGACCACTTAACAAAACTAATTTTTGGATCTTTATTTCTTTCCAAAGATGCCTAAATAAAGAAAACTATAGTTTCAAGCCACAAACTAGGGCCATAACTTCTTTCACTTCATCCTTTTTTGTTATTTTAATTGGCTCTGTGGGGAATTTATCACTAGTTCTCACTCATGGTAGACACATGCTTTACCACTGAACTCTCCTAGGTGGCCTCTTCATCTTTTACACAGGAACACAGAGTAATATTTAACAATTCCTCTATCAGAACCAATTCAGTGGAAGCACCAGGATTCTCAGTATTCATGTCCAGTAGAAAAGACTCACAGTAACCCTTTCTTTCCAGTGACTGCCTAAGATCAAAGTAACACAACCTGGAATTGGTAAGTTAATAACCTCAGTGAAAACTCTGATAAAGGAGAAACAAGACAAGAGAATCTAGAGACCATCTATGCACTCGTGAGTCTTTACTCTGAAAGTGGTGATGATATTCATTCACTCTAGACTTAATTTGTGTCACTACCTAGGTAGTGAGGATATTCCCAATTTGTTAATATATAGCCACAATATTGGCTTTCTCCCATACACTATTTTGTTTTACTTTCTTTCCTCTTACCTAGCTATTGCAACCCATGATAAAGACTAAATAATGAGCATTGTCTCTGTTTGCTATGAAAACCCAGGCTCTAAAAGCTTTTCAACATGTCAGTGTCTTCTAACATCTATCCCACATTCCTTGATGGCAGCAGAAATAGTTGCTGATACTCAAAGTAATCATAAAAAATCATATTGTGTTTGTTTTCTCAACAACCCTGAGGTCTATCTAAGTATGAGAATCATGGAGAGTCTCCAAACCCCTTTGGAAAGTGTGTAGTGGAACTTATTTATTCATCCAAGAAAAACATTTCCAAATATTACAAAATAGTGTGCAGACACATGAATGGTTGGCAGGTGTGTTTGTCAAGGATTAAAGCTTTAGCAGGAGAAAAAGAAAGTGAAAAGTAGGTTGATTGAGTATAATACCATAGTAAACACTATTTTATTAAGCTCCATTGATATGACAACACCAGAAGGACTTTCACCACAAAATATTTAGACAACATGAAAGGAAAATGAAGCTGAAAGTAAGGGAACAAATGACATACTTCCATCAATGCTTTGACAGAACACTGACATTGTCAGATACAGAAAGTGAGAGGGATAAGAAGAAGGGAAAATGTAGCCTAACGATACACATCAAAAAATTTAGAACAGATCTTTATAAATAATATATAAAACTTGTTTAATATTCATTAGCTAGTTTTTTTAACTCATACCTAGTTTTAAGGTCCTCACTTTTTCTATAAAGTTGATAAATTTTGGTATTTGCAATATGGGACCTCCTCTGGCAAGCAATGGGCTCCTCTTGTTACTATTGTCAGCACTAATATTTCACCTTAAAACTCAGAAATATTCTGCTAATCCTTTTAGATTACTACACTTTTGGGGGATTACTGGGGCTCAAATTCAGGACCTTGTGCTTGCAAGGCAGGAGTGGTGCCACTGAGCTAAATCCCCAGCCCTCTACTAATCCTTTTAAATGTCCATTTACTAAGACCTTAGCACTTTGACGAGTGCTATTTTATACACCTTCACTCCAGCATAGGAAAATCAAAAAGCCAGAAGAGTTCATATAACTGGCTCCAAACACAGCTGCACAGCTTATGTCTACTCTTATGTCCTCTTTGAAAGTGTAGGCCATCATTCCACATTCCACATGCTTTGTCTTCCTGCGTTGGTCAGCCCACCCGAAGGCTATTACTTAACCTCTTTCTAAATATAAAGACATTGGATTTGTCTTGCCCAAATCAGTAACCTATATTTCAATAGGAAACACAAGTTCCAATCTTGGTACCAGCTTCTCCCTGCTCTGCATTGCTCTTAATTGCACTAGAGTGCTGGTTTAGAAAAGCAGCAACATGTAGCAAAAAAATTAAAACATTAAGAAGTAATGTATTCAGTGCAACAACTGTATTTAACAGTAATATAAGCTACTGTTCTTTAAAGAAAATGCCATTGGACTTGTTTAAAAACTATATTGCTAGTGAGAGAATTAAGTAATATTGTAGCTTTCAATCATCATCAATTATGGATGTTATGAAATTTGGAGCCCCACCCCTCTGGTCCTTGGCAGAGGAATGGTGAAAGGTGCAGCTGCATGGAGCTTGCCTGGGACCACAGCCCCACCCCTCCAGGCCTCTGCAGAGGAATGATAAGATGTACAGCCAGTTGGGCTAGCCCCCCTTGTGCCTGTGGTCTCCTGGCTGGGCTGGTACCTGGATTCATACCATGAAGACAGAGAGTTATAAATGCCAATGTTCTGAGCTCTGGCCTTGATTTTGATTTAATTCACACAGTTAAGGTGATATACTAATAACTGTCATTTTTCTAAGCTGTGCTTGAGGCTATTGTGTTACTGATTGTGTCACTTGGGCTAATGCATTGTGATTGATTTAATCAATTGTCCTTCCTGGTATAATAAAAATGAGATTGCCTCAGAGTCATTAGAGACTCAACATCTAAAGACCAGCTATAGCAGGAAAATCAAAGTATTAAACCAAGGACAGTACAAACAACAAAAATAGAAATGAGAACACATTCAAGCAAGGCACAAGCACAAACACAGGCTGCCTGTTCATCAAAGGCAAATTCTGAAGAGAATGAGGTGGAAAAGGCTAATAATCAACAACCTGGACATCCTGAACTGATAGCACAGGAAGTAACAAAACAGATGAATGAGGCTTTAGAAAAATTCAAAACAGAAATAATTTCCAAGATAATTACAGAGATGGTGAGCAGAATGAAAGACATGATTAGAGACTCTAGATCAGAAACATTAAAAATATACATGAGCTCAGGACCATGATAGAAGCCATGAATGCCCAACATAGGGAAGAAATAGAATCTATGAATGCCCAACAGGGAAAAGAAATGGAATCCATGAACAGATTCAGTCAGATATCCAGGATATTTAAAAAATCTATTGAAAGTGTACATAAAAGACTGAGTCAATCTGAAGACAGGATATCAGATATAAAAGACAGGATGGTGGTCAGTGACCATGAAAAGAGAGATCTCAAAAATAGTAAGGGAACATGAGAAATAAATCCAACAACTCCTAGATGATGCAAAGAAGAATATAAGACAGATAAGAGTCCATGAAAAAGCAGGAGAAAGTATAAATGACATAAAAAAAACTGTTCACAGAATTAATGACAGAAAACTTACCAAACAGAGCAAAAGAATTTGACATATATGTAAGTGAGTCTTGTAGGACTCCAACTATCCATGATCACAAAAAATCTACACCTAGATGTGTAATAATCAAGATCCCAGAAACTCAAAAGAAGAATGAATTACTACAAGCATTTAGAGAAAGGAAACAAATCTCATGCAATGGAAAGCACATCAGAATCACAGCAGACTTTTCAACCCAAACCCTCAAGTGAAGGAGAGCCCGGAGTGAAGTATTCAAACCCTAAAAGAAAACAGCCTCCAACCTAGACTGATGTATCCTGCAAATTTTTTTTCAAAATTGATGGGAAGATAACATACTTCCATGAGAAAGAACATGTGAGAAACTTCATGAATACCAAACTAGCACTCCAAATAATTCTAAATAATATCCTGGAAGACAATGAAGATCACAATTCCATGACACCTAACAGAGCAAATCCAGCAAGCAAGGCAAGAAATTAGAGAGAGGGGAAAAATTAGAAAGAGCCAACACTAAAAGAACATGATGATGATGTCAATACATAGGGCAGGGACAAGGGGAAAAATGAGAACCAAGACCTGTCATGTGAAGGTACAAGATTCCAGTAATGAATGTAACTGTACTGTATATCTAGATTGTACCAATAAACTCAATAAAAAGAAAAAAATACATATTAGTTATAAGCATCAATGTTAAAGGCCTCAATTCACCAATCAAAATAAATAGACTGGCAAAATAGATTAAGAAGCAAAATATAAAAATATGCTGTATACAAGAAATGTAACTAGTTCTAAAAGAAACTCATAGATTAAAAGTAAAAGGATGAAAAAGAGTTCTTCATGTGACAGGAACCCAGAAAAAAGCAAGGGTAGCTGTCTTATTTGCAGACAAAGTAAATTTCAAATCAAAGCTAATTAAGTGAGACAAAGAAGGTCACTACAGCCTTGTAAAGGGAACAATCCAAGAGGAAGGGATGACAGTTATAAATATATATACACCAAATACTAATGCCCCAACTACACAAAACAGATATTAAGAGATATGAAAAAATAAGCACTAATGCAATTGTAGTGGGGGGAACTCAATAACCCACTGTCATAAATAGACAGACAATCTAGAAAAAAAATCAACAATGGTATAACAGAACTGAACCAAGGTTTTGAACAAATGGACTTAATAGAGGTCTGCAGAGTGTTCCATCCCCCAAAATCAGAATATACATTTTTTAAGCTGCACATAGATCATTCTCCAAAATAGATCACATACTAGCTCATAGAACATGTTTAAGTAAAGGCAAAGGAGATGAAGTTATTTCACATATATTATCAGACCATAATGCAATTAAACTGGAGAACAATAGCAAAAGAAACACAAGAATTTAACAAACACATGGAAATTGAATAACATTCTCCTGAACAACAATGGGTCACAGAGGAAATTAAAGAAGAATTTAGACAGTTTTTACAATGTAATGATAATGGCAATACAATATTCAGGAGTTTATGGGACACAATGAAAGCAGTTCTACAAGGGAAATACATAGCAGTGAATGCCCACACTAGGAAAATAGAGTGAGCTCAAATAAACAATCTACTGGTGAATCTTAAACTTCTAGAAAAAGAAGGCAAGACAAACCCAAAGCTCATAGAAGGAGGAAATTATAAAGATCAGAGCAGAAATCAATGCAATGGAGTCTAAGAAAATAATTTTTAAAAATCAATGAATAGAAGAGTTATTTTTTGACAGAATAAATAAAAATTGATAAACCCTTAGCCAATCTTATCAAACAAAGGAAATAAAAGGCTCATATCCGTGCAATTGGGAATGAAAAAGGTGAAGTCACAACAGATCAAGGAGAAATCCAGATCATCAATACCTACTTCGAGAACCTGTACTCTAATAAAATGGAAAATAGAGAAGAAAGGGACAGATTTCTAAGTGCATATGAATTACCAAAGTTGAATGAAGAAGATATAAAAATTATAAATGCCCCAATTAAAATCAGTGAAATTGAAAAAATAATTAAAAATTTACCAACAAGGAAAAGCCCAGGTCCTGAAGGCTTTACTGCTTAATTGTCCAAAACATTTGAGAAGAACTACAGCCACTACTTTTGAAATTTTTCAGTGAAATTGAGAGGGAAGCAATACTTCCAAATTCATTCCTGAAAGCAAGTGTTACTTTGATTCCAAAACCATGGAAAGACCCAACCAATAGAGAGAATGACATCCAATCTCACTAATGAACATAGATGCAAAAAATTCTCAAGATACTGGCAAAAAGAATATGGAGGGTCATCAAGAAAATCATACACCCTGACCACATTGGATTTATTCCACGGATGTAAGGCTGGTTCAACCAATGTAAATCAATGAATGTAATACGCTATAGTAACAGAGTCAAAGACAAAAAACATGTGATCATCTCGATAGATGCATAAAAAGTATTTGACAAAATGCAACACCCATTCATGATAAAGACCATGCAGAAAATTGGAATAGATAGTCTTTATATCAACTTGATAAAAGCTATCTATGAAAAACCAACAGCCAATATCATACTAAATGGACAAAAACTGAAAACCTTCACATTAAAAAGGAACAAGACAAGGATATTCACTATCACTACTGTTCATTGTAGTTTTGGAAACATTAGCCACAGCAATTAGACAAGAGAAAGAAATAAAAGTAAAAAAGACAGTAAAGGAAGAAGTTAAACTGTAATCATTTGATGATAATATGATACTTTACACAGAAGACCCAAAAAACTCTGCCAAGAGACTTCTAGTTTTAATTGATACTTTTACCAGAGTATCTGGATCCAAGGAAAACACTAAAAAAATCAATAGCCTTCTTGTGCACAAATAAAGGACTCACTGAGAGAAAAATTAGGGAAACAATCCCTTTCACAATAGCAGCCAAAAAAATGAAATATCTAGGAATCAGTCTAACAAAGGAAGCAGAAGACCGCTACATTGAGAACTACAACTCTGAAAAAAAAGAGATTGAAAAGGATGTAAGAAAATGGAAAGACATCCATTGTTACTGTGTAGGAAGAACCAATATAGTGAAAATGGCCATACTTCCAAAACTGCTATACAGATTCAGTGCAATCCCAATTAAAATACCAACAGCATATTTCACTGAACTAGAGAAAATAATAGAAAAAAGTCATTTGGAACAAGAAGAGACCTAGAATAGCAAAAGCAATTCTAGGCAACAGAGACATGGCAGGGGGTATCACAATCCCCAATTTGAAACTATACTACAAAGTCACTGTGATTAAAAACAGCACGGTACTGTCAAAGAAACAGACCCGAGGATCAGTAGACTAGATTAGAAGGTAAAGAAACACCTCCAGACATACTCAGCTACCTCATGTTTCACAAAGGAGCCGACCATCTCCAGGGAAGGAAAGGTAGTTTCTTTAATAAATGGTGTTGGAAAAACTGGATTTCAACTTGCCAAAGATTAAAACTAGACTCCTATCTTTCACCATGCACTAAACTAAAATCCAAATGGATTAAATATCCTAAGCTTTATGAGCAAATATTCAGTAGCAAGGGAACTAGGACAGTTCCAAATGAATTTAAAAACACTCTGTACCATAACTAGAACACAGGGTTCAATGATAAAACAGGGGCTTACTCATGGACTGAGGAGCATTTGTCCTATGATCCATCAACTTGTCCTAACTATTTTTAAGACAGTTACAGGCTGTGGATGTAGTATTAACTGCATATCATTAGGTGGGTTAACTCACAACGTTCTAAAGTGGGAGACCCTGAGGAAGAAATACTATGATCTGTTAAACTAAGTGGACATTCTTGTTTGTAGGCATTGTAAGCATTTTTTGCTGGTAGTAAATTCAATGAAAGAGAAATAGTAGATTTTACTCCAGTATGATTTACATCTATTAAAATTTATTTATTTTGCCTTACATTAACAAGGTCTGAGCCTAATAAGTTTCATAGTGCTTTCTAACATAATTTGTTTACTCTTTGTTGTCTATGAACACTGGAAGTACTCTTCCTCTTGTCTATGGATTGCAAATTCAGCCCTTTTACTTGTCCAGCTTTTTGAAGATATTAGTAACTACGAAGCTAAGGAATTTGAGCATTGAGTCTTGTCATTCTCATCTTTTTTACCTCCTACATAGGTATATAATTTCAGAAATCATTTGACTCTGTTTTCAAGTTCCATTTTTCTGCATTCTTTGTTATAATTATGACTCTGGTGAATTTCCTTTTAGCTGTTTTCTTCATAATATATTAATGTATCTATTTGTTTTGTTTAATTGCTTTACCTCCCTTATCCGCAGTACTTATTGAGATTTCTACAGTGTCAGTTTCTTGAAATGCTTCCTCCAGGTCTTTCAATTATTTAAGTTTTTAATAAATTTTGATCATTAACTATTTATTATTATATTATCTCTTTTCTTTTTGGGGTTGAAGTATTGAGGATTTCACACATGTTAAACACACTATCACCAATTTAAGCCTTCGGTCCCTCTTTTCTGTTCCTTGTATTTGCTTTTCATAGAAGTCTTTCAAAAAGGAGGTATGACTGTTTTAGCAAAACTTTCTCCTTCCTACCTTCCTCATTATGCCAACATACTTGATCATAAATGTTACTCACAGACAAGATTATTATATAGAACAGTCTGTTAAGAAATAGACACTCACTTTTTGTTTACTTTTTTATAAATGATCATAATCATTTTGCAACAAATTTGGATAAGATGATCAGGGTTGGAGACAAGAGAAAGTGCTCTGATTAACTAGTCAGAGAAGTGCACTTTTTCTCTCTCCCAGGTGAATGACTATATGTTGCAAAAAAAAAAAAAAATTTCCTGGGCTCTTCATTATACAGTCTCAGTCTCCTAGATTCTCAAAATTGTGTTTTATCCAGAGAAGAACCTGTGTCTGTTCAGCTTGCCCCAATTTTTATCTTGCCATTAGAAAACAGAGAGTATATATTCCGCATCTCACATGGCGAGCTTCATTTTCATCAGTATTTCTGGTCCTGCTGCTGGTCCTTCTCAGGGCTGTGGTTTCTCTCCATGGCTTCACAGCTCAACTTCCTCCTTCGCAGCTTCTGCTTCATTGGCAGCCATTGCCTCTAAACAAAGCCTGGGGGTTATATTATCTCATCTTGCTGAACATGGAGCTGTGATAGGTTTCACTATTTAATAACTTCTATGAGAAGGCAGAAGGACTGATTTTATTTACAGTGATATTCTTACTGGAAATCTTTTTTGTGTTTTTTTTTTTTTTTTTTTTTTTTGTACCAGGGATTGACTCGGGTCCTTGCGCTTGCAAGGCAGGCCACCGAACCGCTGAGCTAAATCGCCAGCCCTTTTTTGTGTTTTAAAATAAGACATTTTTATTGCTGTTTATTGAACTTTTTTTGTTTTTAGAGTTATGTTCTAATTACCTACAAAGGAAAAGGAGGTTCAAATATTTTTTCTCACTGAGCCAAAGGTAAGCCTATTCCATTTCTCTCAAACTTTCAACAGAACTAAATAATAAATATGATCTGAATCACTGAGAATCCACTAGGTTTTTACTACATAATAATAAACAAGTTATATGACTAGATTTTATTTTTAATAATTTTTAAATTTCCCTGGAGTTGTCTCGTAATTCTTTTGCTTGCTTACTTAGTTCACTATGAACCTATTGGTAATTTAGTCCCAAACTGATTTCATGTCAAACTCTAATCTTAGACAGTGCCTCCATACTTCAGTTCTTGTAGTTTATATTATATTTACAGGACAAACTTACATGCCTCTTAGCACCTTTTACTTAGCTTTCCCTTCTTTCCCTGAATTAATTCAGGTACCACACACTCATTAGCTTTGTTGAAAAGTAGTTTAAAATGTATTTTATTTGAGAATAATTACTATATGCATTGAATACGATATGAATTTGGGAATATATGTGTGTGTGTGTGTGTGTGTGTGTGTGTGTGTATGTATATATGAATTGCCAAACAAGGTAATGAATACATGCATTGTCTCACATATTTGTAATTTAAAACACCTACCCTTAGCAATTTTCAAAAATGCAATATACTGTTATTAGCTTTAGTGACCATGTTTACAATGTCTCTTAAACTTATTCTTCTCATCTGTGAGAAACTTTGTACTTTTAACCATCATCAACATCACTGAATTATCATCTAGGCTGTGGTAACCACCACCTGCTGCATCTAAGAGCCCAGATTTTTTACATTCCACATACAAATGAGATTATTTGTCTTTCTGTGCCTGTCTTATTTCACTTAGTACAATGTCATTAAGGTTCATCAATGTATTCTGAGATGGCTCCCTCTCCTCTTCTCCTTCTCCTCCTCTCCTCCTCTGCCCCCCCCATTCCCTCTTCTCATTCTTATTTTTTCAGTACTAGGGGTTGAACTCAGGGCTATCATATGGAGCTAGATCCTCAGTGTTTTTTAAATTTTGAGATAGGGTCTTGCTAAATTGCCCAAGTGTGCCTCAAACTTGTTATCCTCCTCAGCACCCCAATTTCTGGGAATACAGGCACAAGAAAAAAAGAAGAAAATAACACAATCTATATTTATGCTCTTGGCTATATTTTCTTCCTTTTAAGGCTAAGTAGTATTCCATTGTTCTTATGTACCACATTTTCTGTATCCATTGGACTGTTGCACACCAGATTCATCAGGGTTCTTCAGAGACAGAGTCAACAGGCTGGATAGATAGATACGGGATTTAGTGAGTGTTTGAGCTCACACATTGGTGGAGGCTGAGAAGTTCAATGAAAGGTCATTCATAAGTTGAAGACACAGGGGAGCAGTTGCACGGCCCAACCTAGTCGATATATTACAAAATCATCAGCCTAAAGCAGAAGGAATGATAACTGGGTGCAAGGGGTATAGATTCCAGTGCAAATCAAGAGTTCATAGGCTGGAGAACTTGGAGGTGAAATCCAGACTCAGACGAAGCATGTCCTGACCTCAGGAGAGAAAATGCCAACTTTTCCTCTGGCTAGTGTTACTGAGCTGATTGACTTTGGCCCATTCCGATAAAATACAGATCTTCCCCATTTGCTGGAACAACCCTCAGCCTACTCCCCCCAGAAACACCTTCACAGGCAAAATCAGAAACGACAAATTGCCAGCTAATTATCCACTAATCCAATCATATTGACCATCACAAATAATTTGCTTTCACATGTTGGCTATTGTGAATAATGACACAGTGAACCTAGGAGTGAGGTGAATTGACATAGTGATTTTACAGCCTTTAAGTATATACTCCATAAAGGGGTTGCTGGACTAATTTTCTGGCTTACAGAATTTGTGGACCTCTGTAAACAAATGCAATCTTTAAGCCTATCTGATTATTTCTGTTGAAATTATGACACATTTAAATATCTGTACTCTCACTTTTGTATGTTCAAATTCTTCTAGTGTTCTCTTTATTTTTGTCACATTATTATTCTTCCACTATGCAGTCTTTTACTAATGTGTGAGACATAAATTTGCAATTTTATAACAAATATTTTGTCTAAAATGTAATCAAAGGAAGATGCATTTCAAGCACATGATTTCAAGAGCTCTTGACACTAACCTCTTATTGAAATTAAATAATTTTGAAATGCAAAGTTCATGAAATGTCCTGGAAAAATAAAGATTTGGGCTAATATTAACACAAGAGTTAAAATTACAATTACATCCCTCTTCTATAATTTTATCTCACAATGAAGAGGTATGAAATTCCTTCATTGTAAGTCCAATTATTAAGATAAATGTTTAAAATATTAAAATTTCACAGATAAAGGCATTTTCCTGTTTTTCTCTTTTTTTCAGGGACAAGATGGAAATTCTACCTTGATATCATCTGAACTTCTATTTTTAATACTGTTTTGCATGTCTGATCCTTTGTTATCTTCTTGGTTATCTCGATAGTATATGAGACAGTTCTATAACTTTGTTTCTTGAGGGAATGATTGATTAAACAAATATGGCTTTAAAGAGTGAGTTTTACTACTGAACTCTATGTCAAAGCTCTGATATCACCAAGGTATCTTTCATAACTTGGGGATCATTTGTATACTTGTGACAATTATCTCCAGTTTCTTTTAAACATATATATTCTACTTAATGAATGTATCCTGGACATATAAAAAAGTTTTAGTACCACCAATGTTTGGAGGAAAGGAAAGGGATTTCTAACAAATTCATGAAACTATTGATAGTGAAATTTTTATTGAAGTTTATATACTTTTAAGTAGTACTAATATATTTCAATTAGAACATTAATTAAATATCAACACTGGGAAATTGACAAGGTAAGTAATAACCATTTACTGTCATCAGAAAAAGCTACATGGTAAAAAAATGTTATGTTAATCTTTGAAAAATAAAAGCGGAAATAATGGTTAAAAAGAAATTTTGAAAACTTCAAATTTTATATATGAAAACTTCAATGTGATATAAACATAGATTTTGTTACCTTCCTCTCTCCTTTTTTAAATTCATGCTTGATTTTGATAGCTGAAGAAATAAAACCTCCTCAAACAACTACATTTTTTTCATTGTTTATTGGTACATTTTTGGTATACAGTACAGTTGCATTCATCATTGGGATCTTGTACCTTTACATAATATAACTTAGTTCTTATATTTTCCCCATTCCCCTGCCCTCCCTTCATCCCTCCACCCTTCCCTATTTACAAAGTATTTGTTTCCATTTTTTCCTTTTCTCATATTTTTTCTTTTCCCTTCTTCCTCTTCCTCTATAGGCAGAAAAGGTCTACATGAGTACAATGAGTATTCTTTTGGAGGGCTAATCTCGATTGTAACTTGATTCGATTAAGAGACTCCAGAGATTTGATTGGATTATGAGACCTTATCAATGGATTAATTTGTTGATGACTTCATAGCCAAGTGGGATATTAGGCAATGGAGCCTGGTTGGAAGAAGTAGGTCACCCAGGGCATGGCCTTGACAGATGTAGTTTTTCTCAGGCTCTTACTAGCTCTGCTTCCTGGCTGCTGTGTGGTGATACCTTTCCTAGCCGTCCCTTTCCATCAAGTCTCTGCCTTGGACCCAGCTAACCATGGACTAAAACCTCTGAAACCATGAGGCAAAATTGACCTTTTCTCCTTTAAGCTTTCTATGTCTGATATTTTTTTCTATTAACAAAAAACTGATGAATATATTTGTCTTTTTATGTTTTCAGCTGAATCAAATCATGGGAGTGATATATTCTGGGGAAATCTGTCCAAGGAAGATGTACTTACATCGAAGGTTGTAGATGTGAGGACTTTGTAGAATCTAGCCACCATTTTTCTTTTCTTTTTTTCTTCTGAAGTCCTGAGAATCAAATCCAGCCTCACACATGCTAGGCAAGGGCTCTACCACTAAGTTACACACTCAGCTTTTGTGCCTGAGTAAATGATTAAATAGTTAAAATGAAGTATAACCATTACTACGATTATTACTGTAAATATATCAATCATTAGAACTATTCTTGAAAATTAATCTTCGATTTTGGAATTGTAAATTTCATCCCACAAATTATTCTATCTATACCAATATTTTTGACTTTCTTTATTGAGGTTATTGGTCCATTTAGGTATACCTTGTGAGCATATTCATCATTGAGAATTTGTACCTGTACGCGATGTATCTTGATTCTCCATTCCATGTCCCTCTCTCTAACCCCTCCAATCCCCTATACACATAAGCTTTTTTACCATTTTTTCCTTCTTTCAATTTTTTCCCTTCTTTCCTTTGCCTTGCTTCCCCCCGTCCCAGTCCCCCTTTCCCTTTGAACATTTTCTTCCTATCTCACAATACCTATTATATATTTTGGTCCTTATTTACACCATTAGTTTCTCACGCCAGGGAAATGATTCGGTATTTACACGTGACCTATTTATTTCACCTTGATATGGCCTCAAGGTGTATCCATTTAGCTGTAAATCTCTCAAGTTTATCTTTATGGCTGAATAGTGCTCCTTTTATAAAAAAAAATCCACATCATTTTTGTCCCTCACCAGTTGATGGGCTTTTGTGCTGTTTCCAAGATTTAGCTACTACAAACTGTGCCACTATAAACATGGGTAAGCGTCAAATATTTTTAACTTTTATTGTTTTTTGTTTATAATATGAAAAATAAAGTTTAAGAAAATCCAATTACACAATGCTATGAGAATTTCACTTTCAAAAAAATTGGCTAAATTTTGTGATTATTAATAAAATTTACCAATTTAAGAATCTAATATTAAAAATAAAATATTACATAGATACATCTTTTGAATAATGCTAGCAATGAATTTAGATGTCACCAAATTGAAAAGACCTTAAAATTTTGAGCTTCTGAGTCCTAAAAGTCTATTTAATAACACTAAATTCCACACAATTCTGGAAAAAAATAAACAAATAAAATATTTTATTTATTTGTTTTGTCTTTATGCTAAACTTGCTTAAAACTTATTTTGAATCTTAAATAATGGGAATTAATATAATTTAGAATTATGAAACTAACAGCATTTGATCACACAGTAATTATATCTTTTTGTAGATGATGTTGAATCAAAATACAATGGCATTTTCATTAGGAATTGGTAATAGAAGATATGATAAACCAAAGGTTAATATTTTCATCTAAATTTTACTTAGAAGGTGATAAATTCTGCTCCTTGAATGCTCTAGATTGCTACAGCAAGGCCATGTATGTACCCTTTATGCAATCAATATCTAGTTATTTCTTTATGTTACTAGATTTTTATGGTAAAGCAGGAACAATCAAGTTGCTTTTATCATCTTCCACTCATCTTGACACATTTACTAGAAATCTTTTTTACTTATAATTTACTCCTTTGCGTCATGAATCAGGCCTAAAGCTATTTAAAATTTGACTTGGTTTATATTATAATTTCAAAGGGTAGAAAATATAAAATTGAATTTTAATTTCAAAGGGTGGACAGTTCAAAATGTCAGTGGAAACTCATTAGCTATAAAGACAAAATAAAAGATGCGTTCCAATCCTTTCCTCTTTAAAAGTCTCATTCTCACCAATGTCTCTGAAAATGTTTCTGGTATGTCCTTCTTACGTCTTTTATTACAGTTTGTCAGTTTCTATCTTGTAACGCCTTTAATTGTTGCTGTTTCTTACTGCTTTCATTTGCTTTTGTTCTCATTCCATAAGTCCTCTCTCAGTAATTTTATTTTTGCTCACCTCCTAAATTCCTGTTTATATATCAATTGCTCCAAAATATAAATCTTCAGTGCAAACCTCTAAGGCCTACTTCCTTCTGGAATTTTCCATGTAGATAGCATACATATAACTCCAATTCAGTGTACTCTACATACAGGCCAGATAATCCTTTGTCCAGGGCCTTACACTGTAAAATATCTCGCATCTCTCTCCAGATCAGCAGCCCATGTTGATGCAGCACAACCCATAGCTAAACATCTGTACTCCAAACCCTCAGGCCCCTAGGGAACTGCAAATCCATGTATTTGTCCTAGATCTTCAAAACAAAAAGCAACTGCTGCTATAATGGGAGACAGATCCTTCTTCTAGCAAAGTGGATTAAAGTTGCAGAAACAGTTTGGTAAAGGAAAGACAACTTTATGAACTTGTAAAAATATCCCCAGCATTTCTCCAAGTATCTTTTGTATTTCTGCCTAACTGAAGATGCTGAGGAATTACACTATGTTTGCAACAGTTGCATATGAGAGCTAGGGAATTAATTGTTACAGGTAGGTTTGGACAATTTGCATGAACTAAAATAATTATTTTTATGGAAAAATACAAAAGTAGAGCATGCTACAAGTGCGAATTTTTGAATTTTACAAAAATGTTTACAGATACTAAATTTCTAAAGTTTTTCAATTTATTCTAATAATTTTTATCTTAAAATTTGATATTTATTTAATATACTGTATATCTGTTATTTAAACTGATTACTTTAGAAAGCTACCTTTTAAAAACATTTGTATATTTTTTGCAACTGTCAGTTTCCATTTTTATAAAGATATATTCAAATTGTACACACATTGAAAAGAATTATCATTCTTCAATCTTTTATGTCATTCAATGGCTAAAATTCAACAGCATGATAATAATCAGAGAATTCAAAAGTATACCCCAGGAAAATAAAAAAGGATAAAAAGAAATAAGAACTAGAAATATTCTCTGAATAAGGACTGGAAATATTCTCTGAATAATTTTTAAAGATAGGATTTTTAAAAAATAGTGTCTTAGCTTGGTTTATAACATAAATATGGCATGTGAGCTTCTATCTGTATCTTTATCATACATTGTACAAATTTTATGGGTAGGACTTCAATTTCTCTGTGCACACATCCCAACTTACTTTCTTTTCTAGAGCAACTATGTTTTATAAATTTTCTAATTTTAGACAACCCGCAGTCTAATTACTTCAGTGAGACAACTGTCATTCTAAACTTTACTTCTAACATCTAGTCACCAAGTTTTTGTTATGTTTTGTTTTGATTTTAGTTTTTAACTCTCTGCATAGGTTAAATAATTCTAAATAGATTTAATAACATGTCTTCTCAGAAATTTTTCCTGGACAACTTCCATGGACCAGCCTCTCTCACCTTTACATACACCATTACATAGACATCTTATATCTAATGTATCCTTGTACATATTAATTTGGAATGTATTGCATTTACATACTTATTTATCCATAGTTAATCTGTTCTCCTACTCTACCAGAGTACAGGCAACAAGCAGGTTTACCTACATTTTCACTGTATTTGTGACCCCTGGAATATCTGGTCCATGAAGATCATTCAACAAATAACTTGCTGAATGAATTATTTATCTGAAAGGAAATATCTTATTTTAGGTAACTTTTCATTTGAAGAGCAAAATGATTAGTATGTGTTCAGAGATTTTGTTGTGTCTTATTACTAGTTTCACAGCTGCATTTATGATCTTCTTTTCCTGAATGTCCAGAGAGGCATTCTCTTAAATATCTGGGTTTTCTTAGCTGCTAAACTGATGAATGGCTCACTGCGAGAACAATCTCAGAGTGGTGAAAGATGTTTGAATCTCCAAAGCCAACTCTTCACCTCCAAAAGTCCACTAGACTTCATTCTGGAACACTTCACTCATTCTTTTAACTGCATAAGATCCTTATTTTTCTTAACAGGTTTTGTTTTATCATGCTAAAAGTTAATGTCTTACTGACAATATGAAAATCATTAAAATAGAAAGCTTGCAAGTGAAGGTGTTTGTTAATTTAAGACAGGGCTTTATAAATCATTTGACCTGCATGATCAAGGCTTTCGTCATCTGAGTATTTTAAACCTAGTGTTTCCTGACATTAGTAAAATAAACTCATTAGGTCAAAGAGAGGGCAACCTACACTGTACATTAAGCATAACCTAGATGATATATCAATTAATGCATGTGGTTGCAAACGTGCATTTGAAGTGTTTCTCAAAATGGATTCTTTGTCAGAAGTAAGAGTTTTCAACCTTTCTAGTGACGTTCCATTACATTGTTTCCCTTTTTTCTTTTCCCATAGGGAGAATACTGGGGTTCTTCTCTATTCCTTGCTTTGATTATACTATTTTAGTCCATGGAACAGATGGCTTTCGAATTATTGAGCTTGCTCTTGAGAAATGCCCTGGGAAATGAAAATGTAGTCAAGAAAACCTTTAAGCAATTTTTCACGTGGTTTTTCATGGAATTAGTCTACAAGACCTAGTTCTGAAAATGGATAATATGATTTTGATTCATAATTCAAATAGTGTAACTTCCACTTCATCTATATTTACCTTAATGAATAAAATACTTTAAAGTTATCTGAAAGATTTAACTAGACTAATGTTATATCAGCGAATATAGGTAAAACTTTAAATTGCACTTAAATTAGTTCAGGGAAGCAGAAGAAAGAAAATGATTTTAATTCTCATCAAGTCATTCATTTTCTTTATGTTTCTTTACAAACAAATTGCTTTATATTTTTGGAATGACCGTCATTCCCACATCTGAATACTGAAATAGTTTTCCTGTGCCTGCCCTTAACTCTCTTTTGTCCATTTTCAGCAATGCACATCATTTATCCTTCTGAATTTAGACTTTTTCGTCACTCTGTGTGTCTGAGGTTCCAACGGTGGCATTCTCAGCCTGCAGGGTTAGAGCCCAACCTGAGGCTCTCAGTGCCTGGCAAATGTACAAATTTTTCAGGACTGACCATACTCACAATGGTATTTGTTGACAGGCTGTGTAGTGGGAGAGCTGTACTCTCCACACAAGAGTTGGTGCATACATAGGTTATTACAACATTGGAAGGGAAAAGTGGTCAAGGTCTCAGACCCCTGTAGCCTATGGTCCTCATTTGTTGTGTTGCATTTCTAGCCTAGGTGTTTGCTTTTCTCTACGCCTATTTAAAGCCTTGGGCAGAGGTCTTCGGAGACTCTCTCAATGCTTCCTTGTGTGGGTAAATGAGAAGGAGAATACTTAAATTCACTTTTTCCCACCCCTACTCAGTACTGGAGAGGATGCATGACACCACCATCGCCTTCTATCTGGGGCTTCTTCACCAGTGAGGCAACCCCTGGGTCTGACCATCTGTGCTGCATCATTCCATGAAGTCAGGCGCACAGAGGCAATAACACTTTCCACTTTCCGGTCTCCCACATACTCTCGCAGTAAGTTACAAACAGCATTACTATTACTGGTCTTTGTTTGGCTGGCTGTTTGGTTGGTTGGTTTTGAACTTGGAGCTTCACGTGGTTACTCGGACATCTGGGAGCCCAGCTCTCTTTTCCAGCCCAGCTGGCAGGACTGGTAGGAGCAGGGTCAAGCTGTACCGGCTGCTAACTCTGCCACATGCCTCACAGTAGGTTTTACACCAAACACATACATACACTTCAAGACCTCCACATTTCTCCTTGATCCTCTCTTTTCTCATGTCTTCCTACTTTTGAATAACTGTCTAAAAGTCTCATTACTATTCTACCTTTTCAGACAGAATTGACTACCTACTGCTGTGATTCTCCATATTTGGGTAGGTAATTGAGAAGTGGCTCTCACTGAAATATTTTAAGTTATAAAATTGTAGAAGTAACGTGAACATAGCACAGCACATAAAAAAAAGAGAATAAATAAATTTTAATTATCCTATTTACCTACAACAATCTTTGTTATCACTTGGGTATGTGTCTTATAGTCATTTTTCATGTAACTGCCATTTTCTAAATTCTAAAATAGCAGATATAGTATAACAACAACACTTTGTTCTTACATCTCCTGACAGTATGTATAAAACATGTCTTAGTTCTGGCATAGTGTCTTCATAACCATTATTTAATGACATAATAATAACATAGTGAATGAATGTAATCTGCTAAGCCATATTGCTAAACATTTGTTCGAAATGTTACTGTTACTATTTTAGTTATATCAGTGACCTACCATCAGTAATATATATATATATACACATATATGTGTGTGTATATGTATGTATGTGTGTGTGTGTGTGTGTGTGTGTGTATATATATATATAGAGAGAGAGAGAGAGAGAGAGATAGAGAGAGAGAGAGAGAGAGAGACAGAGAGAGAGAGAGGGCGAAAGCACCAAAGGTAAAGAAACCAAGAATCCCACATATCATCACACCTGTGAGTGTGAAAATGTAAATATCAAGCTGAACAAATTATATCGAAATATAGGACAACTATTAAATCCTTAGGTAGGCATCTGTATCAGGAGAGTTTTCAGGTATTTCATTTTCCTTTAGCAGATTATACTCAATCTTTAAGCTTTACTTCTCTATAAGAATGCATGGGGTTCAGTTAAGAAAGTACCTGACAATTTTTACTTAACGTTGTATCATTTCCTGATATAACTGATTTTAAATATTAACGATCTGCATTTTAAACAGCAGGTCCACACGGTGGCGCTATTAGAAAGTGGTAGAACCGTTCAGGGATGAAGCCTAAGGAGGTCTTTAAATCATCGGTGTCTCAGAAGATTCACTTTGCTTTCTAGCTTGTGATATAACTGGTTCAGGTCCACTAAGTTCCCCTAACATGTTGTGCTGTCTCACCACAGGCCCAAGACAATGGAGCTAATCAGTATTGAATTGGGACTTCCAAAACTGTGAGTCAAAACAAGCTTCTTTTCCTTATAAGTTGATTATCTTTTTGCTGTAGTGAAGGAAATTTGATTAACACAACTTTCTGTCCCTTTTCTTACACATTCTTATCCTCTGATGTTGGATGCTCATGGAAGTACGCTGGATGGCATGAGTTACTTTGTGAAAGTCCTCTTAAACTTCTAGAACTAGAACTATCATCCCTTGCCACTTAGAGATAAGTAAATCATCTTACACATCCCAAGAAGAGAAAGTACTAAGAAAAACTGCTTCGTTATAAATAATTTGACATATTCAAAACATATACATAGCGTACAAATGCATATATACAACATACAAGATAATAACAAAAAAGCTCAATGTTATTTTTTAAGAAAAGCAGAAAAATAGAAACGTATGAATAGTTTAAAAAGAATCTGTACTTGTCCCCTTATTGTTTAGGTCAATGAACCTGGCTATTTTCCTGGCCTATGTGCCTTTTATTACATTAAAATCTGATGTATAATATACGAAATGTCAACTATTTTTGAGTACATTAAAGTTCTTTCAAAAAAAAGGATGATGAAAAAATGAAAGAAGTGAACCTGTATTTTGAGAGAGATTTAGAATAGCTGTAATAATTCCTTTTCTCTCCTTAAGAGGTTCTGTTTATATAAGAAGATTATGAAATGCAGTTCCTTATAGAAGTAAATATATCTAGGGTACATTTTTTTTTTTCTGGTACAGCAGATCAAACTCGGGTCCTTACACTTGCAAGGCAGGCAGCGGCACCACTGAGCTAAATCCCTGGCCTAAGATACATTTCTATATGCCTGAAATGTTGAGGGCCTACCTAAAAACCAAGTAAAGAGCTAAACAAATGAGTTCTTATCCTCAAATAAGTCAAAATGTAACTTTTTGAAACTTAGTAGCTATTAATTCAGGTTCTCTTTAAAAATTGAGACGAGAACCAAAGCCAAAGAGTTCTCTGAGAGTTTTGTTAAGATAACAAACTGCTAAGCATTATAAGCAAGTCAGGGTAATACTTTATTCCATTCTCCCATGACTTGATAAAATAAATGGCTGGCTTTTCTATTTTAGTCTTTTTTTTTTTTTTTTAGCAGTTGAATTATACAAATGCCAAGAAAACACAACTAAGACTGTGTCTATGATTAATATTCTTTGGAGAACTAGGCTTTACAGTTGTCACCATAAATGTTAGATATTTATAAATTTAATATGTAACCTTTTCCCTCCCATCTTCTCATTATGGTCTACCAGTTCTCCAATCTATTATTTATAAACGTGGACTTTCCTCAAATGCCTTGCACTAAAAGCTGATAACTATTTTCACTAAAACTTTCTGAGGGTAGAGTGAGTGGGCAACTGATACAAGGAGGAGATTCAGACTATAGATGTTCATCCTGTGCATTACAGCAAAAAGCAGTAAAAACTCCTAGAGTTAGGGCAGCTTATGTCGTGATTTTACAGCTTGTCAGTTTCCAGGTATTCTGCTTTTTAAACCACTTCATATCTATGCAGTGAAGAAGCAAAAATTATGCACAAAACATTCTGTCGCGCACAAAAAGGGAGAGACACTGCTGTTGAGGCTAATTAATGTCTGAAAGCAACTTATCAATACACATGAGAGGTTCTGAATTTTAATTAAAATGAAGGAGGGTAGTGTTTAATTTTCAGTTCTGAAGAACATGCTTAGTACTGAATGCCCCTTAGCTAACTCCTCAAATAGCCTAGAATGAAGTGAGTACGTAGGGCAGTGTGCAGGAGGGTGGTGAGGGGGACCAGGGGAGAGAGCAGGCAACTGGGCCTCCCACAAATTGAGCTGCAAGTTTTCTGCTTGTATTAGCGTGGCCTCACGTGGAGTTGGGTAGACTGCTGTATTTTGCAACCTTAGCTCTCTTCTCTTCTGCTTTATCTCTACCTTTATTGTCCCACCACTTTGCACCACTGAAGTCATGATTGTTTCTTAAGGAAAGCAGTGTAATAGATGGCTTATATATTCTATTGTCAAAGGCCCAGGAATCAAATCTTATTTAATTACTTTCTGCCCATGCATTCTTCAGCGAGTTCATTAAACTTTCTAATTTGTTTTGTTTTTTTTTTTTTCTTTTCTTTTTTGGTCCATAAAATGAGGAAATGGTATATGCTTCATGGAATCAGTGGAGTTTTTAAAAGACGGAATGTCTAATTTAGTGTGTGCAACTGTCACATGTACAGCAATGCTAGTTTCTTTCTACCTGAAAGATATTGGTACCCACGCTTCTGCAGAAGAAGTGCCATTCATCTCCCTTGCTTATCCTGCCCCACTTTATCAATCTAGTCACCTGGGATGCCTGCTATCCTCTCTTTCCAGGTCCTTTTTAATTTCATGCCTGAACTATTTCAATAGTCTTAACTTCTCTCTGATCTCCAGCTTCTTGCTCCTCCCGTCTCTCTTGTTCACTGTTGCCAGACTAATCTTTCCACCTTGTCATTCTCCTGCTTAAAAATAGGTAGCAGATTTCTAACAAATACAAGGAAAATTTGAAACTGCTCACTAACACAGCAGTGGCTTCATCCTATAAGAAACTAGCTAGCATTTGTTTCTTAATATCTTTTAAGTCTCAGGTGTGGGCATGCCATATTCTCTATCCTTAGAACTAAAAGCAAGACAGGCATTTTCATTCACTTTTACAAATAGGAAGGGGAGGATCAGACAGGGTTTGTAATGGAGTAAAATGTGCAGGGAGATGGTAAGGAAGTCTTCACTCGCTTGTTGTTTTTTTTTTTCTTTTTTTAATGTAAAAATGTGAGGTTATTTAATCACGACACACCTACTCCTAAACAATTATAACCTTGCCTTATATAATCTATGCAACTCTGTTTTATATTTCTAATTATTTGGCTCCATGATGACATTCACTACAAAGGTATGAGCTCCGAGTAGAAGGATTATGTCTTTTCCTTCTCTTCATCTCTTGGCACCCACCTGGAAGAACAGAGACTCTCAGTAAAGAGTATATATTGAATGAATGGATGGATTAATTAAAAACAAAGACATTGAAAGCATCTAAGGCAGCCTTTGAGGGCAGGGAACAATATTAGTACAGATTGGGTAACTTTGTTGCAAAGATGGGGAAGGCACTAAAAGATGTGAAAATCAGATGAGAGGTTAGGGATGAAAACGTGTACCTATGTTTCAACTATACCTTCTTTCTTTTTTCTCGTTCATGGTAACATTCTTGTACTACATTGCTTCAAACTTTTTTCTGTATATACCTGTAAATTTTACAGTTTTAAATTGCATGGTGTGATATGCCCCTCCTCATGTTCTATTCTATGCTTAATAATAATTATGAAATGAATTAGGGTTCAACTCCCTTAGTATCTTTACATGAACTTGTGACATTATTACTTAAGTGTGGCAGAAACGTATTATTATCACCGTTATGTCACTCAAAGTCTAATCCTGAGCATACTGCCTGCTTACAGCTTAATTTTCAATTCCCAGTATATGTCTGATATGAATTTTTTTCAGAAAACTAGGAAATAATGAGGACATTAATTTCTGCATTTAGGAATTAAGGTGTGTTCAGAAAGAAAAAATCATGTAATAAATCAATAAAAATAAAATTTAAATAAATGAATTTAATCACTCTCAAATTTAAAAAGAATAGCCCCAAAGGTATTTTTACCCTAACTGCTAATAAAATGTAAACACAGTTAAGCTTTTAAAATGTTCATTTAAAGATCCACTCATACACACAAACACACAACAATGAATTCTTGCAGTGAAGCAGTTTCTAAAATATGCCTATATTTTAGTCTTTTTACAAGGATGTGAATTTCCCTTGCAGTGGAGAATTGGTAATAAACCCTCTCATTGAGTAATGATTAGTGAAACAAGCAAGGAAAAACTGGCTATGGAAAATCTAATTAATACTAGTTAAACAGAGAATGCTGACATTAATCTCAACTCAAAAACAATTCTTTGGTTTGGTGAACTTAGGGGATGATAAATAAAGGGTACTGAAAGACAAATGAAAAAGATTCAAATAAGGAGGGAAAGAATAATTCTAGAAATAGAAGAGAAATGCTGTGTTATTGGATCTTGGTAACTCAATTTCAGTTACCGGAGTTTAGATTACTGATTGTTTCAAATCATAAAGAGTGAGTAACTAAAGAAAAAATACCATGAAGCAATGATGGTTATTTATCATGACCATAAAAAATGATTTTATTTATTGTATTAGACAACTTTCCATTCTTCTTATGAGAAGTAGTACATGTTTCCATTGCCGCATAATTGGTTTCGGCTGCTAGCCGTCTGACAAAGTTAATTATTCCTTGTCTGTGTTGTGGTCCTGGAAGAGGTTTCAGAATCCAGAATTTTTTTTTTTTTTTTTTTTTTTT
>NW_022900917.1:26022469-26041004 GCF_012274545.1 Fukomys damarensis | reverse complement strand
ATTTTTTTTTTTTTTTTTTTTTTTGAGGCAGCTCCATTCATGTCCTAAGAAAGGAAAGTGAATTTTGTTTCTTCCTTTACATAGGAAATACAATCCTCTTACACTATGGACATGGTGAATTTATCTTTTCATTTAAAATATGGCCACCCCCCCCACAAAGAGACAACAATTAGAAAGCATTTATAAACTGTAAGTCTTATAAATACATTAATTTTTAAAATATTTTCTTTTTAATGATCTGAAATCTTTCAGTGGGGAAGTATTTGTATTTTATTCATCATATCTACTCTCAGTGGAGTTGTGGATTTCAGTAAGTGAAAAATTTCTAAATATATAGAATTTTAGTTCCCAATTAAAAATAAATAAGTGAAATCATTGCCAGATAATAAAATGACAATAAGAGCTGTTTACCTAGAGCAATTGTCTGTATACAGTTTTTCTTCCGGCTTAAGACTCCTAAGAGTAAAAGGAGATGCTGATATTGTTGATTTAAAGTACCTGGAAGTGCTGTATTTCAGAGTCAAAATGTTCAAATGTTGACACTGTCATGGAGTTCGACAAATGCTTGCTAGGGAACAAAATGAGAAAACAAAGACTTTCCCCGGCAAAGGGAAATGTGTACATACTGTTTTGTTTCTAGAAACGTTAAATTTCATAAACTATGGCACAGTTTCTTTAAGGTATGCAATCATACAAGGCTTGATGTTGTCAATTGTCCACTATGTGCCCAAGAAACTTCTATTACCATAAAGCACCTCTATGCCCTGACAATTTATAAATGTAAAAATATAACCAGATTTCTGGTCATACTATTATGTGTACTGGTAGAAGTTTAACGCAAATGAGCTTTCGTTGCTTGTAGCATGTATGTCCGAATACCTTATCTTCTTTAAAGGCCCTTCCTTCTGCATGCACTCAGTGCACTGTGCCCACGCAGCTTTCAATCATTCCTCGGTAAACATTTGTCCAGGAGGACTGCTGGGTCATGGGCAATTCTGTTTCTTGTTTTAGGAGGAATCCTCATACTTTTTTTTCACTAAGTTTGTTGGTATATTTTAAGTATACAATATGATGGCATTCATCATTAGGAATTTGTATCATTACGTAATATCCCTTGGTTCTTATCTATTTCCCTATTCCACTGTCCTCTCTTCAACTTCCCCACTCCTCCCTATTTATGAACACATTGTCTCTGTTTTTCCTTTTTAAATATTTATTCCCTTCCCTTTTTTCCTTTCCCCTAACCCTCCCACTTCACCCTTCTCTCTCTACCTTTTCTTCCTATTTCACATTATCTATTATATATTTTGATCCTTATTTACACTTTTAGTTTCTCACACCAGAGAAACTATTTAGCATTTTCACATAGGTGTCCCATATATTTCACTTATGAATATCCTGAATATCCATCCATTTATCTATAAATGTTTCTAGTTTCTTATTATTTATGGATGGGTAGTATACTCAATTTTATTTAAAAAAAAAAACATTTCTTCTTTATCCATTCTCTAGTTGATGGACAATTGGTCTGTTTCCAAGATTTAGCTATTACAAACTATGCCACAATGAACATGGGTGTACATATATGGCTGTAGTATGATTCTTTTAATTCTTTTGGGAAGATATCTGGGAGGGGAATAGTTGGGTTAAATGGGACCTCTAGTCCTAGTTCTTTGAGGTATCTCGATATTGATTTCCATAGTGGTTGCATCAGTCTGCACTCCCACAAACAGTGGAGAGGGTTCCCTTCTCCCCACAGTCCCACCAGAATTGTTATTGGTTGATTTCTTGATAACAGTCATTCTTTCTGGGGTGAGGTGGAATCTCAGTGTAGTTTTCATTTGCATCTCTTAGATGACCAGTGTTTGTTGAACATTTTTTCTTTTGTTTATTTGCTATTCCTGCTTCTTTGTGTGATAAATGTCTGTTCATTTCAGATGCCCATTTTTGAGTTGGGTCTTCAAATTTGAAAGGTCTCATTTTTTTTAAGTTCTGTTATATTCTAGATAGTAGACTTTTGCCTGAGGAACAGTTGGTAATTTTTTTTCTACATTGTGCATTGTCTCTTCACTCTGTCGGTGGTTTCTTTTGCTGTCAATCCACTGGTGTCTGGGTGGGGAGCTGGCTCAGAATTCTCATACTTCTTATCAAAATAGCTGTACCAAAGTGGTACTTTTTGTCCACACTCTCACCTAGACATATTTGTTTTATCTTTTGAGAATAGCCATTTTTAACAGTTGGGACATAATATCTCACTGTAGTATCAATGTACACTTCCCTAGTTAGTGGTGAACATTTTTCCATGTATGTACTGGCTGTTTTCATGTCATCTTTGAAATCAACATTATGAAAGAACATATGAGTTCCCATGTTCATTGCAACATTGTTCATAGTAGCCAAAATTTGGAAAACTTAAGTGTATCCACTGATAGGGTTTTAAAATGTAATAGATCCAAAATACAGTAGAATCATATTTAGCCTTAAAAATAATAAATAAGCATTAAAATGTATACTAGATAATCTGAAATAGGAAGAAATGTTCCAAAGGGGAAGGCAAAGTTGGAGGAGTAGAAGAAAGGAATAATATGAGAAAAGGAAAAAAAGGAAACAAAGTCTTTGCAAATACGAAGGAGTGGAGGGGTGGAAGGGTGGGCAGGGGAATGGGGAAAAAAATAAGAACCAAGATATATCATGTAAAGGTCCAAATTCCCAGTGATGAATGCTATCATATTGTATACCTAAAATGCACCAATTAAATTAATGAAAAAGCAATTAATATGACAATATGAGTGAATCTAGAAGACATCATTTTAAGTGAAGTAAAACAAGTATGAAAATACTAGGACCACACGACCTCATTTACATGTGGAATAAATTGATTCATAGAAGAGCGTAGTAGAATGGAAGCTGAGGGATATGGAAAAGTGGAGAGGAGCTTTGTTAGTTAAGTATACAAAATTTTAGTTAGCAGAAGGAACAGTCTTTTGGCTTCTATCTAGTTGTTCCTCCAAAGCCTCATGTCCTCGTAAGTAGAGCTTTTAGGTGATGGCTGGATCTAGGGTTTGTGAATGTGGATTGAGGTTGTGTGAGTATGCATTAAAGATGTGACAACTAATAATGTGGCTTAGTCCATTGGTTAGTTTAGCATAGTTCTGAGAATGGATGGTAGGAAGATCCACATTGAAGAAGGGTTGCAGCCCGATGGAATAAAAGGGAAAGGGAGGCTTAGTGCTGCTTCTTCACTGCTCACTGCCTCCTGCCTGATCTGCAGTGGGCTGTTTATCTTCTGAGATGCCTGTCTGCGATGCCATCTTCCTGAGAGCCAGCCAACTACAGACTGAAGCCCCTACAAACTGAGGGCCAGAAGAAAGCTTTCTTCTTGAACTTGTGGATGTCAGGTATTTTATCTCAGCAATGAGAAAAATAAACAAGACAAACCAGAAGGCAAGTATGGTCAATAATGTATCGTAGCCAGGCATGGAGAAACATCCCTGTAATCCAGGCACACAGGAAGCTGAGGCAGGAAGATCACCACGAGTTCAAGGCCAGCCTGGGCTACATAGTGAGTTCAAGGCCAGCTAGAATTGTAGAGCAAGATTCTATCTCAAAAAGATAAATAATGTATTGTATATTTCAAAATTGCTGTTTATTCATTGAGTTTATTGGTACTTTTAAAGTATACAGTACAGTTACATTCATTATTGGGATCTTGTACCTTTACATGACGGGTCTTGGTTCTCATTTTCCCCCTACCCGTCTCCTATCACCCGCTCCACACTTCGCTATTTACAAAGACTTTGTTTCCATTGTTTCCTTTTGTTTTATTTTGTCTTTTCCCGTCCTTCCTTTCCCCCATCCTTCCTACTTCCCTTAGTCCTTTAGCCCATTCCTTCCAATTTCACATTATCAATTATACAATTTGAACCTTTTTTACACTTTTAGTTTTTCACACCAGAGAAACTATTCGGTATTTACACGTGTCCTATTTATTTCACATAAGATTGTAGCCTCCATAAACATCTGTTTAGGATAAATGACTCTAGTTTCTCATTCTTTATGGCTGAGTAGTAAAATTTCTGAGATTTAAAATGTTCGCATCACCAAGAAATGATCTAGGTGAGGTGATGCATATTTTAATTAACCTTATTTGCCACAATAAGTAAATTTATTGAAGCATTACATGTACTTCATAAATGTATGCAATTACTATTTGTCAATAAAAATAAAATTTAAAAGTATAAATTCCACAAGGAAGTGACTGATTGGTTATATAATATGTTAAACTAATTTATACATTAATAATGAATAATTCAGAGCTAATGTGTTTTTTCTTCTGAGATGAAGAATTTAGATATTAACACAATTTGTGAGTAGCCTGTGACAAAGAAGTGGGGAGCCCAGGGGTGCTGAACACTTTTCTAGGCCAGCTGGTGAAATGTTAGACTGAAAGAAACTTTTCAGAATTTTCAAATAAATTATTATGGGCATTTAACCTACATACTAACAATGTCAAGCTTATGGATAATTGTTATTTCGTGTCAACATAATAGCACATGGATTTGAAATATTTCACTCAACCTAAATGCAGAAAAATACTAAGCACTTATATCCAGATTGTCAATACTCCAATCACAAATATCACTGTTACAATTATCTCATGTATTGGATGACTGTATATCTCTTTCCATCTCTTGCTGTGCATGATTCCTAAATCTTATAAATGATTTCCAACCAGGACTATTTGAAAATGTGGGCCAGAAGAACTTAGTTCTTGGAGTATAAGATATTAGTTGTGTAGATATCTCATAACAAAGATAAAGTACCACAGAGTGGGTAGCTTAAGTAACAAAAATTTATGTTCTATGAAATCTGGTGGCATCAAGAAATCAACCAATAACAAATATTGGTGAGACTGTGGGAAAGAAACGAACAGTTCATTTTTGGTGATACTGTAAACTCATACAATCACTATGGAAATCAGTTTGGAGAGTGCTCAAAAAAACCCTAAATATAGAAATTGCACTCAACTCAGCTATTCCCATTTGAAATATCTTCCCCAAAGAGTCAAAAACAGCATACCACAGTAATTCATGTACTATGCTTATAGCAACACAATTCATAATAGCTACATCTTGGAAACAGCCTATATTCCCATTAACGGGTGGATAACAAACATATTTATACAAAATGGAGTACTACTACAACATGAAGACAAACTTAAGGTATTTGCAGAAAAATAGATGTATCTTGAGACCATAATTTTAATTGAAGCAAATCAGACAAACAAGCTTTAACATTGCGTGCTTTCCCTTACATGAAAAAGTTAGTTTGAAAACAGAGGATTGAAAAGTTATTTTAAGTATTTTTTGCCATGTTTCTAGTTGTACTCCAATATTGTGTGAGAGCACACAATGCAGCATTTCCATTCATTTCCTTTTGGGGGAGGGGGTATGTTAAGGTCATTATTGTTGAAATGAGCATGGTCCAATTTGAATTTAAAAAAAAATTTTCCCAGAATAGGAAAATCTACGAAGCTGAGAAAGTAGCTCAGTGGTTGCCTAGATGGGGGAATGGGAAATGACAGGCGCTAAAGCGTTTTGTTTATGGAAAGAAAAATAATCTAAATGTAATTGCGGTCCTGGTTCGCAACTCTGTCAATGTGCTAAAATCTACTGAATCTTACTCTGTAGTTTGTAAATTGTGTTGTATACAAATTTAAGTTAAATAAAACTGTTACTTTAAAACTAAAGAAAATGAATCTAGAAGCTAGATGTTAGAGACCTGGGTATTGGCGAGGCTGGTTTCTGTGGAGACCTCGCTGCTGGGCTTGCAGACGTTGCCTGCCTGGTCTTCAGTCCTCACATGGTCGCCCTCCGTGTGTGTATGTGTCCTAATCTCCTCTTCTTCTGAAGACACCGCTTGTCTTGATCTGGTGCCGCCCTAATGACCTTGTTTTAATTTAATTGTCTCTTCAAAGACTCTGTCCAGATACAGTTTCATTTTGAGATATGAAGGAATGGGGCTCAAACAGGAATTTGGAAGAAGACAGGCATAATAGCGTCTTAACTGCTTTTTCCAGTGAACTCCATCTTGAAAAATGTGTTGAATTTGAAAGGTCAGTTTTCAAGAACAGACCAATGTTCTCTGCAGTATTAATAGGTAGGTCCATTTAAAAGCAGAAAGCACACCCACTCATTCTCTGATAGTAAGCGATGTAACTAAATTATTTCAATAAGTCGCTTCATAAATTGTTTCTGTGGAAAATATTTATTATGACTGAGTAAAAATTTTATTTTATATATTTAGTCCATTTTCCAGCTGATCTTTTACTTTTAATGAGAAAGTCTAAATGACAGGGTTCTGAATTTGAATGATGTCTCTAAAGTAGTGTTAGTTATAGCTTGACTTGTAACTGATATAATTTTGTTTCCATATTGATAATATAAGGATAAATGTTTCTGCCTCAAAGCATTTCTTTAAGAATTAATCAAAGAAAGAAAAATTTTTCAGTTTGCTGATCTTCAATAAATGATATTTTCTTTCTCCTTTTTATTGTATTTAATCTGAGTGATGCTCAGTTGATCTTTCATACTGAAATCAAAAGGGTTCCTAAAGGCCTTTCTTTAAAGCAAGCTCTGATAGAGACCTGGAGAGAATGAAGCTCACCATATGCAACGATATTTTTCAAAAGAGAAAATATAAATGTCTTACATTGTTTCTCCTCTGGAAGGTAGACATTGTTGCCTATTTTTTTATTTTTGTTTTCATTTTTGTTTTTGTTTAAAACTTGGGAGAAGTGAATTCAAGGTTAAGTCATAATGTCATAAGATCACCAATAGAGAAATTAATACAATAAAAATATGATTCATAAAGGTCACTCTGAAACATACATAAAAGCAATGATCCCACAATGATTCCTGGATCCACCAATTCTTCTGGAAGTGGCATAACTGATAATTAAGAAAACTGTCATTCTTCATTAATAAATGGTTAAATGGGGCTGTATAGAGCTGTCCTTAATATGTCACATGCTTGATGCATTCAGTTTTGGAGGAGCTGAGGAAAAAGTCCCTGAGATGAAGCATCTAGTGCTCAGCTCTACCTCTGAGAATCTATGTTTAACCTCTGTGTTGAGGAGATGTAAGAGGAAGCCCTGGAATTTCATCTCTTTCTTTTGCTTTCACTCTGAAGGATCTGCTCTGTATTTCTGAGATGGATTCAAGAAGATATTCCTCAGAAAGTAATTTATTTGTAACTTGAGTTAGAATCTAAAATCTGCTACATGATACTATCTATGCAAAAGATTTTAAAGAGATGATTTTCATATATTTGTCAAGTATCAGTCCACATAGTAATACTTATTTATAAATATTTTTAATCTTTTTATTATAAGTAACTTAGTGTTTAAAATTACACACAGTGTAGCCTATGTATGCTGTGTATACATAACTCATTGTAGTGTCCTCCGTTTGCACCACTGCATATAATACAGTCTTATGGATGTCTCCTTTTTCTGTTTTCTAAGGGAGTCATTTTGTTTATTTTCAATAAAGGACTGCTAAAAGCCAATAGGGTATTTCAAAACAAAGGAATCCTTTGAGACCAAAAAAGTTATTTATTTAAGCAGAGCAACTAGAACATCTATTAGTCCATGAAAATACATTCATTGCTTTTAAATGTGCTTTTAAGACAAGGCTTTTGTTTTCTGCTCTTGAAAAACAAAGATAATTCAAAATTTTAAAAGAAGATTGTTTTAAAAGCTAGACTAATATTTTAACTTAGTGGTGTGAATGTTTCTGAAAAACAAAGAGCAGCCTTTCTGTCTAAATTCCTAGCCTAACAGGGGAGTTTTGAGAATAGAGAATGTTCAATGTTCATTCATTTTCTTCAATGCTATTCTAATAATATAACAAAATTTAAGAACATTTATTTAGGCTTCCATTGCCATGTACAATAAAATATTCATAGTTTTTAAGTATATTTTCCAAATTTGAAAAACATGAAGTGACTAGTGTATCAAAACTAACATTGCATTAAATGGCTTCAGTTATAATTCAAGTAATAAATGACATAATCTTTTTATTTGTTGGTACTGGGATCAAACTCACCACCATGTGTTTGTGAGGCAGGTGTGGTGCCGCTGAACTAATCCCTGGCCCTAAATGACATAATCTTGAAAGAAAAAAAAATCATTAATAGCACACTATTTAAATTTAAGATATATTTAATACTATATTACGGAAATGCTACTTTGCTATTCACATGTAGCAATATTTGAAAATTTCTTATTTTTCACACTTCAATTGCTTTTACCTCTGAAGAGAAACAATTACAAATACGCTTCATAATTAACAAATGACATAAATAGGGGACATAGCCAGTATTTAGATACTAAAAACATTTTGATTTATATTGTGCTTAGAATTACAATAGAAGTTGCAAGGTAACACTTTGTTTTGCTCTCACATATACACAAATCTGGTAGGATTCTTAAAATGTAGAAAAAATTCATTGATTAGAGATAAATTAATACATGGTCTCCTTTTACATCTAATTTGTTGTTGATTCTAGGGAAAATCATAATAAATGTTTTTGACAGTATTATACCCTTTTGTTTTGTTTTGTTCTTTGTTTTGAGCACTGGGGATTAGATGTGGGATCTTTTACTAAATTATATTCCTGTACATTTTTTAAAATTTTTCAGACAGGGTCTCACTAAAACAAATAAATAACTCAAAAATTCAGCCCCCCAAATATAAAGACTCAACTTAAAAATGGAAACCTGAAATAAACAGATGTTTATCAGACAAGGAAGTAAAAGCATCAAATAAATACATGAAAAAATGTTCCCCATCACTGGTCATTCAAGAGATGCAGATGAAAATAACACTGAGATTCCACCTCACTCCACAAAGAATGGTTGCTATCAAGAAATCAACCAATAACAAATGTTGGCAGGGTTGTGGGGAGAAAAGAACCCTTCTCCATTGTTGCTGGGAGTGCAGACTGGTGCAACTATGGAAATCAATACGGAGATACCTCAAAGAGCTTGGACTGGAGGTTCCATTTGACCCAGCCATAGCTCTGCTGGGTATCTTTCCAAAAGAATTAAAAGAATCATATCACGGTGATATATGCGCACCTATGTTTATAGCAGCACAGTTTGTAATAGCTAAAACTTGGAAAGAGCCCATTTGCTCATCACTTGGAAACTGGATAAAGAAGACGTGGTTTGTCTATAAAATGGAATAGTACTCAGCCATCAAAAATCAGAAATTAGAGTCATTCGTAGGAAAACGGATACATTTTGAAGATATACTCCTAAGTGAAATAAATAAGTCACACATGTGTGAATACTGAATAATTTCTATGGTGTGAAAAACTATAATGGTATATAAGATCCTAATGGTATAATCGACAATGTGAAAGAGGAAGAAAAGGGATAAAGGTATGGAGAAAGTGGGAAGGGTAGGGAAAAGGAAATAAGGGAAAAGAAAAAAGTATGAGAAAATGAAAAAATGGAAGTAAAGTGTTTATAAGTAGGAAAGGGAGGAGGGGGTGAAAGGAGGGCAGGGGTAAGGGGAAAAATGAGAACCAAGACCTGTCATGTAGTGCTACAAGATCCCAGTGATGAATGTAACTGCACTGTATACCTAAAATATACCAATAAACTGAATGAGAAAAAATATTAGCCAGTATTAGCCCTTCTAACTTAGTATTTATGTGTTTATTAATTGATTCATTATTATTTTTTAATTTATTCATTATTAATTTATTGTACAGTCTAGTAAACCAGGACACAAAATATGATAAACTTTCCTTTAAGTGCTTGAAGAGAGAAGAAAAGGGAAAAGAAAGTGACCGTTCTCCCAATTTTCTAGGTCCAGTGATCATAATTGTAGCATCTAGAAATATGTACCCATTTCCTTAAGTAGTGCCACCTAAATTTTTATAGAAATCTATACTTGAAAGATAATTTCTAATCATCTGTTTGCAGTTGATTTAGGTTATTTATATCTCGGTTTCTATCCCCCTTAAACATTTCTAAATCTTCTATATCCTAGGCTAGCTAGATAGTCTGAAAACAACATAGTTCTGAGATATTAATGTGAACTTCAATTCACATCGTGTTATGTATCTGTTTTGTAGATCTTCAGTTTAGCCCACACCTTCTCCATGTGTATGATGCTAGCTGGAAGTGGAAAGTGTAATATGACACAATTTTCTATGGCCTGTATAGACAGGAACTGACCACGAGATGAGAGGTACTATCAATGAGGTGCAGACATAGAAAACACTTCTGGATGCAGTAACCCATGTTTGTTTCACCTATTTCTTTTATGGATTTTGAAATAAGAAGATTTACAAAATTTTGAAGTTATGGACTTCCTATTATTCATTTGTTCATTCATTCATTCATATTTTATAAAATACACTGTACTGAATTAAGGACATTATTACTGTGCATCTCTTCACCAATTTTTCAAATGATTATGTACATAACTCAGTTCAGTATTTCTTTGCACATCTCCTGTTCTCAGGCTGAGTAATTTCCTTGAATTCTCAGCAATCTGCCTGTCTCAGCTTTAAAAGTGCTGGGTTTAGAAGAGTTTTGATCACTATCTGTTGCTTCTGATTACAGAGGCAGAAAGAAGCTGTGACAGTTGAAGTTGCACCTCCTCTAGTGTAAAGCCCTGTTTATCTGGATTACCTGACTTAAAGTGAAAGTATATTTCAGGTAAACAGTAACTCACAAAGAATAGAAGTGGCTGTGCTAATATCATACAAAATAGACTGTAGATCCAAAAGTTTAGAAGAAATAAAAAAGACATTATATGCAATAGCACATGAAATATATTTTCATTTTTCCCCATAAAAACTAAGATGCATCGTGTAAAAGTACAAGTTCCCAATGATTATTGTAAATGTATTGTATACCTAAAATGTACCAGTAAAAGAATTTAAGAGGAAAAAAACATATTCTTCATGACAATGACATCAAATTAGAAATAAGTAATTAAAAGAAACTGAAAATTCCACAAATTTTTCAAAATCAAACAAAAACTCTTAATCACCCAAAGAAGCAAGCACAGAGGAAATTAGAAAATATTTGGAGATGAATATGAAAAAGCTATTCAAAACCTATAGAACAGAGTGAATTTAACAAATTCAACAAAATAGAATACAACACAGAAAAACTAGCCCCATTTCTACACTCTGACAGTGAACAATGTGAAAAATAAATTAAAATAATTTATATCGGCATCAAATAGAATAAAAATATTTAGAAGGAAATTTAACAGAAACATCACAATAGACTATAGAATCCTAAAATAAACCCTCCTATAAATGAGAAAATGGTAATCCATATTTTCTAGAATTAGGGTTAGGGTTAAGGTTAGGGTGACGACTAGGACTAGGCCTAGAGTTTGGGTTAAGGTTTGGGTTGGGTAAGGGTTAAGGTTAGCTTTAGAGTTAGTGTTGCAGTTAGGGCCAGGATTAGTGTTGGGTTAAGTTTAGATTTAGATTTAGGATTAAGTTTGGGGTTAATTTTTTATCAGAGTTTGAATTAAGACCTATGCTTGGTCTTGGGCTAGTGCAGGATTAGTTAGGTTTAGTGTGATGGCTACTCTAAAGGTAAATTTTAGTGCTAGTTAAGACAAGGTTTGGGGTTAGGGCTAGGGTTAGTCTTTGGTCCAGGGTTGGGATTAGTCCTGGGGCAGGATATAAGTTAAAGTTAGAGTGATGACTAAAATATGTTTATTGTTATGTTTAGGGATAGGGTTAGGATTAGATTTAGGTTAGGTTCAAGGTTAGTTTCTATGGCAGGATTTGGTTTTGGGTTAGGGTGAGCCTGAGGAATAGGGCTAGGATTAAGCTTTAATTTAGGTTAGGTTTGGGTTATTATTATGGTTATGGATAGGGTTAAGTTTAGGGTTAGGGTTAGGGTTAGGATTAGAGATTAGAGTTCATGTCTGAGTCAGGGTTATATTTAGGGTTAGGTTTCGTTTGAGTTAGAGTTATTATTATGGATAGGGTTAGGGTTCATGTTAATGTTAGGGAATAGAATTAGGGTCGGATTCAGGGTTAGGGTTTTTGCTGGGGCTAGGGCTAGGTATAGGGTTAGTTTTAGGGTTAGGGTTGGGTTAGTGTTATGGTTATGGATAGGGTTAAATTGAGGGTTAAGCATTAGAACTAGGGTCAGAGTCAGGGTTATTTATGACTAGTGCTAGGGCTTGTGCTAGGGCCAGAATTGGGGTAAGTGTTAGGTTTAGGATTAGGATTAGGTATAGGCTCTGTGTTTAGCATAGAGTCATGACTTAGGGTTAGGTTTGTGGTTATCTTTGGATTAAGTTAGATTAGTTATTATTGTTTGGGTTATTGTTAGTTATAGGCTTTTTATTAGTATTAGTGTTAATATTAGGGCCAGGATTTAGCTATGGTCAGGGTTAGCTTCGGTCATGTTGGAGTAGGGCTAAGTTTTGGGTGAGAGCTATAGCTAGGACTAAGACTGAGGATAGGCCTAAAGCTAGGCTATAACTAGAGTGAGAAGTATGATTGTGGTTTTAATGAAGGCCAGTGTCAGAGATTAAACATAGAGATAAAGTTGGGCTCAGACATAGGCTAAAGGTAGTGTTAGGTGTCAGGCTAGAGCTACCTTTAGGCTTATGTTTAGATATTTAGCATTTGCATCAGGGTTAGGGTTAGTTTTAGGGTTAGGGTTAGGTCTAAGGCTACTATTATATTTAGGGTTAGAGTTAGGGCTAGAGTTAGGATTGGGTTAAATTTAGGCTTAAGGATAGATTTAGAGTTAGGCATTAGGTTAAATTTAGGGTCAATGCTAGGATTAGGTCTAGGGTAGCTTTAGGGTTCATCTTGGCTTACTGCAAGGCCCATGTGTAGACTGGAATATGTTTAGGTCTAGGATTAAGGTTTGAGCTCTAGTTAGTGCTAAAGTCCAGTCTATACCTTAAGTAATTGTTAGGGTTTAGGTTAATTTTAGGCTTGGATTAGGTGTATTATTAGTGTTAGGACTATGATTAGGTCTAATATTCAAGCTATGGCTAGAATTAGGGCTATGTTTAGGTCCATGGCCTACATTAGGGTTAAGATTTCTGATTGGGCAGAGTGTAAGCTTAGGGTTACGTTATTGTTAGGGTTAGATATTGGGCTTTTATTAGAATTGGTTTAAGATTATAGAGTTAGTCTTATGTCTCTGATTAAACCTTGGATGATTGCTCGTCTTGAGGCTAGCCCTACTAGTAATTCTAGGACTAGCACTAATTTTAGGGTAGTATTTAGTGTTTAGAGGTATGGATAGGCACAGGACCACTTAAAAATTTAGTGTGTTAAGGTTAGACCTAGTGCTGGGTTAGGTTTAGATTTAAGTTTAGGTTTCAGGTTAACATTATAATTTAGAGTTAGGATTAGGGTGAATGGTAGGTATGGTCCTAGGGCTAGGTTTAGGATTAGATTCAGGATGAAAGTTAATTTAATTTTAGGGTAAGAGTTTGGAGTAGGTCTCTTTTAGGGTTAGAACTGGGTTTATGGCTCAGGCTAGGACTGGTTTTACGGGGGAAGCATGGTTTAGGGCTGGGAATAGGCTTAGGGTTAGTGTTAAGGTTTTTGGTACTGGGGATTGAACTCAGATTCTTGTGCTTGCAAGGCAGGCCACCAAACTGCTGAGCTAAATCCCCAGACCAAGTGTTAAGTTTTGATTAAGAGTTGGCATTAGGGTTAGAGACTGAATTAAGTTAGGACTAGGGCTAGAGTTAAGTTAGGATTACTTTCAGTGTTAGAATTAGTTTTATGATAATGATTCAGTCATGTTAGGTATAGATTTAGCATTAGAATCCCTGGTACAGTTTGGGTTATGTTTAATGTTAGATTTAATGATATACACATATAATGAAGTTTTATGAAGCCTTCAACAGAAAACAAATTCTATTGTAGGATACAATGTGGATGAATTTTTAAAACATTTTATTACGTGAACTACATGCGTCAGGCACTTAGTACAATCATAATTACAGAGATAAAATAATGGTTGCCAGAGGCAGGTGCCAGGAGGGTGTGGAGTCATTATTTAATTTGTATTTAGTTTCATTTTTACAAAAAGAAACAAATTCTGGAGATGGAGAGTAATGACCAGTCTCACAAAAATATGAGTGTACTTAACACTCCTAGGTATTAAAATAATCTTGCTGCTGAGTAATATCACATAAGTACTTACACATTTTTTGAAAATTAAGATTGTGAGTTTGTTATATATAACATATAGAAAGAAACAATAAAAAGCTAAAACAAGAGAATAATTTCATTATATAAGCAAACATGAAAGATTTCCAGTAGTTTCATTTGAAATATTAAGAATTACAATGAAGAACTGAAATTACAAAGCCTTACATTATTTACGACCAACCAAATAAAAGCAACACATGAAATAAAGGCTTATATTTTTCCATAAAGAGATAAAGGTGCTGACACAAGACTTCAGCTGCAATATAGGTTAAGTAATCTTTTTGTAATATGATCTATGAACTTAATCAGAAGGCAAAATAATATTGTTAAAAATATCTTGCAAGCATTAAATAATCAATCTATCCATCAAATTTCAGAAGATTGAATATTTACCTGGTAGAGGCAGTTACGTGTGCCTCTCTATACATAGGTAACATTCTGTGAGAATGTGATCTTACTGCCCTCTAATGGGTGGAATGTAGTAAGAATTAGTTCAAATTGTATAAGAAAGTACCTAGTATTGATAACGGTTAACTTTTGTTACATTTACTGAAGGATTTCCATTTTATAAAATAATTTTTCATATCCCTTTAAGGAAATAGAATTATTTATAAGATTTTAATACAGAATTATAAAATTAAAAAAGAGGAATGTTCATGTTTACAAAAGTTAAATGCAAGATCTAAAATATCTATAGAATATTTTTATGTCTTACAAATATGATTTTGATAACAGATTATACTACTTAGAAGTTAGACAATCGTTATAACTTGTAAACTGATACTTCAATTGTCCATTTCAATGTACATAAAATGTATATTTCAAATTCTTCATTAAATGGTCTAATAAACTAATTGGATCTGTACTCTGTTAAATGATGCTAAAAATAATGTTTGTTTTCAAATAAATTATTTGTTTTTCCCTTTTCATATAGAAAACATTAAGTGGTTACTGTCTTTGAGTGTTATGCAATGAATGTAGCACTGTAGTCCTCCATGAGAGCTTCTGGTCACACCTTCACTTAGTAGATGTAAAAATCTCAGGCAGAAAGAAGTGGGAATTGCAAGTGTTTATAGCTTCTAAAAGAGGCAAGACTAGATTAAAATTTTTCTATTATATCAATGTTCCTCAAAATGTGTTCTCAAGTACAGTCTCAAATATCTGAAGATATAGACACATAGATAAAGCTGTAATTTCATTTTGACTTTTTTTACTTGATCAAATTTTCTTATATGTATTCTCATGAGGAAGATCATCTAAACAATCACTGAAAAGCAGCATCAACACACAGTGCAGGGCGTACATTTATTTTTGAGGTCATGGTCACTAATGTCACACAAAATCAGAATGCTGTCACTTCAATCTTTGTGAAATAAAGTTAAAAAGTGAATCCATTAAAGAACGCTGCAGGCAGGGTTAACGCACAATGCCGGCCATGCTGGTCCTAAGAGAACCTATTCACTACCTCTTAAAAGCCAACTTTGTACTCATTCAAAAGTGTACACTGTAGTATTCCATATTCTGAAGTAAGGCAGAGGCAACAGCTTTTTTTCTATATTATAGTTTTAATTGTGTTATATTTTAATATACATTTCAGCAATATGCAATAGTATCTTTACCTTCAAAATTGCAAAAAAGAGAAAGATATTAAAAGATACCTCATTAATTATGAGACTCATTTATTCCAAACAGGCAACCAAGTTCTGAAGTAATTACTTCTATAGACAGCCTCCTCTTTAGTTATAGTGAAGTTATGGAATAAAGTTAAAATTTCATGTTACATTTTGGGGCTCTAAATCTAAATTAGCAAACCACAACTCATTACTGATTTATTTTATTGGTTTTAAAATCTTTCTTATATTTAATATTTAAACCTCTCTTGGTTTTATAGTTCTATAATGTATATAAAAATAGAGGATCTAAATGTAATTTTATGTTTAAATATACTTTCACATAATTTCCTGATGATATAATTAAGTAAATTTGGAGAACTAATCAATTTTTCTTGAATAATGAAGTTTGAAAATATTTATTATGACAAGAAGACATTTGGTAATAGGAAATACATATTGGTTCAATCTCAATTAAACCCAAGCAGTTTAATTAGTGGGTATTGAAAACTTGATTGTACACTTTATATAGAGAGACAAAAGACTCAGAATAACCAACTTGGTATTAAAGGACAAGGTCAAAATGTAGAATTGACATAACTAAACTTCAAGAGAGACACAAACTGATACTTTCAACTTCAACAAAATTAAAAAACTTTGCTCTGTGAAAGACAGTATCAATAGAATGAGAAGACAAGCTACAGACCAGGATAAAATACTGCAAAAGGTATATCTCAGAGGACAGCTAAACAAAATGCTGGGGGTTTTTTGTTTGTTTTTGTTTTTTTGTGGTACCGGGGATTGAACTCGGGTCTTTGCACTTGTAAGGCAGGCCACCGAATTGCTGAGCTAAATCCCTGGCCATCAAAATGTATTTTTTAATCTTGAAGTTCAAAAATAAAAACAATTTCATTAATAAGTAAACCAAAGACAATGGCTGTTTTACAATAGAAGATATAAAGATGATAATCAAGTACATGAAACTATCCCATACCGTAAATTATCAGAGAAATGCAAAAGAAAACAACATTAAAATACCACTACATATATACATACTAAACTAAAAAAACTGAGAACACCGACTACATCAAATGTATGTGAAAATGTGGAAGGAGAGAGAATTTCATTAACTACTGGTGTGAGTATAAAATAGTACCACCTCCTTGAAAAAATGTTCAGTGGCTTTTTATAGAACTGAACATAACCTTGTATAGTATAGCAATTGCAGTCTTTGATTTTTATCCAAAGGTGCCACAAAAAATAATATACAAGGGCTTTTTACCCTTTATTTTTTTACACTTTATTTATAATTGCTGAAACATGTATGCAACCAAGATAACGTTTAGTTAGTGAATGTGTAAATAAACTGTGGTATGTCCAAAAATGGAAAATTGCTGAATGCTGAAAAGTGACGGCTATCACTATGAGAAGACATGCAGTAGACTAAATGCATGTCAGTAAATGAAAGAAGCCCAGACGAAAAGGTATATATCATATGATTCTAACCATATGATATCCTGGGAGAGATACAAATATGAAGACAGTAAAAAGGTCAGTGTTGCTAAAGCAGAGATGAAGGGAGAACATAGAGGATTTTAGGATGGTGAAAAAACTCTGTATAATTCTAAAATGATGGTGGATATATGTCATTATTCATTATATTTTCTTCAAACCTATAGAATGTATAACATCAAAAACAAACTCTAATGTGAACTATGGACTCTGGGTTTTAATAATTTATCAATGTGGGTTCCTCAGTTGTGATAAAAGTACCACATTCTGCTAGCAGATGTTGATAATGAAGGATGGTGAATCCATCAGTGATGATATATGATATATGCAAGATCTATATACCTTCAACATGGCTTATAGAAAAATCTATGTACATTCTACAGTTTTACTGTGAGCCTAAAACTGCCATAAAAAGTCTATTTTAAAATATACACACATGCATTGGAAAAGATGGGAAGAGAGTAGAATAAAGGCATAAAAATATGGTCAAAGTAAAATTGCTTTGCAAATAAATTTAAATTTGCATGCTTCAAATATTTAAAATTATTTTGTCGACCTACTCAAATAACCTGAGCAAATGATTCATATTAGGAAAAACTCAAACAATAAATGTGCACCTGATCAGAAATTTGAGTCCTTCTGAATCTTACTAATATTATCACTGTATAATGGTATGTTTTCATTTTAGTGTATAATAAAACAAAATGTATTTAGATAACCTTGGTTCCTACCCCATGTGCTCTTCAGAGGGAAAAAAGTGAAGGGAAGGACATACAAACAAATTAATGTTTTAATCTATGGCCACGTGTCAAATAAAAAATGAATAAAACTTGAATACTTCCTATTATAATTTATATCTAAAAAGTCCTCCAAAAAGATCATATATTTATATGTGGAGCTTTTCAGTGGGAGTGGACAATATTTGTCAGTGTATAAATCAACTGATGAGTTTGTAGCTGAGTGTGCTCTTAGGAGTTGTCTTGGCTGAAAGAAGTGAGTGGTCGGATATGGTGGCACACACCTGTAATCCCAGCACTTGGGGGGCTGAGGCAGGAGGATTGCTGTGATTTTGACACCAGCCTGGGCTACATAGTGAGTTCTAGGCCAGTCTCAACTACATAGTAAGACCCTGTCTCAAAAAAAAAAAAAAAAAAAAAAAAAAAGAATTCATT
>NW_022900917.1:26006289-26022335 GCF_012274545.1 Fukomys damarensis | reverse complement strand
CAAAAAAAAAAAAAAAAAAAGAAAAAGTGATTCATTGGGGGTGTAACCTGGATGAGAGTACTGATGTCTCCAGCTCTTCTTTCTTTGCTTCTTGGCTGCTGTGGGTTGCAAAGCTTTCTACTGTCATTACATTTCCAACCTGAAGTCAGCCAACCATGGACTGCACCCATCACAACGAAACTAAAATCCATTTCCTTTAGGTTCTGAGGGTTGAGTATTTTGTACCAGTGCTGAAAAGTGAGTAGTTTTGATATACAGTTTACATGGAATTCACATGGTATACATGATGCTCTAACACAAAAGAGCAATTCATTTCTTTTATGTATTACTTTGGTAACAAAACACTATGTTAGGTAATTTATCTATCTTAAATATTGTCCTTGATATTTTTGGCATTTTTGTGCCTCCACATCACATACTTATACTTCCTTATTTGGGCTTTCCTACACAAGAAAGGGCACAAAGAATTCTAGCTCTGCCCCCCCACAACCTTTCTTTTAAGTACTTTCTCCTGGTAAATTTTTCAATATTTGAGATTTTATCAGTTGTGTTGAGAATCAGTACAGACACTACTTTTTAAAAACAATTTGTAATATGCGTACAGAAAATCTAAAAAAACACGTATTGCTTCTTTTTCAGTTATTTCAGTGACTTTCCAGCTTTAAATTTGGAGGCAAATTTTCCATAAGAGGATTAGATATCATTATCTTTGAATGCTGATAAAGTGTTACAAGTTCCACTAATTCACAATTTCATATCATATACACTACATACTCAAAATTTTTCACAGCATATTAACAAAATTAGGCAAATAGGCCTATCATGACCACAAAGGATGCCACAGACCACACACAATTCTGACAAGAAACTATCTCCTGCTTGTTTTTTGATAGGAATAAAATGTAATGATGATTTTATTTTTTAAGATGTGGCAATTGTTTTACTCATTCATTGCTGTGTAAAATTTGATCAAGGTGGGATAAGGATTTGAGAAACTAATTTTGTAGTTTCTAATACCTAGGAAAAGTAACTTGATCAAACTTTTATTTTCTTGAAATCTAAAAGATGTATATTTAGTGTTCATTAATCTATACTTTAATATAGAGCAATTCAACTTTTGAAGAATTTTTTATTGTGCAATTAACGAAAAGCTCTTTTTACAGCTGATTATTAAATACTTTCCTACTAATTATTTACTGAGTACTTAAAAGACATTAGGATGAACGAAGCCCAAAATTATATTTCAATGGGATGCTGCTAGTTAGTTACCTGGCATAAAGAGCACAATAGTATCATATTGATTTTAACATGAGATCTGTGCTTATCTCTGTCTGACTTAGAAGCATTTAAATGTAAGGCAGCAATTGCAGGTAAACTGACTACACAGAGGTAATTTCATATGTTTCCTCTTTTTTACCTTCCATCATGTTCTTAATTGAGTTTGTTCCTGATAATACACTATTACATTGCCTAGAACCTAAAGACAGCGACAATTTGAGATATGTCACTTTCATGTGTCACTGAACACACACACACACACACACGCACATGCACTCACACACCCACTACCATTATGTCATATTCTGTCAATGTGAGTACTCATCCTCTTTCCACCAGTATGAAAATGTGAAAAAAATGAACATCTATAACTAAGAAATATTCTATTTGCTACACTTATGGCTATGACTTAAAATACCAGCAACAACTAATTTCAGCTGTGAACTCTAAAGTTTGTTGTAACGCTCAGTATTGACAAGTGTATGTTTGCACCATTAAGTACCTATTTTTGTGTAAAAATGTGGTAACAATATGTATATTTCTTAAAATCTTAGCATCCATTGTAATGGCTACTTTTGTTATTGTAGTAAATTCTGAAATTCTGTATATAAACCTAAAAAATCAATTTAAGTGAAGCTAATAATATTTGCTTAGAATTTGTATTCTGTAGCCAAATTTTCAAACAACTAAACATGACTACATTATTCAAGATATATTTGAAAATTACCTACTTTAGATGTTAAGTAAAAATAATGAACAAGTGAAAATTATTTATAAATGCACAAGTATATATGTATATACACAAAAAGGTTAAAACTTCAGACATTAGTGAATCTAATGAGTTTATATCTGACAATGCTATTTCTCATGGTTAATATTTATAAAACTGTCATGCAACTCAAACGTTACAGATAAAGTAAACTAGCTTCATCAGAGATAAACTGCTTTCACCAGAGTAAGCTTTCAAATTCTAAATTTTTATGAAATATCAAAGATCATAACTTAACCAGAAGATGATGTGATCATTGAAAAAGCATTCAGCCATGTTGTTCCTTAGTGAATCTGACAGGCTTGAAATTCAGGGAAGCTATCAATGGCTGTCAGGGCTAGCAGCAGGGAGCAATCATGGTTGATATAATCTAGGATTCTCGTCAAAGATCCTTGGCAACAAGCCAAGCAGATTGCAAGCTTAAAAATCAGTCCATCCATCTGCAATAAAATTGCTTAAATCTATCCAAAGATTTATCTAATCAATTGTCATTTTAGTGTTGTTCATCAATCTTTTGCTAACAAATATGCTACAATAACCTATATCTCATCTTTTCAATATTTCATATTTTAGAAATTATCTTTATTTTATTTTATATTTCAATCTTGTCAAGTAAAGAGTAATGTGCATACATATCTGTATCAAATGTTGAGCCAGCTGTTTGCCAGCCTTTTGGACAGAATCCAGAAAGAAAATGTGAATTTTATCTTAAAGCTCAGGTTATTCATATCTAGTTTGAGAATTAGTTTTTGTCCCTAATTGCCTGTCATTTTATGCTAAACATATATTTTACTAGAGTAAGAATGTTAAGTAGATCACTTAAGGTCTACATTCCATTTTCCTTATTTTTCTTCCACTTTAGCTAACATTTTAAATGGAATTAGATGAATGTGTTTCACTGTACCACTTCAAAATCAAATAAGGCCATAGGGAGGCTGTTTTCTGCATCTGAACTCAACTAACTTTAATATCTTTATGATCAACTAGTAACTGAATACTCCTCTGCACCCTGTGAAATTAACAGACAGCCATTTGCATGCAGGTCAAGGATAGCATACCAATGGAATATTTGTATAATTTCTGTAGTTTCCAGTTCCCTGTGAACAAAGCGGGAGAGATGAACCATCTTAAACAATGTAACAGTAATATTATAATACCCCAGTGCTCCACAGAGACCCACTTTCTCCAAGTAGGAAATCTAGTCTTAGCACATATGCAAGACATGAGGAATCACAGATGTTTGTCACACTTTGTAGATGTGTTGGATGACATTTCATGATGCTGAGAAATGTTCTGAGCTATTTTCAGAAGAAAGCACAAAACAAAAAAGGTAGGAATGTATTCATGAGGTTAAAATAGTGTAGCTAGGATTGTTTCAACATCTTGCTAGATCCTCCAATATATGCAAAAACCAAGGATGGAAAAAATTACGGCAGTTTCCCTCTTGTATGGTCTTCTGTATAATTAAATCAATTAATAGCTGTGTAAAGCCATATAAATACTTATCATTGTTGTATCAATGTCTTTCATGTATATTAAATACTAAACTTTATATACACATTATTTTAATTCATAAACAAATAGTTTAACATTTATGATCTGAGATCTTGAAACTTGACTAAGGATTTAGTTATGTTGCTAAAATATCACACCATTTTTTGATTTTTCAGTGTACTTATCAGCTTTGTGTTACTGCATTGAAATATCAAGGAAGCTAACATAAAAATAAAAGGTTTATTTAGTTTATAGTTTTGAAGGTTAAAACCCAAGAGTGGGCAATTGCATTAGTTTGTCCTTGGTGAGGAAAATATATAGCAGCCTATCATAGGTGTACCATGTCTAGGAGCAAGCAAACACATCTTCAAAGGGAGATAGAAAGAAGATAGATCTAGCTATGCTGGTCCTTCTACTAACATTCATCTGATGATAACTACTAAAGAGGCCACATGTGAGACACCTTATGCCTCCAGTCACCTTATGATATCCCACTAGTCTACACCTTCTGTAGGTTCTACTACCTTCTTGTAGGACCATTCTGGGATCCAAGTCTGTAATCACAGTGTTCCTTTAAGGACACACAAATCACACCTAAATCATAGCAGTTAGTCATCCTCTTTGAATTATTTAATGACGGATTTAAGATTTATTCTTGTTCAAAAATTCAAATAATAAAAAGTAATGAAAATGTACTGTGGTTATGAATAAAACAACAATAAGATTTATACTCATTGTATTTACATATTACTAAGAAGTATAAGTGGAAGAAAATAAGTGGTCAAAGAAATAACCACAATATGAATTAAAACTAATAAGATTGATATTTGGCAAATGAGAGGCAATCAATAGACTCTTATTAACTACAATTGCCTTAATGCACACAGTTGGGTACTCTAGTTAATATAATTGTTAAATTTAAGTTTAATTTTCTCTGAATATGTGAGTTATTGCTTAAACCTGTAAAGATAGTTACAAAGCTTTGTTGTTTCTTCAGAACTAAACCTTCTCTAGACTCCTAAACTTTATTCTTCTGAAAGTCATTCTTTATATTGTTCTTTCTCCTTTCTGCTTTTCAACATGTAAAATACTTTAATTCTGAAAATTCTCATTTCTCATATTTTACAAAGCTAAAGCCATTCCATGCTTTCCAGTCTTGGGTTGAGCTTCAGTTGTTTGACATTATGAGATATATTTCACTTTTTGCAAATGAATCGAGTTTATTTTCCAAATCACTAGAGCAATTTTCCTGTTTCATATTCAGCTAACCAGAAAGCAGCTGCCATTTTTTTTGTTAGAAAATGCATATGAATATCTTGATGGAATTTGTTTAGGTTGAAAGCTGATAATGGGAAGCTAAGGCTTTTTTTTAAAGAATAGTCTCAAGAAAATAAAACAATAAAATAAAATAATTGCGCCAAAAAAGTGTCAGGGTTTATTTATTCACAAATGGTGAATCAGGAAATTGCTATGTGAATGAACTGCTATTAGTGAAGTCATTGCCAAAGGAACAGAGATTTATTTTATTATTCCAATTTAAGTAATCATTATTTTATGATGTGGTCCCAGTGGATCCATAAATAAGCTTATCTGTACTGCAATTATTGTACCCAACAAGTGTTGCTATGGGATTTTGTTTTGGTCTTATTTTTCTAATTCTAAAATATAGAATATTCAGTTGGTTCTGTTATCTTTTTTCCTTCTATTCAATTAACTATTTAATTTCAAGTACCTCACCACGTCATCTTATTTATTTATATGACTTTATATTTAATTTATAATTAAAATGCTAGGAAACTCATGGTAAGCTTTTGAATCTCAATAAAACATTAAAAATAACAATATTAAAGTAAGTAGTGCAATCTTAAAATACTTTTTTCTCATAATCTCTGAAGAGTTTCTTACATTTCTAGAATACAATGTATTTACCAACATGATAAAAATTGTTACTGGAAAATAGTGTTTAATATTTCTGGAAGGAAACTTCTCCACCAATAACCTTTTTCCATGTAGGATTTTATTATAGTTGTCCCATACTTTGTGTCTGTGATGCAGTCCTAAATTCCAGCTATTTCAGGTGACAACATTAAACAGGAGTCTCCATCTCACTTAAAATGATGCATGTCAACCCGAAGCACTTAGTCAAGAACAATTTATAACAAACATATTAAGATACAAGCAAAGATTAAAATATAGTTTGTTCTAGAAAGTTAGAATCTTAAAATGTACAAGATATTCTGTTGCAACGACTTTAATGAGGAGATGTTATGTGAATGTTACTGTTATGCCCACTGTACTGTACAATATGAAAGCTTAACATCTTCTGTATGAGTCTTGTCATAGTAAAGATACATTTTTTAAAGTTATTTTAAAGTTAAATGATTTTTTTTTTTGCCCTTGGGCCTTCCATGATCCATAGCATAAGTCATTTATTTAATTCCAATTACAATGATTTTTAAAAAGAGCAATATATGAAGATAAAATTTTGATTCCTGTAGGTATTTTTCATAGAAACAAAACATTTATTCTTATGTCCTATATAAGGTTGATATTTGGAAGTAGATGAAATAGATGAAGCATTATTTGCCTTATCACAGTCTTTGTATAGAAAACAAGCCAAGAGACCACTGAGGACTGCCGAGTCACGACGTGGAGCAAGGCTGCTTCCCCAACCCCAGCTCCCCAGGCCTCCAAGTGGAGCAGACCTGTAAGAACTGCCTAGCAACATGGGTACCCCCACAGCATCACAACCCCCACCCCTGTGCTCTTACTGAGCTCCAGAAGATAGAGCATAGCTGAACCACTGCAATAAAGGCCCACCAGACCAGCACTGAAGGAATCACCACCTCCCATCCAAACCTGGACTATCTTCGGGAGAAGGGCAGCTAAAACCTGCAGTAGAGCTGTGAAGAGTTTAACCCTGTAGGAGGTCAGGGAGAACAACTTGGGCCTTTGAAGCCAGAAATCAGCCTGAATTTCAGGCAGCTGCTACTGGCTTGCTGAGACTAATTGACTTAGATCTTCACATTGCTACCCACATGACCTACTGCAAGAGCAGAGACACACCCTGAAGGAGGCCCTTCAATTCCATTTTTTAAATAATTATTTTTCTTTCCTTCTTTTCCTCTTATTTTTAATTTTAAATTTTATTTTTCCCCACTGTTGAAATTCTTCCTTTTTTCTTTCTTCCTTTTCACACTCAGTCTCTTGCTCTCCCACATTGTTTTTCAACTCCCTTTTTTTGTTTCTCTTCCTGCCCTAATTTGATTTCTTCTTTCTTTTTCTTTTCTTCTATTTCCTTCTCTTGATTGTCATTGGTTTCAAAGGAAAATGAGTACAATTTATAGCTTCCTCATTACTGTTATTCTGTTCTTGTCTGAAAACAGTGTTCTTTCACTCTGTCTTTCCCTTTTGTCTTCAACAGTTTCCCAGAGTTTGTGTAATCTTCCTGTGCCCTCTGGCTTCACATGAAACCTTCTCCTATCCTTCTACCTATCTATTCCTCTTTTCACAACTCCTTCTAAGGCCCCATCCTGAAGGGTAAAGTTGCTATGTTGAAGTGTTTATACACTTTAAACATATTTTGGGCCAGTCCTCAATTTTTGAATTAATTCAGATGGTTAAAGGTGATAGATTAATAACTACCACAAATTCTCATTTTCTAAGCTGTGTTTGATGCTGTTGTGTTGCTGATTGCATCACTTGGGCTAAGGTGTTGAAGTTGATTTAATTGGTTGTCCTTCCTGATATTATAAAAATGAAAGTGTCTCTCAGTCATTTTTAGAGACTCAAAACCTAAATATCAGCTATATCTGGAAAATCGAAGTATTAATCCAGGAATTAAACCAAGGACAGTACCAACAATGAAATTAAAATTGAGAAAACACTTAAGCAAGGCACACATACAGGCTTCCTTCTAACCAATGGCAAAATATAGGGGAAAAGAGATAGAAAAGTCTGACAATCAAGCACTAGGATACCCTGAATTGATAGCACAGAAGTAACAAAACAGATGAATGAGGCTCTAGAAAAATTCAAAACAGAGACAATCTCCCAGATAACTACAGAGATGGTGAACACAATCAAAGAAATGATTATGAGAGCCTAGAACAGAAAGAGACAAAAAAATGAGTTCATGATAGAAGCCATGAATGCCAAACATAGGAAAGAAATGGAAACCATGAAACAGATTCAAATAAATATTCATGAAATTTAAAAAAAAATATCTATTGGAAGTATACACAAGATTCTGACCCATTCTGAAGACAGAATATCAGATGTAGAAGACAGAATGCCAGTTAGTGACCATGAAAAGAGAGATCTCTTAAAAATAGTAAAGGACCATGAGAAAGCAATCCAACAGTTCCTAGATGACGCAAAGTATAATGTAAGACTGATATGAGTTCGTGAAAAAGCAGGAGAAAGTGCAAGTGACATAAAAAAATTTGTTCACAGAATTAATGACAGAAAACTTCCCAGAGCAAAAGTATTGGACATACAGATAATTGAGGCATTTAGGAAGGACTTCAATTAGCTGTGATCAAAGAAACAATCTACACCTAGACATATAATAGTCAATATCCCAGAAACCCAACAGAAGAACAAAATACTGCAAGCAGTTAAAGAAAAGAAACAAATCACAAGCAAAGGAAAGTACATCAATCCCAGTAGACTTTTCAACACAAACCCTCAGGTCAAGGAGAGCCTGGAGTGAAGTATTTCAAGCCCTGAAAGAAAACAATCTCCAACCTAGATTGATGTATCCTGAAAAACTCTGTTTCAGAATGGATGGGGAAATAAGATACATTCATGACCAAGAACACCTGAGAACCTTCATGAATACAAAACCAGCACTACAAAATATTCTAAACAATAACCTAGAAAAAGACAATGAAGGTCACAATATCATGAGGCCCAACAGAGCAAATCAAGTAGGCAAAATAAGAAACTAAGCGAGGAGGGGGTGGTAAAAAGAGCCAAGAACAGGACAATAATGTGACAATGATAAGTCAATACACATCAGTTATAACCATGAATGTCAATGGCCTCAATTCACCAATCAAAAGATATAGACTGGCCAAATAGATTAAGATGCAAATTCCAACCATATGTTGTATACATGAAATGCACCTAGTTCAAAAGGAAACTTATGGACTGAAAGTAAAAGGATGGAAAACACTTCTCCATGCAACAGGAACCCAGAAAAAAGCAAGACTAGCTATCTTATTCACAGACAAAGTAAATTTCAAACCAAAACTAATTAAGAGATACAAAGAAGGTCACTACTTCCTTATAAAGGGAACAATTCAATAGGAAGAGAAGACAATTACAAATAAATGTGCATCATTTTTTTTTGTACCAGGGAGCAAAATTGGGTTTTTGGGTTTATCAGGCTGGAGGTGGAACCACTGAGCCAAATCCCCGATCCCAATGCTCCCAACTATACAAAACAAATAGTAAGGGACATGAAAAACCATATAAGCACTAATACAATGTTAGTTATGGACCTAAATAGATTACTGCCACAAATAGACAGGTCAGCTTCACAAAAACTCAACAAAATATTAGAATTGAAACAAGCTTTTGAACAAATGGAGTTAATATATGTCTACAGAGTGCTCCACCCCATAAAATCAGAATATACATTCTTTTGGACTGCACGCAGGTCATTCTCCAACAGACCACATACTAGCTTATAAAACATGTTTAAATAAATGCAGAGGAATTGAAGTTATCCCATGTATATTATCACAGCACAGTGCAATTAAACTGGAAATCAATAGCATAAGAAATTGCAAGAGCTTCACAAACACATGGAACTTGAAGAACACTCTCCTGAACAATCAATGAGTCACAGAGGAAATTAAAAAAGAAACTAGACAGTTTTTACAAATAAATGATAATGCCAGTACAACATACAGGAATCTATGGGACATGATGAAATCAGTTCTATTAGGGCAATTCATAGCAGTGAATCCCCACACTAGGAAAATAGAGAGAGCACAAATAAACAACCTAATGATGAATCTAGATTCCTAGAAAAAGAAGAGCAAGAAAAACCCAAAGTACAAACAAGAGAGGAAATTATAAATATTAGGTCAGAAATCAGTGTAATGGAGACTAAGAGAACAATAGAAAAAAGCAAAGAATCAGAGTTGGTTCTTTGAAAGAATAAATAAAATTAGTAAATTCTTGCCAACCTCATTGAAAAAAGGAAAGAAAAAGATCAAATCCATACAATTAGGAATGAAAAAAAGGTGAAGTCACAACAGATTCAGCAGAAATCCAGAGGATCATCAATACCTACTTCAAGAATCTGTACTCTAACAAAATGGAAAATATAGAAGAAATGGACAGATTTCTAGATGCATATGAACTACCAAAGTGGAATGAAGAGATAAGAAAATTCTAAATACCCCAATTACAATCAGTGAAACTGAAAACATAATTAAAAAATTACCAAATAAGAAAAGCCCAGGTCCTGATGGCTTCACTGATGAATTCTACAAAATAATTAGAGAAGAACTATTGCCACTACTCTTTAAAAATTTTAGTTGAATTGAAAGAGAATCCATACTTCCAAATTCATTCCTGGAAGCAAGTGTTAATTTGATTCCAAAACCAAGGAAAGACCAAACCAATAAGAGAACTGATCTACAGGTCAATCTACCTAATGAACACAGATGAAAAAAATCCTCAATAAGATACTGGCAAACAGAATACAAAGGCCCTCAAAAAGATTATGTACCCTCTCTAAATTGGATTTATTCTAAGTATGCAAGGATGATTCAACATATGTTAATCAATAAATGTAATACACTATATTAACAGAGTCAAGGAGAGATTCGATGCAATCCCAATTGAAATTCCAACTTTATTTCACAGAACTAGAGAAAACAATCCAAAAATTCAGTTGGAACAAGAAGAGACCTAGAATAGCAAAAGAAATTCTAGGCAGCAGAAACATGACAGAGGGTATCAGAATACTCTGGTTGAAACTATACTACAAAGCCTATGTGATAAAAACAGCATGGTACTGGAAAAGAAACAGACCCCAGGATCAGTAGTAGAATAGTTGGAAGATGCAGAAACAACTCCAGATGTACTCAGCTACCTCATTGTAGACAAAGGAGCCAACTATCCTCAGTGGAGTAAAGATAGCCTCTTCAAAAAATCGTGTTGGGAAAACTGGATTTCAGCCTGTCAAAGATTAAAAGTAGACCCTTATCTTTCACCATGCAATCAACTAAAATAGAAGTGGATCAAAGATATAAATATTAAAACAGAAACACTAAACTTGCTGAAAGATACATAGGAAAATACTTTATGGATAAATCCTCAGGATCATGGAAACTAGCACAAAGAATCAACAACTGGGATTTCATCTTATTAAAAAGTTTGTGCACTGCGAGAGAAACACCAACAGAGCTAAGAGACCATCTACAATGTGGGAAGAAATTGTACCAGCCATTCCTCAGAAAAATGTCTACTATTTAGAATATATAAAGAACCAAAAAAAAATCAGATCCCCAAATATAAAGACCCAATTAAAAAATGAGCATGTGAAATTAAATCATTTCTCAGACAAAGAAGTAAAAGCATCAAATAAACATATGAAAAAATGTTCAACGTCACTGGCCATTCAAGGATGTAAATGAAAACAATGTTGAGAGTCCACTTACGCTAGAAAGAAGGACTGCTAACAAGAAGAAATTAACCAATAACAAATGCTGGTTGGGTTGTGGGGAGAAAGAAACCCTTCTCCGTTGTTGGTGGGAGTACAGACTTGTGCAACCACTGTGGAAATCAATATGGAGATTCCTAAAAATAATCTAGGACTAGAGTTTCCATTTGACCCAGCTATCCCTCTTTTGGGTATCTTTCCAAAACAAAAGAATCATACCAAAGTGAAATATGAGCATCCATGTTTATAGTGGCACAGTTTGTAATAGCTAAAACTTGGAAACAGCCCAATTGCCCATCAACTGGAGACTGGATAAATAAGATGTGTTTTTTTCTATAAAATGGAGTACTACTCAGCCATAAAGAATGAGAATCTAGTGTCATTTCTAGAAAATGGATACACATTGAGGCCATACTCATGTGAAATAAATAGGACACACAGTGAATAGTTCTCTGGTGTAAAAAACTAAAAGTGTGAATAAGGCTCAAATTGTATAATTGATAATGTGAAATAGGAAGAAAAATGCTAAAGAAGTAGGCAAAATGGGGGAAGGGTAGGAGAAAGGAAAATGGGAAAGAAAAAATATGACAAAGTGAAAAAAATATAAATAAAGTCTTTTTAAATAGGGAAGGGTGGAGGGGTTAAGGGAGGGCAGGCATATGGGAAAAAATAAGAACCAAGATACATCATGTAAAGGTACAAGATCCCCATGATGAATATAGCTGTAGTTCATATCTAAAAAGTACCAATAAATTTAATTTTAAAAAATGAAAAAGAAAATAAGAAAAGATACAAAAATGGAATGACATAGAATAATTTTTACACACATATTGAATATGACTGTAGAAAAATAAGTCCTCTGACTTCCATCAAAAGGACTTATCTGACTCCAAGTTTAGTTTGTTTACTTATTTTTAATTTCCAATTTGTAACTTTACTGACCTAGTATGAAACTAAAGCAACTTTGTTTATTGCTTTAACCAGATGAAAATGGCCTTATCCTTTACTATTGTATTACAATATAGAGAAAATACCTATTGTTTTGTTTTTTCTTTCACTTAGTCAACTAATAGATGCATATTTTACAATTGTTTTAAGTACATAACACTTAGAAAAATACTTTCTCATTGTTGATAGCATTATTTATGTATCAGTTTTCATAAGTACTGTATACACTTATATCACATTATTTTCAATTCACTGTAAATATTATTGGAAAAAGGTTAAAAGGTAACTTGCAGTAAAGGTAAAATCATGACTCACATACACACAAAAATAAATATTCATTAAAATGTTTTTTCTTACTGGGATATAAGGGAACTGAGTAGATGTTATTATGATTAGTTCCAAGGAAAATAGTCAAAGCAGCACAGATTTATAGGGATTAAGGGAATATTGAGATGAATTAAAAATGGGGATGGAACAGCTTTTTCCATCTTGAATTAATTGAAGTCATTAGAAGAGATTTACATTTTATCAGTTACAATTTATGAATAGTTGCAAAGACAGCTAGAACAAAGTAAATGTAACTAGGCTAGAATAAAACTGGAAGGGCACATTATAAAATATAATATGTAGAAAAACATTTCTACAGTATGTTGAGCAATTTATTCTGGATCATAAAATAAGAAGAGTCTCCTTAGGTTTGGCCTGATTATTTACAAGGGTGCAGCAAAAGTGTTACATTAGTATATAGTCTTTCTTAAACTTGTTTTGCTTTAATTATCAAGGAATTACAAAACTGGACCCTTAAAAGCCTCTTGAGTTTCAGAAACCAAACCAGGAACTCACCACTAGATTTCACCTACAATAGATATTTATATGGATAAATCCCTCTTTTCTTAATGTCCCCCAAATATCATATGCTTCCAAAAACTTCCAGGAAGTCTTCACTTCCTCACTTGTTAGGGTCAGAATTCTATAAATGAGGTACCATTCTTATTCTTTGAAGAGGTCTCTAATACTGGCTTCACAAAAACTACCTAGTCAGTATTGTTTATTTAAATTATGATCCCAAACAAGACCTTAGTTGCAAAACCAATATTTCCAATTATTTTGTAATATGAGGAAGAACAGAGATTATCACTAATATATACATAAAGCTACAAAAATAAGAATATTAGTAAGAGTTACCAAATTCTGGTGGGCTTAAGTAGGAAGTAAGATCATTCATAAATGTTTCATTTCAGTTTATAAAAATAGAATCTACTAAATTGTTTGTTCTATAAATTTATAAGGACTATAAAGACCTTCCCTATAAATCCAATGAAAGGCAACATCAATAATAATCCAAATAAAATTATAATCATCACTCAGTTCATCCAGGTTTATAAAATGCCCTTCCTCTGTATCTTATGTTAGCACCTTTATCTCTCTCTCTCTCTCTGTCTCTCTCTGTACCAGGGATCAAACTCGGGTCCTTGTGCTTACGAGGCAGGCGGCAGAACCACTGAGCTAAATCCCCAGCCCATGTTAGGAGTTTTATGAACCTACCTGGTTCAAGACAAAAATTCTGGCAACTATGATGCAGTTTCACTAGTACAGTCTCAAAACTTGTTCAAGTATGTTATCAGAAATTTACGTCTAAAATTATGTATAATATCCTTTTCCATGTGGCTTTCAAATAGACCTTTGTAGGAGAAAAAACTATTATCCTATAGCTGATTTTAGATCTTTCAGTGAAGAGCCACAATAAAGCAACAAAAAACTCTGTAGATAGGATAAAAGCATTAAAAGGTCCATGGTTAACTTACTGACACTAATTTTCAAAAGTGGATGGACCATCACAAATGAGAAAAAACTTCACTTACTTATATGCCATGCAAAATAAGAAAATAAGTCAGTTCAAAATAGACCATCTTTACAGAGAAGAGAATACTTGATACAAAAATAATTCAGATACATGTCATGATTATACCAAACATATATTAAGACATACTCAGAATATGTTAAAGAAAACAAATAAAGATTCAGTAAATCTGTAGCAGGTTTTAAACATTGATATAATGAAATGTCATATGTATTGTGAATTTCCAGTTGAAAACTACTGACCTAAAAATTCTATATTCAAGTTAAAAAGTAATGACGAAATTATGTCAACATTTTAAAATACAATTGAAATTCTGACCCCTAAAGTTTACACTGGACATCTATCACCAAGGCAAAGCAGTACCATGACTTTGATAAATAGAAACATAACATGGACAATATGGACATGTGAAAAATAGTAAAAAAGCAAATAAATCTTATTATTTCTAGCACCTCTTTATGAAAGAATAAAGCTTTATATTTTTCAGAAGCACTCTTGGAAGTCTCAAATCATTTTAGTGTAAGATGTCCCAAAAGCTATTTTGTTTGATTTTATATTTGATTTTGAAAAAACAGAAATCAAAAGTTGCCAAGAGTCTTTAATACTAAATTAGATCACAGTGACTAAGAAATAATATTTTCTCTCAGTTTAGGGTGATAATAAAACATTAAAGACAGTATGATCGTAAATAGTCTTAGCTTTTTTCTATGTGAGAAAACTTTGTTTTCTTTGACAAGTACATCAGAAAATCTACAAAAAACATAGAAAGTACTCTGGTAAGGATGAAAATCTTTTTATCTAGCATATTATACAGAGAAAAATAAAAATTCATGTTGCAGGCTATAGCAAGGAAAATAAAATCAAGTAAACAAGTCCAACAGGACCAAAAACATTTTGCTCAGAGTTTTAAAAATTTCATAGATTTGTCAAGCTCAGCCATTATAAATACAAAATTCTTTTCTAATAATTGTTCTTAATTAATCTCTTTTATATTCTGGAATTAGTTCATACTAAGGCCAATGTTAAGGAGTTCAACAATTCAAAGTTAGTTTCTTTTTTTTATTAGAATGTTACTAAAATGAATTCTTATCACTGCCATCTAAGTGAATCAGTAAGCATTATAAAAAAATTGTTTCAATTTACAACACTGTCAATGTAATTATTACCCACAAAAATCTCTTTGCAATGTTATAGAACATTGAAGGGTGGAAAGGGATTCAGATAAAAAAAAAACTTTAGGGGAGCACTGGTCTTTCCTTTGAAAAATAGTAAGTGTATAGATGTGTGTATTTCTTTAACTCGTACTTACAAGCAGTCGCATTCCAGTGTATTAATAATAACCTTCAAACAAAGTAACTTCTATTTTTGAAAAAAAAAGGGAGAATGGATCTCCATGAATGGCCTCTTTGCTGTCCTACATAGTTCATGAACACAGCCATCATTTATACTAAAGGTCTCAGAATGACAAAAGCAAACACATTCATTAAGGGACCTAAAGATATAATCTCTCTGCACCATATAAAAATAAGAAACAAAGGAAAATAAGTTAAAATTCTGCTTAGTAATCAATGCTTGAATTTTTTACCTTAGAAATGACCTAGTTATTTAATGAATGAACATTAATGATTTAGTTTAATCGTGGTACAAAGTTAAAAATTATCAAAAGATTATATTTTAAATTAACATATTATAAAGCATAATTACTATTGATATAAAATTATCAAAAAAATGAATTCATTTGGTTAAGCTGAAAGATTTTTTTCACAACCTTAAACATTAAGTAGAAATAATGTTAGTTTATTTGACTCATATAAGTAGCCTACATAGCTTGTAAACACATACAAGTTTAGGAAGACCCTCCAGTATAATCTAATCTATATATTTGATTTGGTTAAATCAGTAAACATAGCTATTTGTATTAAAATAAAATCATTAAGCTAGTTTCATTTTCCAGTATTCATCTAAATTATATACACTTAAATTTTAAATCATTTCTAAATCAGTTTTTTTTT
>NW_022900917.1:25924130-26006254 GCF_012274545.1 Fukomys damarensis | reverse complement strand
TTTTTTCCCCTTACCTCTGCCCTCCCTTCACCCCCTCCTCCCCTCCCCATCTACAAACACTTTATTTTCATCTTTTCATTCTCTCAGTTTTTTCTTTTCCCTTTTTGTTCTTCCCCTACGCATCACACCTTCCCTACACCTTTAGCTCCTTTCTTCAAATTTCTAAATGTCAGTAATCTTATTAGAATCTTATGCATTGTTGCAGAATATTCACACCAGGGAAACTATTTGGTGTTTACACATGTGGGACTTATTTATTTCACTTAGGAGTATATCTTCAATATGTATCCATTTTCCTATGAATGAATCTATTCTCTCGCTCTTTATGGCTGAGTAATATTCCATTTAATAGAAAAACCACAACTTCTTTATCCAGTTTCAGTTTTAATAAAAATTACAAACATTAATAAACTTTAAATTTTAGCCACGTGTAATGAATAAACAGAATTTTAAAATCCAATGGTTATTTTAGAAGAATTATTGTATTTCCAATGGAGGCATATTCTTAAATTACATTCAAAGTGGACAAATAGAATAGACCCCCCCAAAAAAAAGACATTTTAATCTCTCATCAGAGATATGGTATCTTTAATCCATTCATCTGTTTATAGCAGTTAACAAAGGATCAGATCTTAAACCAAATTTCAAATTAGATAAAATTACCAACAAGCCAGGCAGTTTTCTCTCTTTCAACAGGGAATAAATCTTGAAAATAGAGATCATCAAATGGTCAAAGCATAAATGAAATCTCCAGTAATGTATAATTTATCAGCTGAGGGCAAACAAGAACAAAGTACTAAGAGTAAAAGTAACACTAGAAACATATGAGAGCTGGCCATATGTACTGATTTGGATTCGCCTCTGAGAAACTAAGCTAACCCCCATGAGATACCTTTGTTCTGACTGGCGAAGGAGCCAAATCACGCACGTTGGTAGAAAACTTCCAAAACTGTTAAAAGATACTTTTCATTAAAAATAAGTTTTGAGACCCATTGCACAGTAGAATGACAGTGTCTACTACTATCCTGTTATATATTTCAAAAGAGGGAAAATAATAATTTAAAATAAACATGTGCATTTTTTGTCACTATTACAAAATACCTGACAAAAACAACTTAAAGGAGGAAAGATTCATTTTGGCCCACTGTTCAAAGATTTAGGCCTTAGGTCAACTAGCTCCATTGCTTCTGGCCTGTGGTGTGGCCATATATTATGGTGGAAAGATGTTCCCCTCATGGAAATCAGGAGGTGAGCAGGAGAAAGGGGGCCCTTCAAAGGCACAATCCCGCTGATCTACTTCCTCTGACTCAGCCCCACCTCCTACATTGTCTTCAATCTCCCATTAGTGCCAAAGTCCAAATGTAAGTGGCACAATCGATACATTAGCTCGATTTAATCATTAACATTGTATATCAAAAGTAACTTTGTGCCACATAAATGTGTGTAGCTATGATTTACTAATTTAGGATAATAGCAATGAAGTAAAAATTATGCCCTTCATACAAATACAAAAATGCACATATATTGTAAAATTACTTTATTCTTATAATAGAACAGAAATATAAACAAAGCCTAAACCAAAGAGTACAAATTAACAGCACCGCTGGTGTAGTGGTATTATGCAAGATTACCAAAGAGCACAAATTTATAATACTAGAGTAAAGGGATATTGAGATGAATTGAAATGCGGAAAAAAAATTTTTACAAAAGAAAGCAAGTTAAGTAAAATAACTTCCAGGCAGGACATTATTTTCCTAGGTCTTTCAAAGAACTGGAAATATCTAAAAAAAAAAAAAAAAAAAAAAAAAAAAAAACACCAGGGCTAAAATCACACAAATCTGGAAGATTATGTTATAGATGATATATAGTTGAAACATTGAAACATTTTTTTTTCTACAAAAGTAAGTTTACACTTTATTCTTAAAGTATCAACACCGAAATGGCCCAATAAGTATTGACTTGTAGAAGCAGGTAAGGCGTCTATTAAACATACAATTTTTAAGTTGTTTCCGCACTGCTTTAAGCGTTGAGAGTTTATTTTAGGAAATGGAAAGTCAGTCACATCCACTTTGAGTTATAAGTTATAAAAGAACAATGGACAAAACATCTTTTTTCTTATTTTTTTCAAACACATAGGGGGAAGGTTTAAAAAAATTCATATAGGCAAAATATTTACCAAACCCTGCCATTAGGATGAGGCAAAGTACGCACAGAGTTAAACTAGGAAGCTCTATCTCAATCTGCTGGGTAGAGGTCTTCCTTCCATGTGATTTTCTTTTTATGAATATGCCAAAGATCAGAAATTATTTCAAGATTCCTACTCTACTTTTAGGCCTTTCCTTCATTATAAGTGTAGTTCTTATGAGAATGTGTGTGTGTTCTATTCCATAATTTAAAATCCTTCCTTTTATACTGAATGTATCTCCAGTTAATGTATCTGCGTCTTTTTAGGTTTCTTGGAGAATACAAACAGAATAGGTGAGAATTCCAGACAGAGTAAAATCATAGTACATTGTTGCTGAGCAAATATCTAGGAAAAACAGCGACATGATTTGCAAATTATTTCTTAAAGAGGATTTCAGTCCATTTGCAGAATGCAAGTATTGGATGACTGAGAAGGTTTGTTTTTGGTATTAGGAGCATTCTTAGTGACTACTCATTCAAACTTCTTCCTTCCAGTTTTTGACAGGGACAATGGAAGAGACTATATACGTCATTATTGGTACAGATAGAACAACAAAAACAACAAAAATATGAAGTCCCATTTGGTTCATCTCTGCCTGTCTCTTGTTTTTACAACTTCTCAGGAAAGAGCTGGCTACCCAGATAGCATGTTGCCCCTCCTCGTTTCAACCAAAACTTCAGAAAAACAGGCAGATCCACCAATTGTATATGCTCTGCAGATTAGAGGTAAGGCAACATCTGCTGAAGCACATGACACTGCTTCCCATAAAAAGTGCCATGACTTTGTATGGTTTTTGCTCTCTGTTAGCCATATTCTTGACTGGTGATGATCACACTCTGGCTAAGTTTATAAAATTCAGTGAAGTTGATAAACAAAGAAAACAATTGAAAACATGGAACCAAGATGGTTCTCTTTCATCTCGAGACGATGTTCTTTATCTTTTCTCTATTATATTTGCTGAAATGGTTCATAAACTCATTTTTTAAAAAAATATTTTAAATGTCATAAAATTAATGCATGTCCAATCTAATAGTTAAAAATAAAGAAATGGAAAAAGACTCAAAGAGATTTCTAGAGTAAAAAATAAAATTTTGCTATATTTCTTTCAGTATAGACTAAGCAGTATAAACAATAAAATTAAGAATTATGCTTTCCATTTTTGTATCCTTTAAAATGTCATAAGATTTTATATGCCTACACCTTCTATGTTGTGTGCAGGCACTTTCACAAAGTTCTTAGATATAATGCTTTACATGGTATAACTATGTATTAGGTATTACTCTTCTTTTATATAAGAAAATTCTGCGAAGCCACATTTATATTATTAATGCAATTGCAATAAAATTGTAATGAATGCAGTATTTCTTTGCATGGAGGTGGTAACCACTCCCTATTATAAGACATATTAAACACTAATTTTTAAAATAAAATAAAATCATGACTCATGGAAATTTTAAAATGGTATGTGAAAAAGATGTCATTTAACTCAATAGTAGGAAATGATTGAGATGTTACAACCATTGAGGGAAGGAAGGAGGGAGGGAGAGATTAAAAGAGGAGAGGAAGAGAGAGCAGGAAGAGGGAGAGACAGAGAGAGAGAGATTGAGCAAAAATGATGAAAGAAATATAGAGCTGGGAGTACACTTGTGTCATCAATGATTGAGAAAGGAAGGGAAAAATTTACACACCTATAGACAGGGATCATTTAGCATCACTATGAATTATCTGGAAGTTGCAAAGTACATGGTTGGAAATACTTCCGCATAAAATGATGCTGGAAAGTGTCCTCCAGACAATATATAGCTTTCCATTGGAGCACAAACCTCTCCTTTTGGATTTTTATTTAAATTATATCTAGATTTTTTGTTGTTATAAGTAATGCTTCAATAAGTAATATGTATATATGGCACATATTTTAAAATTCATATATTCCTTTTTTCATGTTTTGGATACATTCTGCCAAAGGTCCCCCAAATAAGTTATGCAATTAACCCCCAAGACAACTGATATGAGTGCCTATCTTCCCAAAAATATAAAACACTGGATATTAAATTTTCTGACATTTTAATCTCCAAATTCTCATCCTATTTCCGCAGTGACTAAGGATTTATTTTATGCATCAGAGCAGAATTAAAGTTGCAGCATTTTGTAAACTGAAAACGTAGAAAACTGCGTTGGTTTAAGTAACTTTTATGTTTGAAGATATCCAATGAATAGATCAAAGAATCTTATTCTTAGAGGAGATAATGAAATAACACCTAATTTATCACATTATCTCTTTGATATGAAAGCTGAAATGTAAGTTTTCTGTATACACATCCACATGCTCATACACATTACTATATAAGGAGAATTCAGAAAGTAGTCAAGAGGGAAAGAAAGGCCTGTTATATCTGTGTGAATGAAACTAGAGTGATACTCCTTGTATAAATAGTAATAACATGTGAAGCTTAGAATGCACATACAAGCTTACAGTACATACAAAAAAGTAAAAAATTTGAAGTGGTAAAAGAAAATAAAATACCATAAGGTCTTTGTATGTTTAAAAACCTGCAAAAGACTGTTCCAAGCCTTCTTGAAACATTTGCATAATGAGTAGAATTATGCCCTTCCAAATTATATACTAACATCCTAACAGGATTATGAAAGTGAACTTATTTTAAAATAGGATCTTTACAAATGTAATCAGCCTCGGATAATATCACACTATGTTACAATAGCACCTAATCCAATGACTGATATCTTTATTAGGAAAAGAAAATTTGGACATAGACATATAAAAATGAGATGTGGGGAGGAGGCACAGATCACTTATAAGCAAAGGAATGTAAAAGATTTCTGGCAACCACCAGATGTTTGCAGAAAGGTGTAGAAAATCCACATTTCTGAGTGTGCATGTTTTATATATCCTCAGTGTATTTTAACCAGTAGTATTAAAGTCAATCACTGGCTAAAATCCTCTAATATTTACACTGATTTTGCTACCCATTACATTCCTTTAAATTCTTTTCTAAAATTTTTCTAAAATACAATCTATATTGTCTACAAAGGAAAATAATTATTACAACTCAGGGAGAAACCACAGAATAGAGATTATGTTTACATAAACATTACTTCCACTTTTGATCCCAATTCATTTCTCATGAGCCAAACACTTCAGATTTAAGACATCAGTGTTCAGTTCACAGCACAGGTGAGAAGAAGGTCTTTTTTGATCAATCATACATTTTGAAATAATTTTCTGCTTTGGCTTTACTGAATATACTGCTGACCTTCAGATCCAGAAAAGAAGAACCACTTGTTTAACTAATACTCTGTCAGACAAGATGAGGGTATTAGCTAAAAGTCAAGAACTTGACATCTTTCCTCAATAAGATTACTAGTACAAATATACAGGAACTCTGAAGCCCCAGAAATTCACGTATCACTTGGAAAATGTTGAGTATCTTTAGAAAATGAAGAAAAATATGAAATAAATATAACATTTTATTTTTCCTTTAATCTATTGGGCAAAATTGTGCTGCACGTGTTTTAGGTTTTGTACCAAAAACTTAAATATCTTTATGTAAAAATAAGCTTACCATGGTACTATTTGAAAAGAGTACATTGATGCTTACACTTGGCATATTTAGTCAGTTTTTACTTCAGTGCTTAGAAAGAATGGTGTTAAGCTCTTTTCCTCTCACTGCTTGCTATATCAGGAACAGCCAAATTGCTTGTATAAAGTTCAAACTAAATATAAAATAATTTTGTTCAGAACATGCCTTTACTTAGTTTTTAGGTGGCATTTTCTAAATGAGCCCTGTAAACACTGTTGAAGAAATTTTCTTCAAAAGGTCACTTTCTACCACTTGAAAGGTCATTTTAGCTGAAAAATTTTTCTCTCATGTTCATGCTGGAATTATTTATCTTCTATAGGGCTTTTTGACCTCAACCTCAAAAGATGGACAAGTTTAATGTTTTGGTTATAACTCATATTCTTAAGCATGACTATTATATAGGACCATTTTTTATTGTGGATATTATAAGAAAACTGAGTTTTGAAATAGGATATTGTGCTTCTGTAAGAGTACAGGGGATGCCACAGAGAGGGTAACTTTCTGTCCAACATTCTTCTATCTTAAGCAGGAATATAAAGCAATGGTTAGGAGACTATGAAGAGCACAGGATCTTACTGCAAGTGAGCCCCTACAGCCATAGCTATGAGTAGGCATGACTATGTTTTAAAATAAAAGGCCTGGGTCTCACTTTTAGAAATTTGGATTTAATTATTCTGAGGGGAGTCTAGGAGGTGGTATTTTTAAAGCTTCATAAGGGATTTTAAAATTCCCCAGGCTTGGGATTCAATTTCTAGTCTAGAAAAAAATATATGCTAAATCTTTTCCTTGATCACTGAGATCTTTGAGAATATGTTAAAAGCCATGGTCCTTTTCCCTAAAAATCATACATACAAAGTAAAGTGTCTATGGATACCTTCTTTTTAATACTATCAATGCATTTGAAAGATTTTGTTACATACTTAAGTACTCTAGTTTGGGTCTTGAATGCTTCCGAAAGGCCCGTATGTTAAAGATTTGGTGTCCCGCCTCTGGAATTACTGGGAGGCAGCGTCATTAAACACAGGGTACCTGAAGAAAGTCAGATCTTTGTGGATGTTCCCTTGAAGAACATAGTGAGACTCCTGACCCTTGTTTCTCTCTTTTGGTTCCTGGTTATTGTGAAGTAAGTCAATCTCCTCTGCCATGCACTTGCACTGTAATTCACCACGCTATCATGGGCCCAAAGCCACAGTCCAACACCATGGACTAAAACCTGTGAACTGTGAGCAAAAATGAACCTTTCTTCCTTTAAAACTGCTTATGTTAGGCATTTCCTTACAGTGAGGAAGCTACTTAACACACTAAGTCATCATCCCTTTTGAATCTCTTGTTTAGCCGAGTGGTAAAACGGTAAGGAATATTATAGCGTCTGGATCCAGTCAGAGCTACAAATACTCAGTGATTTAAACTGAGGAAGGCAAAGAAGAAAAATAAGTTGATAAAAAGGAAACTGCAGGCTATAATGAAATTCTACTAGTTTCCTTAGTTTGAAGGATAAAGAAGAATAAATATTTCCCTAAATGTGTAGTGTGCAGTACAGATTTCATAATGATGTAGGAGAGTAGAAATAAAGATAGGAAGAGAGCAGGCGAGGAGATTGGAGTTTTAAAAAATGTTACTTTAAAGAGAAATAAAACTACAGCTTCTAGACACAAGCCCAATTTAAAAATAAAGTATTTTTTTCTCTTCTCCCAGGATCACAGTTAGCCTAAGAACCCTTTTACATACATATTTGGCCTTTTTCGCCTGTGAATACACTATTTCTTTTCACCAGTAAATTCCTCCCACAAACCTCCATCCACAGGAAGCAGCAATATCAATAGGAAGCATAGCTAAACTGCAAGTGGTTTGCGTGTTAATAGGTAATCTGACAGACAGTAAGATTACACATCCTAGATCACCCACCCATTTTAAGGGCATCTCCAAAACCCATGAAAATACCTAGATCCAGATCATAAGGTTTCTTTCTATCTCAAGGAACAATACTCTATTTCCTTAAGTGTATACTTTTAAATAAATGCCTCTTACTGATGCATCCTGCACATGCTTCATCCACGATGGGAGTCAGCACACCTGTAATTTAATTTTATGTGTAGGATGGGTTTAGGAACATCCTAGGGCCACAGAGAAGGTTTTATTAAACCCTCTGGATGGCAGAAGCATATACTGGTAATCCAGGCCACAGCTGTTCTGCAGTTATGGAGCAAATAGCACATAGCACTTGAAAAAATGGTAGGAAGGATGGTTGGAGTTTTCCTGTGTAACATAGAAACCTAGATCCCAGGGGCTCCATAAGGACAGGGCTGATAAAACGGATTCCCAGAGCACCAATGAGGGAGTCTATATTCTGACAAGTGGCCAAGGTAGGTCCCCACTTAATGTCCTCACACCCACACACCAGGAAACCACTGCATCCCAAATCACCAGAGGAGAAGCCCCCTTACCTTCTTCTAAGAAAGGTTAACCAACCATGTGCTTTTCAAACTGACATATAACAATTGCATGCATTTGTAAATAATTACCATAATTTGTACAATGTGATTATTTAGTATGTAAATATATAATGATCAAACTAGGGCAACTGAAATATCCATCACCTTAGAACGTTATTATTCTTTGTGTTGGAAGCACTGAAAGTCTCTCCTGTAGATCTTTATAAAAATGACTCATACATTGTGAACTGAAGTTGCCCTCCTGTACTGCAGAACATTACCCCTTCTGTGTAATGTATTTCAGTGACCATTATCCAGTCTCTATCTGCATTCCCTGTGCATTTCCTTACTGAGCACTGTTTTTTTCATTTCTATGCAGTCAAGATTTTTTCAGTTAAAAGCACGTGATATCTGGTCTTTAAGAATAAATTTAATTAAGAATAAATTTAATTTTTTAAGAATAAAATTTAATCTATTATGAGAAGAAAGCCTTAACATTCTCCTCACCTCAAATAAGCATAGAAATGTTTCTTCCTAACTATAGATCCTTGTCCTCCCTTACTCTTAAAAAAGTATTTACTTAAGAAAATTTGTAATTTCAAATTCTTCCTCTGCCCCTCGAAGATGTAAATATTCTCACAATTTCCTGGCAGTTTTACAAACTGGGAATTTCTTTGTGGAGTACATCTAGGTCATCATCCTTTTGAATTATAAAGTCAAAAAACATAGTATGGCTATTTTCCATGCTTTGTTGGGGGTGAAGACGATCCTAACTTCAACAAGTTGTATTAGCCCACACTTGTGGCCAAATCACATTTACCTCCTTGTTTTTTCTCAGTACTTTTCAACTACCTCACTACACCTACAATGGGTAAACTCCCATTTTTGTTTCAGCAGTTACATTCAAGCTCTTCAACCTATTGCAGTACTCTTAAAATCTTTGTTTAACTTATCTTGTGAAAATTTTCTTTGATATCCATTGTACAGCATCTGTAATGTGTGAACTTGAATTTAAGTAATAAATTGAAAACTAATACAAATATTAAATGTATTTATGTTTATTTGAAACATAATTGATTAATTCCCCAGAGCTGAGCATTCTCATCACCATTAGTTGAGACAGCACTGAGCTTTAGCATTTGAAGTTATAGTTCCAAAAATGCGTTGATCATTCACAAATATAGAAGAATAAGAAAATTTCATATCAACGCAATGAACACTAAGCAAAATTGTGAAAAACATAAGATTTTGTAATTTCTTCTTTTCTCATTCTGATATTTATTCTGAGTTCATTCCTTCTCAAAATTCATATGTTGAAAGTTAACTCCCAAGGTAATATTTTAGGAAATAGAGGTTTAGGGAATACAATTATGTCATGATGGCAGAGACCTCTTGAATGAGACTAATTTTGGTTTTAAGAGGCCCTCTGGAATCACTTTGTCCACTTTGCTGTTTGAAAGCACAAGCAAGAGGTGCCATCTAAGCAAAACATACTTTTGTCAGACATCAAATGTGTTGACCTCTTGATATTGGACTTCCCAACCTGTAGAACTGTAAAGAAAAAAATCTGTGTTGTTTATAGGACACTAAGTATATAGTATTTGTTATAGCAGCCTGAATGGACTAAGACATCCTCTTATGCAGGTGTCTTTTCCTATGTTTCCTTACTGCATGAAATTATTTATTCTGCCTATTCCTGAAGTGTCTTTCTGTTTTTTTTCTTTGTTTTAATCAAATCTTGTCTGGTCTGTGTACCATTCTATCAGGACCTCACTAATTGGATATGCTATTTTAATGCAGGTGTTAATAGCTAAAATAATTATTTTCCTATTGATATATTCATCTTAATAGGGTACACAGCCTTAACACAAAAATTGACTATGAGGAACATTTCAGACACTAATGACGGAAATATTTGTAGGCAAGAAAACATACTCAGCAGTTCTCATATAAAATCATTAACACTCTGCTTTCCTAGAGAGATCCCAAGCATTGATTTCTAAACCAAGTCTAAAGATGAAAACAGTAATGATTAAGTCTCACCTCCCACACAACTATAGAACTTGCTACTTCCTAAGTGTTATTTGCGTATTTCCAGAAATTGTCAAAATAGTCATGTAGGAGTTTCATGTGAAGTAAAAGTCATCAGCCTACAACTTTCGATTGACCTACATCCTTGTTTATTTTAAAGATGAGAAAAACAGGTACTGTGCAGCATGGACATTATGTCTGTCAGCTGAACTGAATGGAGCCAATTTGAAATTTGACCATCAATGAAAATGTTCTGAAAATATTCTATACCAGGCCTTTCACATGTGACAGAAAAGCTATTAAACTACCGCATGCCATCAATATCAGAACCCAGACCAGCCCCTATTTCACCCCTGCAATCTGTTACCTAAAATTGTTCTAGATGAACAGAAACAGGATCCTTTCTGTTCAAAGAACATTTATTAATCCAGATTCTAATAAAATCATCTAATGTAACTTTTTTAGGTTGCATTCAGGTTCGATATGAATCATTAGTAGTTCTAGAAAGTCATCTATGTAATTATTCCTCTAGTCATGCATGTAAAAGAATTTCTAGGTGAATGAATAAAAAATGCTTTTTATGTTATAAAGAGCTTCATTGACTAATAAGAAGATGCTTCCACATATTTTAATGTGCTTTCACTTTTTCCATATGAATTATGGAAATAGGTTCTAGAAGTAACTTTTCTTTGCTTTATTCAATTTCATTCCATATTTTGATTATATCTCCCACGTCATCTAAAATTCATAACTGTGCAAGCATAAAAAATTTCTATTAGATATCCCCTTTTATCATGAAAATTATGAAATATCTATGGATATTTCCCATAGCTCACTCAGATTATTTCAAATATTATTGTCTTTGAGTTAATTTTCAACACTAAGTCATAAGAAAACACATAAATAATTTACCCTTGTAGAAATGCAAAAGAATGATCTCTGAGGGAATGCAACGGACAATTGCATTGTGGAGAGAATAGATATTCATCTAATTGCTAGTCCATATTTATATTCATTGTGGCCTAAAAATGTGTGTTCTTGGAATTCTACCTGGAAAATGTTGTAATATCTTATTAGTTCATTAATTATTAAATTCATGAAATGTTTTTTACATATGTTCATTCTATATTCATATATTATAACTCTACTTTTGAATAAATTTATCTTTTAACATCTTGTACTTTCCTACATTCTACTCCCAGTTTGGTTCCATTAATTCTATAGATGACTGGCCCCAATATATGATCACCAATCCAAAAGCCCAGAAATAGTGTTGCTTCATTCTACCTAAGGGGGAAGGTGGTGTTAGGTAAAGTGTCAGGTATGATCCCAAGATTTCAGAGGAAAAAAATTGACTCACTCTCAAGGTGCGTTACACAAAAGGAAATCAAGTTTCCTCAGCTTTGAATTATATTACAAAATATTTATATTACTTTTATTTTGACCAATTTAGAAGAATTTTCTAATATGTAATTATTGTAAATATGTTGACAAAGTTGTCTGTGTCAAATAAAAATCATAGAATTTTGTGAAAAAGCAAGTCACTTCTAAATTGTTTAAGCTTGTTCTACTTTGGATTTTAAGTATATCCAAACATTTCGTGCTTTAAAGTTTTGTTCAGGATGGTGCTGTTTGGGAGAGATAGAGTCCTTAGGGTTGGAGCTTGGTGGGAGATTTTTGTGTCATTAGAGGCCTACCCTAGCCCCCTCATTGTTCTATTTAAATTCAGACTCTTAGGTGACATCTTTTTTTCTACCACACACTGCCCACCAATGGTATCTGTCACTTCCACCCAAGATCTGAAAGCAATGGACCCCCTCAGTCATAGACTGGAAGCTCTCAAACCATGATCCGAAATATACCTTTTCTCTTCATAGATTATTTCACATATGGATTTCTGTGACAGAAAGTTGACCAACAATATTTTAATTTATAATGTTTAATTATGTAGGTAGAATTCAAGCTAATTTTCTAGGGTATTTCTTTGTAAGTCTGAGATTGTTTTAATGTCTTTTAGAATTTTCTTTCATTGAGTCAAAAGATTTGTCTCATATGTATCTTAGGCTTAAATTACAGGTGCTAAGGTATAGCTGTGTGACCAAGCCATGTTCACTAGGCTGATTGGTAACAGTCCAAAGTCTAAGCATTAAGTATGTAGGTGAGTCTATTTCATGCTCCCCACTCCCTTTCTTTATCCAGTTGGTTTAAACCAACAGATAACACTGACAACTTCAGTCACACAGAATGGAGCAAGATTGTATGAGCTGTTGGAGACAAAAAAGGGAGGAATTCAAGCAACTTTTGGGTGACTGCAAGGAGGAAACAGTCACTTTGGAACCTCTGCTTTGCAGGAGTAACAGTAATATTAACAGAAATTCAGAAAGAAGAAAAAAACTTCAATCTCATTTCAATCCTTCAACTGTGTCTCTTTATTACAACTCTTTAACCTTTAAGTAATATTATTAATAGGACAGCCCCAGACTTACTAGGGTCACATTCTTATGGTGATGCAAAACGATGTACATTTTTACTTCAAACTTTATTCCCAGGCTTGGGTTGCACTCTCTTGTCCTGCTGGATGGTGGCAATAAGAGGTCCAAATTATCCTTGCAATCACAAGAGTACCAGATTCTCTTAACGCCTGGGTTTCTAATCTCTGATGTTGTGTTGGTCAAATGTGTGAATGGTATTTTCAATTTGTGGTATTTGTTACCTTATACTGGCTTATTGGGATGCAACCCCATAGTACGTTGATTAGCACGTATAATATCACAAATTTTGTATGTCAAATTCTATAATGCAAAAAGAGAAATAGTATAGTGTAGTGATATTTGCTGTTCTAATCTCAATTTCTTAAGAAATTAATGTATTATGCCTATAAAATCTAAAATTTATAAAGAGAATATGCAAGAAAATAATATTTTATGGCATATACATTGTTTCTGTAAATAAAATCATGTATACATTGAAATTATTTATTCATTAGTTGTGAAGGGGAAACATTTAAAAACCCACTAAAGAAATGAGACAGTGTGGTTCTTATTTCTAAGATATTTGATATTTCTCTTTATTAATCTCTCAGTGAATTGATCGTCAATCATAACTTAGCAAGTACAGCTGAATATAATTGTTCTTTGTTTGAAGTAAAAGTAACAGTTTCTCTTCCTCTAAACAGTAGCATGTACCTTCTTTGGAAAATACAATTTATTCTATTATTCTATACAGATGATGTAAATACATAATGTACTTAGTGACATAGTTATACAGTCTTATCCAAAAGAACACTTCCATAGATGTCCTATTCTAGTATTACATTTGTTCCTTTCTGTTGAAAGGTTCCACTTTTCCACTGTTTGTGTCTCTGATGTCTGACAATTAAGAGGCCCATTCTCTGTGCTGTAAATACGGTGCATTGTCTATGATCAAACTAAGCATACTAATTTTGTAAGCCCCCCCAAAAAAACTACAAATATTGATGTGTACTTGGAGAAACTCTCACAGATATTGAAAGAATGTCCCTTTCCAATTCTTTTAAAGCAACATCTATAAATGATTTATTATACCACTGTATCCTTCAGAATTTTGTCACAAAAGACCAGTTGTAGGCTCTTGGAGGTGAAATATTTTCAAGAAACGTTGTTATAAAGCCTTTGCAATGGCTCGAAGTAAAAGTCAGAGAGGCCATTGCTGGGTTCCAGGGAAATCAGAAGTGCAGTACTTCTAATAAAGCTTCCCAGCTGTTTAATGTACTGGCAACAACAATATGAATGATTCCCACAGCACACTAGGAAGTTAAAACTCATGTTTTAGACTGTCTGTACCATCACACCTGCCCACAGCTGAAGAAAGATGGCTCCCCATCTGTCGATCTCTGCTACCTTGCTGAAACTATGCAACACATTGTTATAATTTAACAGAAAGCTTTACTGGTAAGGAGTTCCGGAAAATACAGTTCCCAGGCATCTCCATTGCAACACAATGGAGAGTGCAAGGCAAAAGGAAGATACTGCTTTTGTAGCAGGAAATCTGTCGCAGAGGCTTTGATGCCACCCATCTATCCTCTAAATAGAGGAAGTCTACCTCAAAATGGAGGTCAGTAAGGCCAGAGAAGACAGAGAGATTGGAGTCAGTAATATTTTCAAACCCAGTGACTTCACTATTCTTTAAACTTCAGTTACATATGTCAATTTTTTTGTTTTATACTAATAGCTTATTTTCCTGTTGAATTTGTCTGTAAAAACCAAGAATATTTTTACTCTAAGTGATGGAAAATGGGAGAAAACAACCAGCTTAGTAGAGCATGAACTTAACCAGCGTATTATTCCTCTGATTACAGAAAAATAATGCTAAAAATAGATTTACTTTCACAGAGTTGTGGAGACTAGAAATCTGGTAGAGTGCTAGCATGATTGGATTCTGATGAGCTCTCTCTCTTCCTCACAGATTGCCAGCATCTCACAGTGTGCTCACGTGACATTTCCTCTTTGCCTGCTCACGGAGACAACAAAGGTCACCAAACTGTCTGACTGTCTCACCCTCACGTATGTCCTACTGGCCCCATTTTTCTGGAGAAATATTATAGACGAATAAGGCCCCTTCTACAAATGCCATCACATTAGATAGGGTTTACATGTATCAATTTTAGGTAATAGTATTCAGTTCATAGCATTCTACCACTGCCCCTACAAAATATGTCCTGCTCTTTTGCAACAATATATTTGTTCCATCACAACAGCCCATAAAGCCTTAATTTGGTCTAGCATCAAACTTCAAATATAGAGTCCAAAATCTCGTATAAATAGAATCTTAGAAAATAGTTATGAGTGACATTTCCATATGATCCACCGAGGAAAAAGTTCCTCTCAAGTTTTGAACTTGTGAAATCTGACAAAATATGTAGCCCAAAAATACAACCGCGGCAGGCATAGGATAGATAACAACATTCCCAAAGGGACACCTAAGAAAGAAGGAGGGAGTTATTGCTCTGAAGAAAATTTTAAAAACTTAACAAACTCCATTAGACTTTAAGATTAACAAATAATTATTTTGGTCTTATCACCCCTCCAGATCCAGCGGGTTGGCAATGTCAGCATCAGAGTTTTGTGGAGCAACCATAGCCATGTGGGTTGGCATAGGTACTGGTCTTGCGATTGTCTGCAAGGGTTCCCCTTAAGAGAGAAGCTCTGTCCCAAGAACCTATGGTGCGTGCATCAGTCCTGATGATCTGTGAATTATCTTCAGAGCCATCTCCTCTTTTGTTGAAGTATTGCACATATTAGCCATACAATTACTGTATGATCATGCTTTGTAGAATCCAAGAAGACAGACATCTTGTTCCATCTCTATTAACCTCGGGTCAAATTGACAATGTTTCCACCGGTATAACCTCATATCTATGCCAAGTTTCTGCCAAGATGATTAATTAGAACCAAAATTTACACTCATGCTCTCTTTTGCAAATGGTTGTTCAGCCACGCACCTAGCATTCATTCCCTTAAGGACAAGCTTTCTTATTTTTGATAACATATATTGGCTAAGAGTTTTCTAAACCTCCCAAGTTATGGTTTCTCTTTTGCTTAAAAATTCCATTTTAAATTTATCTCTGTCTTGCTTCATTTTATTATATGCAGCCAGGAAAAGCCAAGGCACTCTATCAACACTTTACATAGAAATATTCTTAGCTAAAGGTTTAGTATCATCACTTGCAAAGTCTACCTTCCATGATATTGTAAAACATACTTCCATCACAATCTTTGTTATTTTATTGCAAGGATTACTTTCGTCTAGATTCTAGTTATTACTCTTCTCAGTTCTATTTGAAATGTCGCAAGAAGGCCCTTACCATCTGTATTTGTCACTTTTATTTTCATAATCATTTGTATATTCTTTAAGAGACTGAAGCTCTCCTTTTTTCATTCTTAGGCCTAATTCACCACAATTTCCTTTGATGTCCATGTTTGTAGCAGGTACTCAAACTTATTACAATCAAAAGCCAACAAGCAATTCTGAAGCTTCTTCCATCTTTTTATGTATTGATTACAGCAAAACTCCCTTTATTCTGTAGACTGCTACTTAAACATCATAAATTATTGTCACACAGATCTGCAAGCTGGAAGTCTTTGTCAGGATGCCAGGCTGGCTGAATTGTGGCAAAGGATCCATTCCCAGTGTGAGGACAGCCAACAGCTTACTGAACATTCACATGAGCTTTATTCAATGTTCACATGAACAGAGAGAGACAAGTTCTGTGGTGTCACCACTTGAAAGGACATTAATTTATTCCTGATAGTTTCACCTCAATTTCCTCATCTATACATAATTATCTCTCAAAGGCCCTATATCTAAACACCATCATACTGATTATTAGGACTACAACAAATACATTTTAGGGGATATGATTCAGTCCATAATAGATGGATCTTACTGTGACAACTAATCCTGCATTATTTTCTTCTAAAAATATTCAGAAAATGTTTGTTGGCTAATGACATGATAATCTATACAGTGTCTCTGATGAAATACATAAAAATAAAATTAGAATTATTAGGTAACATTTCTACAGTTTCAGGCTATAACATTCATACAAAAAACAAGCATATGTATACAACATCAAAAATCAAAAGTGAAATATTAATACAATTTATAGTAGAGTTTGGGCACTGAATACTTTGGAATAAATCTGACAACAGATATTCAAGATCTATAAACTCAAAATTACAAAGACATATGAGAATAATTAAAGTTCTGACTTGTATCTAGATGCCTTCCCACAGCCTCATGAGCTCATAGGTTATGAAGCTACCATAGTTTTGGGTGTGGATGATGGGAAGTCTTTGTCTGCATGTGGGTGGCACCAGCCAATAGGATTGGAGCCTTGATGGAGTATAAAGGGAAAGATGCAAAGCAGGCTCACTGTTTCTTGCCTGCTTTGCTATGGACTGTTTCTTCTTTGTCATGCCTCCCTTCCTCGGAGCAAGGTGACTATGGGCTGAAACCCCTAGAAACTATAAGCTAAAATAAAGCTTTCATCCTTTAGCTTGTGGGTGTTGGATATTTTGTCCCAGCAATGAAAAAAAAAATAACTAAGACAATTAAGAAGATAATAAATTCAAAGATATGTTTTCTCCATGCATTGGAAGACTCAATCTTTGCTATTATGTTAATTCTCCAACAAATAAATCTATAGATTCCTGTGAGTTCTATTAAAATTTCAGTAGGCATAGTCACAATAAAATTTCACTTCAGTATCACTAGGAAAAAAGGGTAATAAATATTAAAATATTTGGATTCTTTTTTGTAGATAGAATGTTAAATAGGGTTCTCAATTTGGACAATAATTTAATATTTATTTTCTAGAGAAGTTAAATGAAAGACAATGCTCATTTTGGACCATAAAATATACAACAATAAGCAATAGAATAGAAATCATTTAATAAATACTCTTAGAGCACAACGGAATTACACTAGAGACCAATAACACAAAAATAGCTGGAATATCCCAAAACATGTAGAACTTAAACAAAATAATAAGTAATACATCGGTCAAAGAAGAATTCTTAACAAAAATGGGAAAACATTGTCAACAAAATGAAAACAAAATTTAGAAAAAACACAAGATTAGGCAAACTCAGAATTTTGGGTAAAATTTATAGCATTGAATACATATGTTATAGAAGGTGAGACACTTAAACTAAAAACCATAAACCTCCATTTTGTGAAACTAGTAAAGAAGAGAAAACTGATTCCAAAGTAAACTGAGGAAAAGAAATAATAAAAACTAAAGAGAAATCAATGAAATTGAAAAAACAAACGGAGAAATCAAGAAAGTCAAAGCTGGATCTTTAAGCAGTTCAATAAAATCAATACACTTCTACTGTGGTTCAGTAAGGGGGAAAAAAAGACAAATTGCTAATATCAGAAAAGAAAAAGGTACCTAACCACAAATTCCATAGAAACTAAAAAAGTAATAGGGAGGGATAGTATTAATAAAACTATGTCCAAGAGTTGTTTATTCACATAAAATGGATGAATATTTTGAAAAACATATATGTCAAAGCTCATATAAGAAGAAATAGATATCCTAAGTGGGTTATCTCTATCAAAGAAATTTAATCATATTCAATTATCTTCCAATGTAGCAATCACCAGGCTCCAATGAGTCTAAAAGGAAATCATACCATTTCCCTATCATTTCTTCCAGAAGGTGGAAACAGAACAAATATTTCCTAATTAATTCTATGAAGCCAAAATTGCTTTAATATTTAGACAACACAGAGAAATTTCAAGAAAAAACAACTAGATGCCAATAGCTTTTATAAATATGCATGCAAAAGTCCTTGATGAAATATTAGAAAATTAATTCCAGCAGTGATTTTAAAAAATTAAAAACCACCAAGTAGGATTTACTTCAGGTGTGCAATCAATCTTAAAGTTCAACATTTGAAAGCAAATTATTGTATCAACAGGATAAAAAGTAAAGAATCATATAGACATATCAACAAAGCAGAAAACAATATAAACAACTCCAAACACACTCATGATTAAAAACTCTCATCCAAATATAAATTGAGCAGAACTCCCTCAAACTGATAATTTTGACAAAAAGCTTACATCTAAAATGAAACAATAAGAAATTCAAAGTTTTCCCAATGAGGTCAAGTACAAAGCCAAGATATCCCTTTCAACACTAATTTTCAGCCCTGTTCTGAAAGTTGTAGTTACTACACAAACACAAGAAAAGCAAATAGAAGATGTACAAGATAAAAAGAAATAAAATTACCTGTTCATAGATGACATGTTTGCTTATGTGGAAAATACTAAAGAGTTAACAACAATAATAAAATATAATGAATTCTAAACTAATGTTGGGATACGGTGTAGTTTCTTGCTTAGGTGTCTATGAAGAGCAGGTGGAATCTGAGGTTTAAAAAATTATCATTCACATGATAATTAGTAATTACATTGCAAAAGCATGAAACATTTAGGTATAAACCTAGCAAAGTCTCATAAGATCTCTGTGAGGAAAACCACAAAACTGATGCAACAAATAAAAAAGAATTAAATAGTTTAAGAGCTGTAGACAAGAAGACTCAGTGTTGTCAAAATAGCAGTTTTACTAAACCCAATCTATAAATTTATCATAATATTAGTCAAAGTCCCGGAAAGGTTTGGTGGTTACTAACAAACTACATAGTTATAATATTTACTTGTAAAGATAAAAGACTCCTAATAACCCAATCAATACTGAAGAACAAAGTTGAATGACTGGCACTATGTAAATTTAAAGTAGTATAACCATTTTGATATTGAGAAACTGTAGACAAATAGACTTGTGAAATGGAATAAAAGTCCCCCAAAACCCACAAAATATAGTCAATTGGTTTGGGGGGGAGTTCCAGGGATCAGGACCTCACATTTGCCAGGCAGGCACTGGTAAACTGATTTTTGAGAGAGAAATAAAACCACAACAATGAAGATGCTTTTCGACAAACCATGCTAGAATAGCTAACTGGTTATGCCCACTGAAAAAAAGTGAATCTAGATAAGAACTTGACAACTTTCACAAAAATTAACCGAAAATAAAACATACAAATGAAAGAAGATGTTAAAGATGTTAGAAGATAACATATGAGAAACCTAAATGAACTCATGAGTAGTGAAGTCATTAGAAATAATGCCAAAGCACTGTTTGTTCATGAAAAATAGAATTAGCAAACTGGACATTATTGAAATTAAAAACTTCTATGAAAGACAATGTCCAAAGAATGAGAATACAGACCAGACTAGAAAAAGTTTTTGCATAAAATGATTATATGATGAAAGTATATAATCCAAGATATAAAAAGAACTCTCTAGATTCTACAGAAAGAATACAAAAACTTCAAAAATAGACAAAATTTCAGCCAACAAATCATCACAGAAGAGGCATGACAACATAAACTTATCAAAAGAGTTTTCATATCTATTGTCATTAGGAAATTGCAAATTAAAACAACATATTATACATCTACCCACCTAGAAAAATGGCTGAATTCCAAAATATAAATGCTAGCTAGGATATAGAGAAAGAAGAAATCTCATTTTTCATTGGAATTCATAATATTACAGCTACTGAAAGACCATTGACAGTTTGTTACTAAACCAAAAAGCAAAGACACTGAAATATAGTAATTATGAAGTATCACAAACATAGATAAGCTAATAGATTTCGCTAATTAATAATAACCTGCAAAGGTTATGAACTATTCTTAGATTATCTGTAGTATTGCTTTAATTAAATAAATAAAGTCAAGGTGTTTATTCATCCAACAATACAACAGTTTTCCATGTTGTTTTTACTGCCAATATATTCAGAATATGTTGTATTTCCCAAAAGCAGAAACTAAAAGGAACACATCTCCTAATGAAATCCATTTTTGGAAAGAAATAATCTTTATAAAAGAAGGAAGTCAATACTTCAATATGGGAATTATAAAGCTAAAAATTCTCTCACAGTTACACCTTTTAAAGCTTTTACTCTGCATACCTTGCATCTGAAGTTGGTCATTTATGTCCTAAGCACATAAAACTGACTTCTAGCCCTAAGATGTATGTGTAAGGTCCTTATTAATGAGATCCTGAATGTTCAGGATTTGATCAACAAAAGAAAAACTAGAGTGTTAATCCTAGTACCAAGCCCTGTGCTACTGGAAACAGTTGCCATTCCCAGCAATTTAGCTGGAAATACTAACAAAGTAATGATTTCAGTGTGAAAACAGGCTCATTTTCTATTTAGCAAACAGGAAACTATATAAAATATGATTTCTCAGCTTTAAACAAAAATATTCAATAGATTTTTTAATACTGTTGGGAATCAAATTATTAGAAAGACACCATTATTTTTGACATTAACTGTCAAAAATAAGTAGCAAGTAGCATTTAAAAATTTGCTATGAAATATTTTTAAATGATTTGTATTTAAAATTTATTCAAATGCTTTTAACATTAAGTTTTGTAGGATTCTACCTCTCCAAATTGCTGGTAGAAAAAATTATTATAACACAAAGTTGAGTTTACAATAATTAAAAACATGTCTTACCAGACTCTGATAGTATCTCACTGGGGAAAAGATAAAATAGGGGTATTTCTTAAAGATGTGAATTCTTATTGAAGTGGGAGAAAGGATTGATCACAATTTTATTTCATTTTATTTTTAAATAATATGGTACCATTAACTTTTCAGTGTGTCCTTCATGTTTCACATTTGTCTTTGGGAGGGATATAAATTTAATTTCTTATGAATTTTTAAATGCCCTGTCACACTCAGCACAATGGCCTTGTTAATGATACATGATAAATAGGACATGTTTATGTTTCAAAGTATATATCGATTTTGAAAGATGTTTTATTTTCCTGTTTTCCTATTAACTTAATATTTCATCAACAAGAATATATATTATTCTTAATTATACTTAAAGTAATTTATATATTGTTGAATTTCTCTTCTTAAAACTTCATCAGCTGTTGTGTGACATTTATCTTGACTTGATCATTATGTTTAAAATCTCCATTATTCTAGGAAAGACAACTGGATGTGGTCAACACTTCTGTCAAAAACATTTGGAAAGAGTAGAATGAAAAGTTCCTCAATCAGTATAATGAGATGTTTTCTGATCGAACTGTTCAAATGCTTATTAGAAAGTTTTGATAGCAATTTCAAATGATAAATAACATCAAACAAAATACTTTGAAGCCAAACAAGAATTTATATGTTTATAATTTTTCCAATATGAATGTAATCTAATTCCATGTAAGGTCTAACACTGGGTTTTAATATTTTCTGCATGGGTGCTAGGCTTATTTTTTAAACCTATCAAAGGACAAGAATTACTCTTCAGCACCCACTTGAGAATATCTGACTTTACAGATGGGCCTCATTTTGCAGCATTTGACATTTTTATAATTCACAGACAATGCATTTTCACTAATTAAAAGTTTGTAGCCTCCCTGAAATGAACAAATCTATTGATTCCAATGTGATAACTATATGTGATTATTCTGTGTCCCTGGGTCATGTTTTGGTAAGTTTTGCAATATTTCAAAACTTCCCACTATTATCCTACCTAGTGTGGTGATATGTTGTTATATTTTAAATCTAAAATATTCTCCCAAAGCCTCACGTGTTCAAAAATGGGACCTGGTTCCATGAAGCAGATTACTGTCAGTGTGACCTGGAAGGATACATTCTTGTCCCCTAGCTCCTCCTTCTTTTTTTCTTTCTCTGTTTTCTGGCTACTATGTGTGAGCAGATTTTCTCCTCTAATCCCTTTCACCATGATGCGTCTGCCTTGAAGTGCGCAGACCATGGATGGCATCAAATGAAACTGGACCAAAATAAACCTTTCCTCCCTTGAATTCTGATTTCTCTGCCAACCAACTGTTCCCCACTTGTCTCCATCTCCTTAGCCCTCCCTATTCTCTGAGACACAATACTGAAAATAAACCATTTAATCATCCCACAATGCTCTCTGAGTGTTCAAGTGAAAGAGAGCGTCCCATGTCTCTCACTTTAAATCAAAAGTTAGAAATGATTAAATATAGTGAGGGGAGTATGTCAAAGGTCAAGACAGATAGAAAGGTAAGTTTATTGGGCCAAACAGACAAGTTTTAATTGCAAAGAAGTATTTCAAGAAAATTAAGTGCTGCTGCAGTGCACATACACACATGCTGAGAAAGTCTTATTGTTGTGAAGAAAGCTTTGGAGATCTGAACAGATCAAATCAGTCACATTTCCTGAAGTCAGTGGTAGTTCAGAGCAAGCCTCACTCAGCTCAACTCTGGGAAAGTTGAGCCAGGTAAAGAAGATACAGAAAGAAAGTTTGAAACTAACAGAAATTAAATCAACCTCTGGAAAATGCAGCAAGTTATCCATAAAAATTAGCTAAGATCATTGATTAAAAGAGTTATACATAATAATAGATTTTCGTTGTACACTAAACAGTCATGTATTTGAAGGAAATACCACCTTGGACTTTCTCAGACAGAGAACAGAAATCAACACCTGCCTTCAAACTTTCAAAAGACATCCAACTTTCTTTTGAGGGACTAATGTAGGTACTGATTTTTCATTGCAGCCAGTATGCTTTTACCATTTCAAAAGTCCTAGAGTCCTTAAAATTATACTAAATCTATGCTGCCTGTGCTCCATTAATGAAACAAAAAAATGTGGAGGGCAGAACATCCATTTACCACAGAATATACTGAATATGTTAAGCCTACTGTTGAGACTTAGTGCTCAGAAAAAAGATCCCTTTATAAGTACTCCTGCTCATTGCCAATTAATCTGGTCATCAAAGAGCTCTGATGGAGATGTACTATTGAAATATTATATTATAGTATATTACTATAAGATTAATATTTTTCATGCCTACTAGCATCCAATCTGAAGCCTATGAATCAAGAATATCTTTTTTATTTCTAACTCTTATTACATGAAAAACTTATTTTGTGAAGATATAGCTATCATATCAAGTGATTTCCATAATAGATCTAGGCAAAATGTAAATTAAAATCTTTCTGAAAAGGATTCTCCAATCTAGAGGTCATTAATTACATTTGTGATTCATGAGAAGAGGAGAAAATATCAAGATTAACTAACATATGAAAGATGATTCCAGCCTTCATGGATGACATTGAGAGTTTCACAACTTCTGTGGAGAAAGTCACTGCAGATGGGGTGGCAATAGCAAGCAAACTAGAATTATGAGTAGAGCCTCATGATGTGACTGAATTGCCACAGTTTCATTAGGAAAATAAAAAGTTTAATGGATGAGGAATTGCTTCTTATGGATGAGCAAAGAAAGCAATTTATTGAGATGAAATCAACTAGTGGAAATGCTGTGAACATTACTGAAATGACAACAAAAGATTTAGAACATTACAAAATGCAGTTGATAGAGCAGGTGCAGGATTTGAAAGGATTTGACTCCAGTTTTGCAAGTTCTGCGGTAGAAATGTTATCAAACAGCATCACATGCTAGGGAAAAAATTCATGAAAAGAGTTTAGTGATGCAGCACACTCCATTGTTGTTACATATTAAGAAATTGTCATAGCCACTGGATCCCTGAAAACCACCATTCAATCACTCAGCAACCACATGCAAAAAGACTGTTCACCTGCAAGAAAATCATGACTGAGTGAGTGATCAGATGATTATTAGCATTTTAGCAACTAGTTTTTAATTATACACACACACACACACACACACACACATATACATACATAGAGAGAGACATAGACATAATGGTACTTAATATATTATGGCACAATGTAAACATGACTTTTATATACTCTTGGAAACTAATCATTCTGTACTTAATTTTACTGTGATATTCACTTTGTTACAGTGGCCCAGGACTGACCCATTCATCTTTGATATATGCCTATAGCATACAATTCAGGTCACTCTTACATATCAAACTCTTTCTTTTCTTTTTTTTTTACATAAAACTCTTCCTATATTCAATGTAAAAAATAATTAAGATGAATTACGTACATATACTAACTCCACATGATGAATGTAATCATCAGGTGCTGTAAATATGCATTAATAAAAATTTTAAAAAATATATAATTTTTAAAATACTATAGTAGCAAACAGTTATTATTCAAAACAGCTCTCTAAATAACAATAAATAAATTGTTCTAGGACTACATATTTGTTGGGACACACATTATAACCATTTGTTGCATACTAAGATACTATATTATGTTTAAAACCTGAAGTCTAAATGATTTTCTAAATCATTTCCTTGAACCATCAAATGTAATGTAATATAATATGTTGAATGTAATAAATAACCCACAAGAGTTCCAATCATTTGGAAAGACATGAGTGCTGAAGTTAGCAGGGCATATACCGGTTGTTGAAAGGAAGACAAGGCAAGGGAGAGTTACAATAGCAAGGCTGAGTCATCAACTTCTGGCAGTAACTGATTGCCTTTGTATCAATGAGAAGAAAATCATATTGATTTTAAATAAAGGATTCTATTTCAAGAGGCTTTATTGTTGCTTCAAGTAATTTGCATTTGACACCCATCATTAGCATATTAGTATTCTGGCATTAGTAAGAATTATAGATGTCGGTGACATTTTGGGTACAATTTTCTACAATGATGGTTTCTGTATTCTGAGTGCATAGTTTGAACTAGTCCACCTCATTTGGACCAATAAGGAAGGAATACATAAATATACAACCAAGTAAAACCTGAACCGTTTTTCATCAGAACTGATCTATTACAAAACTGAGATTACATTAAAATTTAAGCCAATATAATAAAGAATTCGACCAACTTTTATGTGGATAAATAAATATAATTCACTAGGAAACTCTAAATGTAAGGTGAGCAAGGTCAATAAATGTTTATAATCATGTAAATTGTCTAAAATGTTTTGAAAGAGAGCCTAATTTCCTTCTTTTGTGGTTCTACTCTTCTCTAAAAATGTATGATCCAGTGCTTTCAATTTTATTCATCACTTGATCTATCTCAGAGAACTACTGACTAACGAATTTGAAGAAAATAAAGAAGATGTCATGTGGAAGAATGTATGGAAAATTTCATAATGACTGCTGTCATACATGAGGAATTTGGTAGCAATGCGGAAATTCTGAGCCTATTAAAACTAAGTATAAAGAGTGAATTCTTCAAAAAATCAGAGAAGATTCTGCTAGTACTGTATATGAAGAACACAGATTTCATTATCTGTTTAAATAAGTAAACGAATGTTCTAGTACAATTAATGACAAACCAAAACCAGTTTGTCAGGAAAGTATAAATTCTGCCTCAAGACTGTAACATAGAGATACTGCCTGATTTTTCAGCCCGCTGGCCTGACCTGTGAATTTCAGACCCAATATTGCAAGAATAACTCCTAAGTTTTCAACTAGCTCTCTTATCCTATAGATATCAGACTTCCTAGCCAGCAAAACTGCCTCAGGCAATTCTTTATAAGTAAATATCATTTATACATGCAATTTTATATATTAATATATGATGTATGGATATATAAAATATAATAAATGTGTATGCATGACATATGCATACATGTCAAATATTCAACCAATGGAAAGATCATTGGACAGTGCTCCCTTCTGTTTTGGGTACAAAAAGAGTTGTATTCCTTAAAAAAGGAATATGCAACACTGGCAAAAGGATTTGTTGACAGTCAACAAATTCGATAAAAGACTTGAGAAAAGATATCTTTGTCTGTACCTATATGGGTGATACCCAAGTGTGAGGGCCTTTGTATCACATATCGATGCCTATCTGAGCGCATCTATCATTCAGGGACATTAAGCAGCCATAGAGCCAAAGTAAGGCAACTAGCTAAACTCAGCTTGCAACCATTCTTTGCAATCACCCATTCCAATGCTGTCATATGTACTTGTGTAATCATAAAAGCACACATGAGAGTCTATATATTGTCTCTGCAAGATACTCTTCCACCTCGAAAGACAATCTCCATCCCCCAAATTCTGACCATCCAATGTGCTCATCACAGAGACAAAAGTTAAAACCTATTAGCTTAGCACCACCACCTTGGTCATGCACTAGCTACATTGGTGACAAACAGACAGATGCTAAATTTATCCTACCTTGAAAATAACATATCCATCTCAAATAGAAGCATCATGTACCCCATGTATATTATATCTCTTCTAACTTTAGAGCTTCGGTTAATGCCAGCAACCCAAAGTTTAGTGTCAGATCCACCTACGTAGCATTTCACAAAATGTTACCTTGGACTAAGAAACCCACTGTCATAGCAAAAATTGCATGAGAAAAAGTTACACAGTTAAGGAAGACATTTTTCAAGGCTTTTGCAGTAGGGGAGAGAAGATTGAGCCAAATCTGAACTCTGCAACAGAAATAAGGTTTCTAATTTCTGGAGTGAGTACATGGAAAATACAGGGAGATAATAGGGTCAGGTTTGATCTTTGGTTTATTTCAAATACAAGTTTTTAAACTTTCATTAATTTTATTGGTCCATTTAATGCATGCAGTATAATGACATTCATTGTTGGAAATTTGTACCTTTACATACTCAATCTTGCTTCTTATTCTTTCCCCCATACCTTGCCCTCTCTTCACCCCCTACCTCCCTCCCAGTCTACAAAGACTTTGTTTCCATTATTTTCCATTTTCTCATATTGATTCTATTCCCTTCCTCCCTTTCCATTACCCCTCCCATTTCCCCTTCCTAGTTGTCCCTTTTCTTCCTATTTCACATTATCTATTGTATCTTTTAGTCCTTATTTATAGGTTGAGTTATGCTTGAGTTATCACTTCTCAGTGATTAGGCCACCACCACCACCACGCTGTATTACATGGTGCTCACTGAAGTTAGGTTCCTATCTTCCCACCTAGATTGGGCCCTAGAGACACATTCTTCCTTAACTCTTAATTTTAAGAAATAATTCTACATGCTTAACGAAGTCATTCTGCATTTTCATCAAAGATTTCTATGCATTTGTGTCTCAGTGGGGCAAAGAAATTACTTGCAAGTCTTCTAAATAAATGCTCTTAGTAAAGGGAAGTCAGGGCCTAGAGCCTATGGAAAATGGAGTCAAGATGAGAGAAATACTCCAACAAAATGACAGCATGATAGAACCATGACCTTCTGACAGCCCCCTTGAAGCTCTGACTTGGAGATAGATCATTGGAAAAATAGGAATAGTCCTCCAGGATACAGTATCCTACATCGGTACATATTATATGACACAGTATCCCCAAGCAGGTAGAATACATTGACCCAGGAACAAAGAGGTAGAAGTAAGAGTGGTGTAGGTACAATACTTTCTGGGACTCATATGGGAAATTTGTGATTTCTGTCCTTGAAATTTTAGTTCTGTGGGTCTAGGGATCATGATTCTCAGCAAGGAAATGCAAAAGGACACAGCAATGTGTTCATTTAATGATTAGCTCCTTCATTGCTGCTCTGCCACTTCGAACTCCTGATTCCAAGATAGAAATAGGATGCTAGTGACTTGTGTCATCCTTTCTCAACATGTAACAGCACATTGTAGTTTAAATTTGGCCATGCTCTAAATAGTCATACCCCAGAAATGGCAAATTCTACAAATCAAAGTTGCCTGATAAACATTTGGCTCAACACCACTGACAGTATGCAAGGAAAGGAGTCTATATACTAGCAAGAATAATTGTTCTCCATAATGGCTAAGAAAAGATAGCTCACTGGCAATAAACATGATGATTTTGTGAACTCCAAGGACCTTGACCTGGACTGAAGGACCTGAAAACCTCCTGATCACTTCCATGTGTCCAAAAATGGTTATTGCTACCAAGGCTGGCTAAGGAAATTCTCTAGAGATATTGAATTCAAAGACTCTCAACCTTTGGCCCCAGAAATTGAAAAGGGTTTTTATTATTATTATTTTCATATCACCCATTATCCCCACAGTAAGAAAGACACTAGAAAAATCCATTTCCTTCAGGGGAAACCCCACCCTCTCTTAGAGAATGTGGTTGAACATTTGCTGGGTGTGTGTGTATGTCTGTGTCTGTGTCACTGAGAAAAATACTTGCCACCTCAGGCATAACTCACTGTATAAATAAGGACTAAAAGATAGAATAGATAATGTGAAATAGGAAAATAGGGACAAAGGGGAAGGGGAAATGGGAGGGGTAATGGAAAGGGAAGAAGGGAATGGAATCAATATGAGAAAATGAAAATAATGGAAGCAAAGTCTTTGTAGACTGGGAGGGAGGGAGTGGTTGAAGAGAGGGCAGGGTATAGGGAAAAAATAAGAACCAAGATTGATTATGTATTATTTCTGGAATACATGAGACATCTCTTTCAAAATATTTCCTGATATATTTTTCTTTTCCCTTCTTTCCTCTCCCCTACCCTTCCTACTTTCCCTACTCCTTTAGCACTTTTGTGCCTCTTTTACATTATCACTTATACAATTTGTACCTTTGTACTTTTAATTTTTCACACCAGAGAAACTATTTGGTATTTAAACTTGTGTGTCCTATTTATTTTACTTAAGAGTATGGCCTTAATGTGCATCCATTTAGCTATAAATGTCTGTAGTTTATCATTTTTATGGCTGAGTAGTACTACATTTTATAGAAAAACCACATCTTTATTCAGTCTCCAGCTGATGGGCAATTGAGCTGTTTCCAAAGGAAAAGAATGAAAAAAAATCTTTGTAAATAGGGAAGGGTGAAGGGGTAAAGGGATGACAGGGAAATGGGGAAAAATAAGAACCAAGATACATCTTGTGTAGGTACGAGATCCCAATGATAAATGTAACTGTAGTATATACCTACAAAGTACCAATAAACTCAATGAAAAAAATATTTTCTGAAATCAGTGTTGTTCTAAAATTATTCCATTTGGGGAAGCAATGTTGTTAAAGTCTGAGTACATAGGAAAATGTGTTCTTCAAAATAGCAAAAGCAAGAATTGGCTAAAGATAAACCCAAATTATATTATACTTTGTATTTTGCTCGATAATATTCACATTTTAATTTATTGTTCCTAAATTAATTGGTAGTTATCTGACATGATTTTAACTATAGTGATTTTTTTTCTAAAGAATTGATGTCTTTTATAAAACTATCATACTTCTGGATTTTCAAACTGAATTTGGCCACACATACCAGTTTGTTTCCTGAAAAGAAATTCTTCTTAATGGACATTTTACCTCAGATATATATTTTTCCTGTCTAATACGCATTTTTCAAAAGAGGAATATTTTAAGGCACATCACATTGCTTACACTTGGCATACTACTCCTCTTTTTCTTCACAAGCCCTTATTATACTGACAAATTGCAAAGGATACCAGAATAAGATATGTGAGATATTATAATTGGTTTATCAAAATGTATCTGTGTATAGCTTATGTATCAAATTGCATGTTGTAAAAAAACAAATAAAAAACAAATGCATCTCAGCATGTCCATTACTTTTTAAAAACTAGATTTCGAGAAATATTATTTTGCCTTGAAAATTTTTAAATTTTGTCATACCTTGCCATATCATCCTCAGAAGAGCACTTAGCATTTACATTTTTAAGGTTATATATGAAGTCACTTTTTCCCTTTCACATTTTCCAGCCTTATTCTACTTTTTTTAAATAAAGAAAAGAAAGGGGGCTGTGGATTTAGCTCAGTGTCACCGCACCTGCCTGGCAAGCACAAGCTCCTGAGATTGATTGCCGGTACCAGAAGAAAGAAAAAGAAAGAAACTGGCAATGATCATTGAGTGTTCGTGTTCCCATAGCTGCAGAAACACTTAGGGACCATGGGTATTCACATCTTCTTGGTCCAAAGAAACTATCAAACTATATTGGTTGAAAGAGTCTTGAGTACCTTTTACGGATAAAAGTGTGCCCCTATATCAAATTCATACACAACAGCCCTAATCATGATTGCAATTATACTCGTAATCAGAGCCTTTGGTGGTGCAATGAGATCTTAAGAGTGGGGTCCAAAGACAATGTAATTGGAGTTTTTATAAAAAGGGGAAGAGACACCAGGTTTGGTCACACAGAGAGGAAAATGCTCATGAGCACACAAAAAAATAGTTGTCAGCAAACCAGTGAAAGTGACCTTAGGAAAAATCAACCCTGCTGACAGTTCTATCTTGGATTCTAACCATCAGAACTATGATAAAAACAGGGTCTCATGTTTAAATTACCCAGCATAGGATATTTTATTATGCAGCCCTCTAAAGTGAATGTGGTGTCTGATAGAGTAGACGTGATTGCACCTATAGCAAGAAGAGCTTGAGCTTGATCAGCTTCTTAACAGAGAGTGAAGCCTGATGAGGCATCTCTGTAGCTAAGTTTTTAAACACAGAATGGCTTCCAACACAGAGATGCTTACCCAGAAGGACCATTCCAAGGTAATGTTTGGTCTCACCTTGAAAGGTATCTCTCCCTCCATTGTGTATCTACGCAGAAACCATGCATGTATTGGGTGCATGGCAGAGGCTTGTAGTACAGAGCCAACCTTTTCTAACCTCAGAAGGTACACAGTGGGGAGAAACTCTCTTGGAAGAAAGAGGAAAGGGACTCAAAATTAGAAAAAGTGTGGGTACACCTGCCATAGAGGACCTTTACGTATGGGACAGGTAAAGAGGAAGGATTTTTCCAATCAGCTCGTGCCTTCTCAAGCATCAAGTTAGTGTGAGGGAGGAGATGTTACACAGGAGAAGCAAGTGGGAAGAGAAACTTTCACAGTGAGCAAAGGCACTACAAATGGTCTAATTCTGGGGAAACCTTGAGTCATAGCAGATACTTGCTCAACACCAAAAATACACATTGGATAAAATCCTTATGAATACAGAGAATATGGAAAATTATGTAATCATAAATCTAACTTTTTTGTACACAAAAATGTTCACCTCAGAAAAACACACTATGCATGTTGCAATCTTGGGAATTTCTTTAGTTCAGCAAATCACAAGAGTTCATCTTGGAAAAAGGCCTTGCCATTGGAAGAAAAAGGGAAAATTCCTTATCCACAAATCTACACTTGAGACTTTAGCAAAGTATTTCTGGCTGTTTTTAATTAGATATAGAGTGAGACTCGGGGTCCAAAAATCAAAGCAGAAAAAACAGAAACATAAATGTTGGCACAAAAGGAACAATGTATAAAGTTGAGGCCAAATGAGGTACCGCTACAAAAAATGCTAGTGCCATTTAAAAGAAACGAATTAGACACAAGAAGAAAATTCCATTGATGGCATCTCAGGAATGAAGACCCCCACACGTTGCTCAAAGGTGCAGAAGTGTCACCTTGTCATTTGAGAGGTCTCTGAGGCCTCCGATCAACAAGGACTTTCTAGGGAATTGTCTCTCTAGGATTCATTTCTTGGCCCAGCCATCCAGGCACTGGGAAGCTTCTGTATCCACAGAATGAAGCCCCTGACTACTGCCAATGCTGGTGCAGACTCTGGTGTCATCCATGTTATGCCGTTTTACGAGCATGGAGCGTGAAAGAGTTATAAGGTCAGAGAAGTTTCCACCCAGATTTCAAAGAAAGACCTGGACGGCCAAATGACAAGTCTCTACGAGAAGAGCAGTGAGCAAAGCTCTAAGAATGAAGCCAAAGGTGAAATGGGGAAACCAGAAAGTCAGAGACTCCAGGAATGTGGAATGCATATTGAAGAAATCTTCAAATTCTTAGTAAATTGAGCCATCCCAAGAGAGGGGCCACAAGTGTGGGGTCACCCGAGCACTCTGGAATTCACATCTCACTACCATAGTCTACAGATGCTAGACATGCAGCTACAGGTTTGAAGTCTGCCCTGCTGGCAGTCCGTCTTATTTTAGCCCAATTTTTCTATCCTCTTATGCTTCTCTTTTGAATTGGAATGTTTTGTTTGTGCCATAGTAAGTGGGGACTACATAATTTAGGTTTGAGTTTTCCAGAAACTCAAAAGTAAGAGTATGCCTTGTGTCTTTGAAGAGAATTGAATTTGGACTTTTGAAAGATCCTGAGACTTTTGAGACTTTGAGGAAGGGATTGCTGTATCCTCAGTTGTACACAGAGCAGTTGTAATATGTTAGAATGAAGTTACATTTTTACTGTGTTTTGGGAAGGATTAAGTGTCATTTGAAGATATGTGTTTAGAAAACAAGTTGATGAGAGGTATGTTGTAGTTGATGAGAGTTAACCTTCATTGTATCTACTTGATGTTCTTTGGATCTGGCCTTGGGATTAGTAAAGCACACTCCTGCATTTGTCTGTGTCCATCATGAAGGTATCAGATTGGAGCTTATTATTTGGTCTCTCTCTTTCCTTTTTGTCACCGTTTCCCTGCCTTGCTTTCTAGCTGCCATAAATGAATCATATTGCTTTACCGTGCCCTTCCACCATGAAGTGTCTGCCTTGAAGTTTGGCCAACTACGGACTGAATATCGTGAAACTATAAACCAAATGAAACCTCTCCTCCTTAAAACTGTGGGTAAGTTATTGTGTCTCAGAAATGGAAAACTATTACGTAGGCAGGTTTTAGGTTTACGTGACAGTAAGTAAAGAGTAAAGAGTTCCATATACCAATTCTGTCTTCTGCTCAGTTTCCTCATTGATAATACCTTATAGATAAGTTTTACTACCTTGGACTAGAATGGAATCATAAAGTGTGTATTCCTTTCTAGCTTGTTTATTTTAGTCAATATATTGCATTCATTCATAGTATTTTATAAAAGAATTGTTCCTTATATTTCATTATCATCATTTATATATCATTTCCAATCTGAGATTATTAAGAAAGAGCAACAAGCATTATTATTACTTTTGCTATTCCTATTATTATTGTTATTATTATTATTATTATTATTATTATTATTTTAACAGTGCTGTGGATCAAATCCAGGACTTCACACATGTTATGGATGTGACACGTGCAACTGCCATTTCCAGCTCTACAAATAACATTATGATATGTGTCATTGTTGTATGGCCCTCTGCACACATTTCTCTTGCTTATTTACCAAATTGCTAAAGTAAGTTATATTGAGGTAAAGCATATAAGACAAACACCAGTTACACTCATGCCAGAAATCTGTATACATCCTTGCCAATTCTTGTGACTTTGCAACTCACTTCGCATGTCATAAATTGGGGTAGGAGAGTATTACTAGTAGATGGTGTGGCCTTGGTTTGCACACCCACAGTATACTGAGCACTATTTCATACACTTCTGGCTATTTGGGAACCCTCTTTGAATTTCCTGTTCAAGTATTTTGCATACTTTAGTAAAATTGTAATATTTGTCTTATTCTTTCAATTCATAGAAAGTATTTTTGCATTTGAATAGAAGTTCACAAGCTTAATTTGTTCCATGATTCTGGGGAAGATAGCCCTGTTGGTTTTTGTGTGGGGAAGATGGCTGTGGTTGGTCATGTTCTACACCTGATGCAGTTTGAGAATGGAAGCAAAATTTTGCCAAATGCTTCTGTTTGTGAGCTGAATTGTTACTGAACGGAAGTGCTCATGAACTGAAGTATTATTTATATGCATGTAGAATATCTCCTCGAGATTGAGATAGATAATTCCATTTTTCTAATCATAAATTTCATTACTAGAAAGTGTTAATTTTGTCAAAATGAATTCATTTTTAATGTCCTTTTAAAACAAATACTTCCTTAATATAATGTTATGGATTTTTGTTTATATTTTCCTTCCACAAATTTTATCATTTTTACCTTTCGTATTTTGAATCTTTTAATCATTGTTAAGTTAAGTTAGTATTTTGAGTTCATCAAAGTTAATTTTTCTCCTGTAGTTATCCAATTTCTCTACTACTTATTTTTGAATAGTCCAAACTTTCTCTGGCAAATTGTGTTGGTATCTTTGCTCAAATTCAGTGATTTATATATGTGGATTTGAGTCTTCAGTTTTATGTTTCAGCAGTCTGTTTGCTTGTCCTTGTATTGGTACTGTACTGCATTCATGCAATTTCTTAGTATTGAAACTTGAGAGTTTAATATATCCAGCCAGTGTTTTTGTCCAATGTCTGCTGTATCTTTTCATACCTTTTGCTTTCAACTTATCTGTTTATATATGTAAAGTGGGTCTATAGGAGTGGTATATCCTTAATTTCATTTTTTATTCAGTTTAATAACTTTGGTTTTTAAATTACTGGTTTGGCTTCTAATTCTTTGTTTTTCTGTAGCTATTGAATGTGTCTGCTTTTCTCTAAACCAGTTGACTTCTTATACAGCAGACTTTGTATGAAACATACACAGTGCAGATACGAGTTTTCTGTATTCACTTGGATATTAAGTATGGTTAGGACTGGGTTGTAGTTTTATTAAGTCAAATATAAAACAAAGATATTGTTTTATCCCTATTTTACACATGAATGCTCTTGATTAAACCTCAGTAAATCCTTGACCCCTTGTTTCTCTCAAGGATTTTGAATTTGCCTTTCAACTTTTTTCCCTCTCAGTGTCAAAAATCTTAAGAATTAATCTCAGGAAGATTTTAAATGAATTATTGCTAAGTTTTAAATGAATACTATATAATAGATAACTTTTTATTGAATTACAAATTTTACTGTAGGTCTATTATATACTAGGATAATAAAACAGTGAATTGATTAAATATTTCTAACAGTATTCTAGAATCACCCTTATCATTTCATGTATATTCTTCCTATTTTCTATACTTTATTTTTGGATAAAACATTCATAGATATGATATAACAGAAAGCTTTGAATGTTTTATTGGGCAGATCTGAATTGGAATTTTATCTTTATCATTTAGTATCATTGTGAAGAGGAATAGTAAATTTTTATGTCCTCCATTTTCTAGTCTTCAAAACAGGGTTTACAATTTCAAAATAAATGTTAGTTTAAAAGTTCAACATAAATTTTTGCAAAGAACTGAGTATCAGTGCCAACTCTGAAATTATCATCAGTAATAATTACATTACCATATCTAATATTGTTATGCTGTCTACAAAACACTCTTATTGTTTTTAAAAATGATTATGATTTTATTTTTATGTTTTGTTTGTTTCTTTATTATTAAATTTATTGGCATATTTACAGTATTCAAAACAGTTACATTAATGTTTGGGACCTTGTACTTTTACATAATCTATCTTGGTTCTTATTTTCTCCCCATTCCCCTGCCCTCCCTTTGTCCCCTGCACCATTCCCTATTTACAAAGACTTTGTTTCCTTTTTTTTTCCTTTCCTCATATTTTTTCTTTTCCCTTGTTTTTTTTATATCCCGCTCCAATTTTTCCTACTATTTTAGACCTTTTCTTCCTATTTCACATTATCATTTATACATTTTGACCCTTATTTACACTTTTAGGTTTTCACACCAGAGAGAGTATTTGGTATTTAAACATGTGTGTCCTATTTATTTCACTTGAGTATGGCCTCAATATGCACACATTTGGCTATAAATGTCTCTAGTATCTTGTTCTTTCTGGCTGAGTAGTATTCCATTTTATTAAAACAAAAAACAAAACAAAAAAACACATCTTCATCCAGTCTCCAGTTGATGGGCAATTGGGCTGTTTACAGGTTTTAGGTATTACAAACTGTGCCTCTATAAACATGGGTGTGCATATATCGCCCTGGTATGATTCTTTTAATTCTTTTGGGAAGATATTGAGCAGAGGAATAGTTGGGTCAAATGGAACCTCTAGTCCCAGCTCTTTGAGGTATCTCCATACTGATTTCCACAGTGGTTGCACCAGTCTGCACTCCCACCAACAATGGAGAAGGGTTCCTTTCTCCCCACAACCCTGCCAGCATTTGTTATTGGTTGATTTCTGGAGAGCAGCCATTCTTTCTGGGATGAGGTAGAATCTCAGTGTTGTTTTCATTTGCATCTCTCGAATGACCAGTGATGTTGAACATTTTTTCATATGTTTATTTTCTGCTTTTGCTTCTTTGTCTGAGAAATGTCTGTTTATTTCAAATGCCCATAAAAATGATTATGATTTTATATGAAACTGTTACACTTTCTACTGTAAAGCATACACTCTGTGCAAATAAAAATGAGTTCTGCTTTAAAAACAACTAATATGAGAAAAAGAAAAAAATGGAAACAAGGTCTTTGCAGATAGGGGAGGGTGGAGGGGTTGAAGGGAGGGCAGGGGAATGGGGAAAAAAATAAGAACCAAGAACCAAGATGGATTATGTAAAGGTGCAAATTTCCAATGATGGATGTCATTATATTGTATATCTTAAATGTACCAATAAAATTAATTTAAAAAATAAAAGCAATGACTGAAGTAATTCATTGACATTTCCTAATGGATTAGTAAGCTTATGAGTTTTCATGCATTTTTGGTGTAATTCTTCATCCCCTGACTTCATGTATTAACCAAATATCTGACTCCAAATGAAAAAGTTATTTCTTTTGAGAATTTATTATATTCCATTTGGACACTTGAAAATGCCTGATTCTGATTTTGCCAAGATAATCTCCTTAGCAAAATTTCACATCTTATTTGCTGAAGATAGATTGTAAAATAACATGCTTTCTTTGGTGAAGGAGGAAATGAAAAGTTTCTATTTTTAAAATTATAAAAATACTAAGTTAAATTAAAGTTTGTTTGATTAGACCCTGGTTTTAACTGTCTCTTGCATATGGATACCACCATGTACACGTATATTATGCACAAGCTTTCAGAATTTAATAACAAGTTTTTCCTGTGATGTATGCCCAATTAATAATATTGAAAAATCATTCATTGTAAAGTAATTCTTCCATATTTCTTGGACAAACCACCAGGCTTTTTAAAGTATTCAAAATTTAATGTGGGGAAGATATAAGAGTAAACTATAGTGTTTTAATTTGAGTATTAATTCAATGACTATGATTTCAAGCTCATTCTGTTTTATATAAAGACAAATGTGATAAAAATTGTAGAAAATATAATTTTCCTCAAAAATATATTTCTTGGTTTCTCATTACACTTTTTTTTGCGGGGGGGAGATTGAGACAGGGTCTCACTATGTAGTTGAGACTGACCTGGAATTCACTATGTAGCCCAGGCCGGTCTCTAACTTGCAGTGATGCTCCTACCTCAGCCTCTCAAGTGCTGGGATTACAGGCATGAGCCACCACACCCGGCTTCTCATTACACTTTTCATGGCAAATTTTGTAATTTATTGGTGGTAACATAAGGCTCATATTAAATCTAGCCTAGAGTATTGAAAAATGACTGTTCTTTCTATTAATTAAAACTCAATAGTCTGTAGTTAGGTATTTTTCAAAATTATTTTCCACATTAGTCAAAAGGAAGAATTGGTTCATTCTGTCTGTAGTTTTATATACTTAAAGTGCTACTTCTGTCTCACAAACTTAGATGGCTACTTGAGTAGAAATACAAATAAGAAACTGGCCTATCTCCTTTGTGTAACCTAGAATTTCTTATTGATAAAATGGGAAAGATAATAGCATCAAATGTTTTGAACTGTTGGAAAGCAATGTATTAACAGTGCTTGGTATCTGGAGATTTTAAATCAACATTGGTAGTTATCATTAGTATTTCTTGAATACTAATCATAAAATGCTGGGCCCTGGTATATTAAGCTTTTGTTTTTCCTCTTACTCAAATATTGAATTTTTATATTTCCCAAATAGTTATATATTTCATCTAGGTTTCCAAATACACTACTGTGTATTTGTTCATGACTTCTTTTTAGTTATTTCTTTGCTTATTGTTCTCTATGAAGTAAATTCTACACTTTTATTTTGACTTTTCTTTTGGTTTTATTTCATTCTATTCCTTATTATCTTTGTCAAAATTTTGTCTAACCTATTAATATTTCAAACCATTGCAATTTGCTTTTATTACTTAACATTTTTGCAATTATTGATTTTATTGATTTCCTCTGTACAATATATATTTAGCTTTGAAACTATTGATATTTTTCTTATTTTAATTCTACTAGCAAATGTTTTATGTAATCCCATTACATAATGGTGTATACAAGATACAAAGTACATATATTCCACATTTTAAGTTTGATTTCTAAACAAGGAGATTTAAAATTTTTCCCAATTTAACATTTCATTACATTGCCATTAAATGACAAGTTTTTAAAATAATCATTGGTTCCTAAGAAAATCAAAAGTTATACTGAAATTTACAAGATAATGAAAATTAAAATATAACATACAAAATCACCCAGAATAGAGCAAGAGCAGTCATAACAGAGAAGCTTATAACAATAAGTAACTACATTAGAAAAAGAAGATCTTAAACTAACTTTATAACCAAAGTCAGTGAAAAAAGAACAAACTAAAATTAAAGTGAACAAAATGAAGAAATATTGAACAGAAATAAAATGGGTCAGAGAACAAAAAGTTAAAAAAAAAAGAATACTAAAAGTTGTTTTCTAGAAAACAAAATTTTCAAATATTTAGCTAGACTAAGAAAAAGACAAGTTGAGCAGAAATGAAAGAGGGGACATTACACCAGATGCCTCAGAAATTAAAAAAGAAAGATTGAAAGTGACTGTTATGAACAATTATATACAAACTGGATAACACTGGGAAAATAAATAAATTCCTGGAAACCTAAAAATAATGATAACCCAAATAAGGAAGAAATTGAAAGACAAAACTGATCAGTAACAAATAAAGTGAATCAATAATCAAAAATTTCCCAAAGGGAAAAATCCTTTACCTGGTGATTTGTGAGGTGAACGCCATTAAATATCCTAAAAATCACTAATAGCAGTCCTTCTCAAACTCTTCAAAAATAGAAGGAGTACTTCTAAACTTATTATATGAGCCAGCATCACCAAAACCAGGCAGAGATACTACAAAAAGAATAAAAGGCCAACTTCTCTCATCAATATTGAAGGAAATGTCTTTCTGAAACACCAGCAAACTGAATTCAATCATACATTAAAAGGGTCATGCCCTGTGACCAAGTGAGGTTTATTCCTGAGATGGAAGGGTGGATCTACATAAGCAAACCAATCAAAATGGTAGGATGCATTAACAAGATGTTAAAAATATTATCTCAATAGATGTGTTAACAAGCACTTGACAATGGTCAACACCTTTTCATGATTAATATTTTAACAAAATTGTTGTAGGAAGATATTACCTCCACACTATAATGACATATATCCAAAGTCTGTAGCTTCTATCATAATTAATGGGGAAAATCTGTAAACTTTCCCTGTGAGACATGAAATAAGTCAAAGATTTTCACTCTTGCCAACATTTTCAGCAGAATTTTGGAAATGCTATACAAGAAAACATAATCAAAACATCCAAGTTGCAAATGAAAATGTCAAACTATCGCTATAGGCAATGTGATCGTACACATTTTTTAAAAACTTGATGATCCAGCAAAAAAAGTCAGAACTAATACATTAATTCACCCATTATGAACTGGTAGCTCATTAATAAAAGAAATTTATTTTTCATAAATCTAAAGATAAGAAAATCTGAAATCAAGACATACTTTGTAACTGGAGAGCACTCCCTTTCTGGCTTATAGTTGCCACTTTCTGCCTTAACATCAGAATACACTAGGTTGTACTCTGAAGTCTCATTTATTAGGCACAAATTTCAATCATGAGGTCTCCGATCTCATGACTTTATCCTTTATTCAAAGGCCCCAACACTTTCTGCCAGCTTTTGGGAATTTAGGATTCCAATATATGAATTTAGGGGAGGATCTCAAACATTCAGATCACTACAACTAACAAAATCAGTAAAGGTGGAATGCACAAAATCAACATACAAAAATTAATCGTGTTTTTAGTGATAAATAATGAAGGATTCAAAAATAATTTAAGAAAATGATCCCAGTGAAAATGGCAGCAATAAGAATAGATTACTGAGGAAAAAATTTAATCAAAGAACTGAAAAACTTTTACTGGAAATATTAAACAGTGGTATAGAAAATTAAAGAAGATAAGGATAGGTGGAAAGACTTCTTATGTTCAAAGATTAGAGCTAACATTCTTAAATTATTCTTAATAAGAAAAATATTCTACATATTTAGCAATTTCTAATAACAGTTATAGTCTTCCTTTTAATTCATTTTTAAATGGTACTTAAAAATACACAAATTTTCCTATTGAAATGTGTACCATATAAAATTTTAATATATGTATACCTCTTCTAATATTTAAATCAAGTCAAACATATCTATGTTCTCCTATATTTATCTTTGTTTATAATGATAGCTCTCAACATCATTTCTTCTTTTTCAAATGGACAGTAAGTGACTGTATCTTTGGTCACCCTACTATACAATAACAAACCATAACTTCTTGCTCCTAACTGCAATCTAATACTATTGATCAACCCTTCTGCAGCCTCTATTCTTTGCAGCCTCTGGTCATTACCATTCTTTTCTCAATTTTTTTTTAGAGGGTGGACCAGGGATTGAACTTTGGACCTTGCACTTGGGAAACAGGCAGCAGAACCACAGAGCTAAATCCACGGCCCCTTCTCTCAAATTTTATGAGGTCAAAATTTCTATATTCCATATGAGTGAGATCACGAAGGCTTTGTTTTTCTATGTCTGGCTTATTCCACTTAACATGATGACTTCCAGCCTCATCCATGTTGACTCAAGTACCATTATTTGTATTGGCTGAATAGTATTCTGCGGTACAGATATACCATATTTTCTTTATCTATTTGTCAGTTGAAGGGGCTTGTAAGATGTTATTTCTATTTATTTCTTGGTTATTATGAATAGTGCCTCAATGACAATCTTAGTACTGGTGTCTCTTTCACATACTGATAGCATTGTCTTTGGAAATATACCCCAGTCTGGAATTGCTGGATCATGTACCAGTCTTTTTATTTTTTTGAAAAACTGCTATGTCATTTTTCTTAACGGCTCTAATAATTTACATTCCCACCAACAGAGTGCAAAGTTCTTTTTTCTGTTGATTGTTTCTTTTGTGTGAAGCTTTTTAGAGTAATGTAGTCATATTCTTGCTTTTGTTCTCTGAGCCTTTGGAGTCTTGTCTAAAAAACTACCTATCCATTCCAACATCCTGAAGCATTTTTCTTAAATTTTCTTTTAGTAGTTGCATAATTTCAAGTCATTACACTTAACTATTTAATCTATTTTGAATTATTTTATGGCTGGTGTGAGATAGGATGCTACTTTCATTTTCTGAATATGTATATATAATTTTTCAGCAGCATTTATATAAATTAAAGTCCTTTCTCCAATGTATCTTCTTAGCAACTTTGTCAAAAATAAGTTGGCTGTTGATAAGTGGATTGACATCTAGGGTTTGTACTTTATTTATTAGTGTATGTGTCCATTTGCTATATAATAACAATACCATTTGCAATACCATGTCAATACCATGGTTTTGATAACTCTGAGCTTATGGTACAGTTTCATTTTTTATATAAATAAAAATGTATTAAAATTCATATGGTTCCACAAAAGAAAGACAAGTAGCCAAATCAATCTTGAGTGAGAAACTTTACACTTCCTGATTTCAAATTATATTACAAAACTACAATTATCAAAACAATGTGATACTGGTATAAAAACAGACATACTGATCAATAGAATAGAAAAGAGATCAGAGGAATAATCCATTTAGCTACAATGCACTAATCTTCAATAAGGATGTCATGAACTCAAAAAGTTGTCATCAACTCAAAAGGGCAGAAGAATTATCTTTAGAAAATTGTGGTAGGAAAACCAAACATTCATATGCATAATAATGATAATTGAGCTTATTTCATAATCTATAAAAAAACTCAAAATGGACTAAAAAGTAATCAGAAATCATGCAATATTATAATTAAACATAAGAGAAAAGTTTCTTGAAATTTGATCATTCTTGACTTTGATGCTGACAGTGATTTTTTTGATGTAATATTAAAAAGGTTAGTAGATAACAGAAGCAAAAATACAAAAGAGGGACTGTCAAACTGAACAGCTTTCACACAGTAATGGGAATAATCAACTAAGTAAAAAGGCAATCTATGATATGGAAAAATTATTTGCAAATAAAATACCTGGTACAAGGTTAATAACCAAAATAAATAAGAAATTAACACAAATCAATACCCAAAAAATCAATTTTTAAAAATGAGCAAAGAACCCTAATAAACAATTAACAAAGGAAGACACAATAGTAGCCTGAAAGTATACAACAATGTGTTCGGCATCCATCCTCATCAGGAAAATGCATGTGAAGGCTCATTGCACTTCTTAGGTTGCCCATTAGCTGAAAGATGAAAGATTAGTATTGGCGATGCAGTAGAGAAAAGGGAAGGCATCCACACTAGTGATGGGAATTCCAATTCATACAGCCATTATGGAAAACATGGAATCTCCTCAAAGATTAAAACTCTCTTATCATCCAGCTATCACAGATAGATCAACAAAAAATGAAATCTGATGTCAAACAATTGTCTACACCCCCATATACTTCTCAGCATTATTCATTATAACTAAGCTATGGAAACAGCATACATGTCCACCTATAGATAATCAGGTAAAACAAATTGCAATTAAAAATATTCAAATTATAAGAGATCCTGTTACCTGTGAAAACATGAACATTATGCAAAATTAATAAGCTATATCCAGAAAGATGTGATCTCACTGATATGTGGAATTTAAAATAATCAAACTAAGCCAGGAATGGTGCTGTGAACCTATAATCTCAGCAATTAGGAGGCTGAAGCAGACAAATAGCCTCAAATTTCAGGTCAACCTGGACTGCATAGTGATTTCAAGACCAGCCTGGACTACATATTGACTTCAAAGTCACATTGGACTACATAACAAAACCCCTTCTCAATAAAATAAAATGAAATAAAATTGGCCTAGAGAGAGCAAAATGGAATGCATGAGGTTACTCTGAGGAGGAGGACATAGAGAATTTTGGTCAAGGGACAAAAAGTTGCAGTTATGCAAAGTGAATAAGTTCTGGAGATGTAAAATATAATTAAAATAATTTATACTTGAAAAATTTTAAGAGGTCCTATTTTAAGGGTTCGTACCATACACAAAAAGACAATCTGCAGTAAAGACACATTAATAGCAGGTGATTTTTTTTCATGATGCATGTGTATAACATACAATTAAAATTTTCAAACATTCATCAAGCTATCTATATTTGTGTACTTTTGTATGCATATGCTATACTTCAATAAAAAGTTTTATTTTTTAAAAGTTTCTGATGATTCCACCATCAAATGCTCTATAACTTACACATAATATTTACTGTACTCAATTAACACTTTTGCATGGCAACATTTACCATCCTTTAGACATTTCAAATTATCTTCCATTTAAAAACAGATTGTTTTCTTGATTCATTTTTCTCAAACTTTGTCTCTTGGATTTTTTTTCTTCAAATTTATCCAAATTTTAACTTAACAGCATCTTTCATCATTAAATATGCATTGAAGAGTTACATAAAGCATATTGGTGTCCATCAAGGTCTTCTTTTGAATTAGACATGTTGATGAATAGAATCACAGCGTGATTTATGATAGAGAAAACAGTGGAGGAAGTAATAATCTGAATGAAATCACAAAAAATATCATATTTTCCAATTAATTATGTAATAATGTATAATGTTTTGAATTGAATGACAAAATTTGTCCAATTAAATTATTTTAACTCATATTCAATTATTAAATTCCTCCTGAAATAAATCTCAAATCTCCAATCTTTACATGCTAAATTCAAAGAATTAAATTCACTATCATACACATCCCACACTCAATTCTGAACTTTACTGATGTGTTTTGTAATCATGTGCACAGCTGACCATTATTAAGATTCAATGAGGAAGAAATGAATAACACAGAAATGATTCTTCAAGAGAGAAATCAACAAATAAATAATCAGATGGAAGCAGAATTCCTGTTTTCTCCATACTCCTTTTCTCACCCACATCACTCCTCAGTACACACAGGCATTCCCAAAAGAACAAGTACAAAAGGACAATTATCACATTTCAATTCCACATCCCTCCTCACTTTGCATATAGATCTACCCATATAAAAGAGTTTGCATGCCCACATGCCATATGTTAAGAAATCCTGGCTTGCAGAGACTGTAATGCTCTTGGTAGGTTTTGTAGATGTGCATTTATTTAAATTCTACACATTTACATGTCTTTACAAAGTCCCTTGGGATTGCTCCCACAGCATCACCCCAATCAGAAGATGACTACACTTCCTCCACATATCCAGTTTCTCAACTGCGTCCTCAGCACTTTCTGTTGTTTTGAGCCCCAGGATTTGGAAGTTAAGCAACTATGTCTGGGAGTCCAATCTCAGAGTGTTGGCTTTTTATCTATTTCTCTGAGCAGTTCCATCCTTAGGCTCAAGCATGAATTTATTCTGATTTGGTGATATTATCCTCCTGCCATCAAAGCGTCTCACATCCTCTGCACCATCTGTCTGTGGTCTGTCTTCACGACAGCATTTGCAACCAGGAGGACAGGATTCAGCTGGTGTTTTTTCTTTTTTGATAAGCCCATTATTTTAACTGCAAGAAGTCACTGGAATTACTGTCTTTTATATTACATGTTCAAGGATATTCATGACTTGGAAAAGCCTTGTTATTGTGGTACAAGAAGGAACTGTCCATCCTCCATGTTCTAGGTATGTGTATTTTCAACATTAGGCTCTAATACTAAGAGTTCTGAACAATAGTTGTTTTCCTGTTCTTCTCAATAGCTTATCATTGAATATAGTCCTTCAAATAGTCCATACCATAACAGTGCCTTTTCTAAATATTGCATCCCTAAGAGAAGGGGGGGAACCCTGGATTTGATTCTTAATGAATAAATAAGGCTATAGTGAATACAGTTTCTTTTAAAAATTGAACAGTCTCTTTTATCTAAAGGGCTCTCAATTTCACTCAGATGATCACAGTTTACCAAATAATAGCTATTCTATGTTTTTAGTGGATTCTCCCATTTTATTCTTAAGCCTCATCCTGAAAGTCACCTAGTCAAACTTTTCTTTGCCATACTCAAAGAAGAATGGTGAGGAATCTGATCAGAAGCTATGACCACACATACACACGTGCGTGCATACACACACTCAAATATACACATACACAGAAAATTTTGATTCTCTTGTTAAATTTATAATTATGTAATTCACAAATACTGGTTATTTGTATGAGGTAGGATCTCATGCAGAGATTAACTCCTTAGCTCTTGGGAATGGAAGAGAAGAAACATCAATAACTGTGATTTGAAGCCTGTGAAGTTTTCATTCAGTGGGAAAGAGTCCCACTGGGCCTAACTTAATACCATTGAATCTGCAATTGGGATGTTGTTCACATACAGTGGTTTCCTCGGGCAAAAGCATGGGGAGAATGGTGATGTGTAAGTTTGGGGGGTCAAAGGAAAGACCCCAGCCCACAGTACAGAGCAATGAATTTTATCAGGTGAAGATAAGAGATTTAATAGGTGAAACATTTATTGTGTTTGGGTCAAATATTTTTATTTGAAAATATTCATATTCAATAACTTCATTATCAATACCTGATTTCTCTCAGTCATGTGTGCATGTTAAGCTCTGTCCTGATGAATCTAATGTAATTTTTGAAGGCCTAGAAATTTAAATAATTTTATCATTTTTACATGGCATTTGAGAAAAACGGCAGAAAAATTTTACTACCTATATTATTATTCTATTAAAATTAAATTTGGGAATTGATTAGTGAAATTGTGAGCATATGACAAATATTTGCTGTTTTAAAAATTACATTAAATGTTGAATTATTAAGTTAATATTTGATATATATTTAATAATTTACCTTTTTAAGTAAAGTCTTCTATTTATTTTTAATTTTGTAAGAGTAAGCATGATTTTAATTATAAACTAACATGTATATTTTTAGAAAAACCATGTAAAACCTTAGAAAAGCAGAAGCATCTAAAGAAAATAAATGTATTAAGTAGTATTAATCTCATTTTCTATTTCTAATCACTAATGTAAACCCTTAAGAATACAATTTTTCAGTAATTCTATATTATATTATATTATATATGAAATATACATGAAGAAATCTACTTCCATTAAAAAAAACAGTTTTGTGGTCCACAATGTATTGTTGCCTGCAACCCAACTGTAAATATTTTGCAATGTCGATAGAATTCTTTCATTCCATGTTTTTTCGAAGAATTTTGGTCCATTGAAAGAGTTAACTGATTTCATGAAATCACACTCAAAAGATACATAGTTTTATTATTTTTTTCTATATAGATGAAAATAAATATTCCCAATTTTTCACATCTGTATTGATTTTTTGGAAATAATTCTAGACTGTGTGTCACAAACATTGATTTGATTTTTTGAAACAGGGTCTCGCTGTGTATGTAGTTCAGGCTGGCCTTGAGCTTAATGAGCAACCCAAGCTGGCCTTAAAATTCCAGTGACCCTCCAGCCTCGTTCTGCCCAGTAATGGGTTTCCAGGAATATGCTACCATGTGCAGCCATGTGTCACAAGCATTGTGAGATTTAACAGTGAATGACATATTTGCCTCTTTTAAAACTATGCCCAGTTGTTCTATCTTAGTGAAGCTGTTTCTTCATGAGCCCACTAAAACCGAGCACTGCTATTTCATCCATTTCATTATTGCTAATTTTAATATTAATTTTTGATTAATAATATTCCTGGCTATCAATTGTATTTGTTTAAGATGAAAATAGCATGTAATTATGTGTCCAAAGTTCATGCCTCTACATACATTCCCAACAGCTCTTTATCTCTATATTCTTTTTTCTTAATAAATAAGGATCATGTTTAAAACTACTTTTTTTTCTTTTTATTGATTTTATTGGTACATTGTAGGTATACAGTACAGTTACATTAATTACTGGCATCTTGTACCTTTACATGCCAGGTCTTGGTTCTCATTTTTTTCCCTTGTCCCTGCCCTCCCTTCACCCCCTCCTCCCCTCCCATTTACAAACACTTTATTTCCATTTTCTCATATTTTTTTTATTTTCCCTTATTCCCTTTCCCCTACCCTTTCCTCTTTCCCTAGAACTTTAGCCCTTTTCTAGGAAAGAATTCCTCAAGAGTCATTCTCCTTTCTGCATACTTTTAATCTGGACCATCTTTTTAAGGATCTCTATATGGGAAACAAATGTTATTTTGAAATAGGGCCTCTCTACAGGGAACAGAAGGATTGATTAGTGGTTATCCAAAATAATACAACTATGTTTCCCTATGTGTCAAAGGCTGAGAAAGTTATTGTTATCCACTGAAACAAAAGATCTTCCTAAACTGTGACACAAACACATTGCACATATAGTATCCTTTCATTCCTTCATGTAATCCTCGCGGGACATGAATGGCAAAAATAGAGCCAAAATAAATACAGTTAATTAGGACCTGCTCTATTTGAAGATTCTTGTGTCTTCTCTAAGTACCTAAGAAATTGATGGGCTAATTTGTTATCTTGAACATGGGGTAAAAATCTCAGGCCCTTCAGAGATCTTGAATCAGCTGAAGCACCTACATCTGGGGGACATACCTGAAGAAAATATATGCATATGTTTCTGAAAACAATTTAGGCCAGAGTGCTATGTTAATCAAACACTTGGTTCAGTCCTTGAGTGAGTTAGTAGTTGGCACAAGTGGTGAGATCAAGGAAGAGTGAGGAAAAGGAAAAGATGGATAAAGATAATTAATATGTACACGAGTGTAAATTACACATGATACATTTCTTTATATATTTATGATATACGTTTGGAGGCCATAGATGAATCTTAGACTTGGAAACTTTCCAAAGTAAACTACCATTCCTTCATGATGAAACATTTCAGGTATTGAGATACCTCAATTCCTGTTTTGGAAAGGATATAGATGGAAAAGGTCATAGATGAAAATGAAGCAATGATTTAGAAATGTGTTGTTTTTCATATCATTACACTAATACATTTGTGTGAGACAAAATTTTTGAAGAACTATAAATCATGTTTAGAGGAATAATTATTTAATGATATTCTGATAGTGGTTTTCTATGTAAAACTATGAAAATGATCCAAAGGAACGGTGAGCTTAGCGTTTTAGTTGGCATAAAATATAATGAAATTTTGCATTTTATTATGTATAGGGCATTATCATCAAATGTTTCCCTTTATATCCACAAAAATAAGTAAGACTTTTTAGAATATAATTCAGGTTTCTAACATTTGTTTTATTAGATTTGATCTACTTATTTCCTTGTTTTGAATTTCTTCCACGTGTGTCTGTATGTGCATTTGCTTATTTGTAAAAATAAATAACAATAAGAGAGCAGAAAGCATATGAATAATATATTGAAATATGTTAAAGTCAAAATCTTAATTATTTAAAGTTTCCTTAAATAAAAAAGTAAATCAATTGTTCCCTAATACAATTAACTGTATTTGAGGCAGACTGTCATTTCCCTGTGTACTTCACAGACTTGTCAGAAAATGCAGAGCTGGTACTTGCTTCAAAGAAAACCTTTCACACAAAAGAAATAAACAGAAGTAGAGAAGGCCAACAATAGGTCTTGTTGTGACTACATGTTTTATGGCATAGTCCGTTCAGAGTGAGTGCTAAACTTAATTTTACTGTTATTTAATGTATCCTTTTTTGTTTATCTTTAATGTTAATGATGAACATGATATATGTATTCTAAATTTGCAATGTTTCATCACTTATCATAATGTCCAGAGAAAGCTCTAGGTATAGAACCAGAAAATATGAGTCTTTATGATAGTGAGGAAATGACATGCATGTTTCTTTTCATCTCTTTTGGATGCATTTTTTAATTCACAGGGATGATTTGAGTGATTATTAACATTGTAGGAGGTAATAGCACTGCATGAGAATATGCAAAAAGCCATATATGTGAAGGAAAGAATAAAAAATATTAATATACAGCATGTAAATGTATAAACCTAGTACAAAATGGATAGATGGATAATCCTTAAGATTCTAAGAGCTACAATATAAATCTAACCTAATAAACCCTTGAAATAGTAAATGATCACTACTACTGGTAATAAAAACTATTTCTATTGCCAGAATTTGTCACTGTGACTAAATCATTGAACATTTGAGCAAAACTGTTCAACCATAAGTCTGGGATGAAAAACATAAATACTTTATCTTGTTTTATATAGATAGTGTAAAGAACTAGAGGTATGCATGTGTTCCTAGTATAATGAGAAAAACCTTCCTTCGTAATCTTCATTATTTTTCAATACTTACAGTCAATGTTGACTGAGCACTTACTTTTTAGCAATCAATATAAAATATTAAACTTGCAATAACAATATGTGAAGGCTCATTGCACTTCTTAGGTTGCCCATTAGCTGAAAGATGAAAGATTAGTATTGGCGATGCAGTAGAGAAAAGGGAAGGCATCCACACTAGTGATGGGAATTCCAATTCATACAGCCATTATGGAAAACATGGAATCTCCTCAAAGATTAAAACTCTCTTATCATCCAGCTATCACAGATAGATCAACAAAAAATGAAATCTGATGTCAAACAATTGTCTACACCCCCATATACTTCTCAGCATTATTCATTATAACTAAGCTATGGAAACAGCATACATGTCCACCTATAGATAATCAGGTAAACAAATTGCAATTAAAAATATTCAAATTATAAGAGATCCTGTTACCTGTGAAAACATGAACATTATGCAAAATTAATAAGCTATATCCAGAAAGATGTGATCTCACTGATATGTGGAATTTAAAATAATCAAACTAAGCCAGGAATGGTGCTGTGAACCTATAATCTCAGCAATTAGGAGGCTGAAGCAGACAAATAGCCTCAAATTTCAGGTCAACCTGGACTGCATAGTGATTTCAAGACCAGCCTGGACTACATATTGACTTCAAAGTCACATTGGACTACATAACAAAACCCCTTCTCAATAAAATAAAATGAAATAAAATTGGCCTAGAGAGAGCAAAATGGAATGCATGAGGTTACTCTGAGGAGGAGGACATAGAGAATTTTGGTCAAGGGACAAAAAGTTGCAGTTATGCAAAGTGAATAAGTTCTGGAGATGTAAAATATAATTAAAATAATTTATACTTGAAAAATTTTAAGAGGTCCTATTTTAAGGGTTCGTACCATACACAAAAAGACAATCTGCAGTAAAGACACATTAATAGCAGGTGATTTTTTTTCATGATGCATGTGTATAACATACAATTAAAATTTTCAAACATTCATCAAGCTATCTATATTTGTGTACTTTTGTATGCATATGCTATACTTCAATAAAAAGTTTTATTTTTTAAAAGTTTCTGATGATTCCACCATCAAATGCTCTATAACTTACACATAATATTTACTGTACTCAATTAACACTTTTGCATGGCAACATTTACCATCCTTTAGACATTTCAAATTATCTTCCATTTAAAAACAGATTGTTTTCATGATTCATTTTTCTCAAACTTTGTCTCTTGGATTTTTTTTCTTCAAATTTATCCAAATTTTAACTTAACAGCATCTTTCATCATTAAATATGCATTGAAGAGTTACATAAAGCATATTGGTGTCCATCAAGGTCTTCTTTTGAATTAGACATGTTGATGAATAGAATCACAGCGTGATTTATGATAGAGAAAACAGTGGAGGAAGTAATAATCTGAATGAAATCACAAAAAATATCATATTTTCCAATTAATTATGTAATAATGTATAATGTTTTGAATTGAATGACAAAATTTGTCCAATTAAATTATTTTAACTCATATTCAATTATTAAATTCCTCCTGAAATAAATCTCAAATCTCCAATCTTTACATGCTAAATTCAAAGAATTAAATTCACTATCATACACATCCCACACTCAATTCTGAACTTTACTGATGTGTTTTGTAATCATGTGCACAGCTGACCATTATTAAGATTCAATGAGGAAGAAATGAATAACACAGAAATGATTCTTCAAGAGAGAAATCAACAAATAAATAATCAGATGGAAGCAGAATTCCTGTTTTCTCCATACTCCTTTTCTCACCCACATCACTCCTCAGTACACACAGGCATTCCCAAAAGAACAAGTACAAAAGGACAATTATCACATTTCAATTCCACATCCCTCCTCACTTTGCATATAGATCTACCCATATAAAAGAGTTTGCATGCCCACATGCCATATGTTAAGAAATCCTGGCTTGCAGAGACTGTAATGCTCTTGGTAGGTTTTGTAGATGTGCATTTATTTAAATTCTACACATTTACATGTCTTTACAAAGTCCCTTGGGATTGCTCCCACAGCATCACCCCAATCAGAAGATGACTACACTTCCTCCACATATCCAGTTTCTCAACTGCGTCCTCAGCACTTTCTGTTGTTTTGAGCCCCAGGATTTGGAAGTTAAGCAACTATGTCTGGGAGTCCAATCTCAGAGTGTTGGCTTTTTATCTATTTCTCTGAGCAGTTCCATCCTTAGGCTCAAGCATGAATTTATTCTGATTTGGTGATATTATCCTCCTGCCATCAAAGCGTCTCACATCCTCTGCACCATCTGTCTGTGGTCTGTCTTCACGACAGCATTTGCAACCAGGAGGACAGGATTCAGCTGGTGTTTTTTCTTTTTTGATAAGCCCATTATTTTAACTGCAAGAAGTCACTGGAATTACTGTCTTTTATATTACATGTTCAAGGATATTCATGACTTGGAAAAGCCTTGTTATTGTGGTACAAGAAGGAACTGTCCATCCTCCATGTTCTAGGTATGTGTATTTTCAACATTAGGCTCTAATACTAAGAGTTCTGAACAATAGTTGTTTTCCTGTTCTTCTCAATAGCTTATCATTGAATATAGTCCTTCAAATAGTCCATACCATAACAGTGCCTTTTCTAAATATTGCATCCCTAAGAGAAGGGGGGGAACCCTGGATTTGATTCTTAATGAATAAATAAGGCTATAGTGAATACAGTTTCTTTTAAAAATTGAACAGTCTCTTTTATCTAAAGGGCTCTCAATTTCACTCAGATGATCACAGTTTACCAAATAATAGCTATTCTATGTTTTTAGTGGATTCTCCCATTTTATTCTTAAGCCTCATCCTGAAAGTCACCTAGTCAAACTTTTCTTTGCCATACTCAAAGAAGAATGGTGAGGAATCTGATCAGAAGCTATGACCACACATACACACGTGCGTGCATACACACACTCAAATATACACATACACAGAAAATTTTGATTCTCTTGTTAAATTTATAATTATGTAATTCACAAATACTGGTTATTTGTATGAGGTAGGATCTCATGCAGAGATTAACTCCTTAGCTCTTGGGAATGGAAGAGAAGAAACATCAATAACTGTGATTTGAAGCCTGTGAAGTTTTCATTCAGTGGGAAAGAGTCCCACTGGGCCTAACTTAATACCATTGAATCTGCAATTGGGATGTTGTTCACATACAGTGGTTTCCTCGGGCAAAAGCATGGGGAGAATGGTGATGTGTAAGTTTGGGGGGTCAAAGGAAAGACCCCAGCCCACAGTACAGAGCAATGAATTTTATCAGGTGAAGATAAGAGATTTAATAGGTGAAACATTTATTGTGTTTGGGTCAAATATTTTTATTTGAAAATATTCATATTCAATAACTTCATTATCAATACCTGATTTCTCTCAGTCATGTGTGCATGTTAAGCTCTGTCCTGATGAATCTAATGTAATTTTTGAAGGCCTAGAAATTTAAATAATTTTATCACTTTTACATGGCATTTGAGAAAAACGGCAGAAAAATTTTACTACCTATATTATTATTCTATTAAAATTAAATTTGGGAATTGATTAGTGAAATTGTGAGCATATGACAAATATTTGCTGTTTTAAAAATTACATTAAATGTTGAATTATTAAGTTAATATTTGATATATATTTAATAATTTACCTTTTTAAGTAAAGTCTTCTATTTATTTTTAATTTTGTAAGAGTAAGCATGATTTTAATTATAAACTAACATGTATATTTTTAGAAAAACCATGTAAAACCTTAGAAAAGCAGAAGCATCTAAAGAAAATAAATGTATTAAGTAGTATTAATCTCATTTTCTATTTCTAATCACTAATGTAAACCCTTAAGAATACAATTTTTCAGTAATTCTATATTATATTATATTATATATGAAATATACATGAAGAAATCTACTTCCATTAAAAAAAACAGTTTTGTGGTCCACAATGTATTGTTGCCTGCAACCCAACTGTAAATATTTTGCAATGTCGATAGAATTCTTTCATTCCATGTTTTTTCGAAGAATTTTGGTCCATTGAAAGAGTTAACTGATTTCATGAAATCACACTCAAAAGATACATAGTTTTATTATTTTTTTCTATATAGATGAAAATAAATATTCCCAATTTTTCACATCTGTATTGATTTTTTGGAAATAATTCTAGACTGTGTGTCACAAACATTGATTTGATTTTTTGAAACAGGGTCTCGCTGTGTATGTAGTTCAGGCTGGCCTTGAGCTTAATGAGCAACCCAAGCTGGCCTTAAAATTCCAGTGACCCTCCAGCCTCGTTCTGCCCAGTAATGGGTTTCCAGGAATATGCTACCATGTGCAGCCATGTGTCACAAGCATTGTGAGATTTAACAGTGAATGACATATTTGCCTCTTTTAAAACTATGCCCAGTTGTTCTATCTTAGTGAAGCTGTTTCTTCATGAGCCCACTAAAACCGAGCACTGCTATTTCATCCATTTCATTATTGCTAATTTTAATATTAATTTTTGATTAATAATATTCCTGGCTATCAATTGTATTTGTTTAAGATGAAAATAGCATGTAATTATGTGTCCAAAGTTCATGCCTCTACATACATTCCCAACAGCTCTTTATCTCTATATTCTTTTTTCTTAATAAATAAGGATCATGTTTAAAACTACTTTTTTTTCTTTTTATTGATTTTATTGGTACATTGTAGGTATACAGTACAGTTACATTAATTACTGGCATCTTGTACCTTTACATGCCAGGTCTTGGTTCTCATTTTTTTCCCTTGTCCCTGCCCTCCCTTCACCCCCTCCTCCCCTCCCATTTACAAACACTTTATTTCCATTTTCTCATATTTTTTTTATTTTCCCTTATTCCCTTTCCCCTACCCTTTCCTCTTTCCCTAGAACTTTAGCCCTTTTCTAGGAAAGAATTCCTCAAGAGTCATTCTCCTTTCTGCATACTTTTAATCTGGACCATCTTTTTAAGGATCTCTATATGGGAAACAAATGTTATTTTGAAATAGGGCCTCTCTACAGGGAACAGAAGGATTGATTAGTGGTTATCCAAAATAATACAACTATGTTTCCCTATGTGTCAAAGGCTGAGAAAGTTATTGTTATCCACTGAAACAAAAGATCTTCCTAAACTGTGACACAAACACATTGCACATATAGTATCCTTTCATTCCTTCATGTAATCCTCGCGGGACATGAATGGCAAAAATAGAGCCAAAATAAATACAGTTAATTAGGACCTGCTCTATTTGAAGATTCTTGTGTCTTCTCTAAGTACCTAAGAAATTGATGGGCTAATTTGTTATCTTGAACATGGGGTAAAAATCTCAGGCCCTTCAGAGATCTTGAATCAGCTGAAGCACCTACATCTGGGGGACATACCTGAAGAAAATATATGCATATGTTTCTGAAAACAATTTAGGCCAGAGTGCTATGTTAATCAAACACTTGGTTCAGTCCTTGAGTGAGTTAGTAGTTGGCACAAGTGGTGAGATCAAGGAAGAGTGAGGAAAAGGAAAAGATGGATAAAGATAATTAATATGTACACGAGTGTAAATTACACATGATACATTTCTTTATATATTTATGATATACGTTTGGAGGCCATAGATGAATCTTAGACTTGGAAACTTTCCAAAGTAAACTACCATTCCTTCATGATGAAACATTTCAGGTATTGAGATACCTCAATTCCTGTTTTGGAAAGGATATAGATGGAAAAGGTCATAGATGAAAATGAAGCAATGATTTAGAAATGTGTTGTTTTTCATATCATTACACTAATACATTTGTGTGAGACAAAATTTTTGAAGAACTATAAATCATGTTTAGAGGAATAATTATTTAATGATATTCTGATAGTGGTTTTCTATGTAAAACTATGAAAATGATCCAAAGGAACGGTGAGCTTAGCGTTTTAGTTGGCATAAAATATAATGAAATTTTGCATTTTATTATGTATAGGGCATTATCATCAAATGTTTCCCTTTATATCCACAAAAATAAGTAAGACTTTTTAGAATATAATTCAGGTTTCTAACATTTGTTTTATTAGATTTGATCTACTTATTTCCTTGTTTTGAATTTCTTCCACGTGTGTCTGTATGTGCATTTGCTTATTTGTAAAAATAAATAACAATAAGAGAGCAGAAAGCATATGAATAATATATTGAAATATGTTAAAGTCAAAATCTTAATTATTTAAAGTTTCCTTAAATAAAAAAGTAAATCAATTGTTCCCTAATACAATTAACTGTATTTGAGGCAGACTGTCATTTCCCTGTGTACTTCACAGACTTGTCAGAAAATGCAGAGCTGGTACTTGCTTCAAAGAAAACCTTTCACACAAAAGAAATAAACAGAAGTAGAGAAGGCCAACAATAGGTCTTGTTGTGACTACATGTTTTATGGCATAGTCCGTTCAGAGTGAGTGCTAAACTTAATTTTACTGTTATTTAATGTATCCTTTTTTGTTTATCTTTAATGTTAATGATGAACATGATATATGTATTCTAAATTTGCAATGTTTCATCACTTATCATAATGTCCAGAGAAAGCTCTAGGTATAGAACCAGAAAATATGAGTCTTTATGATAGTGAGGAAATGACATGCATGTTTCTTTTCATCTCTTTTGGATGCATTTTTTAATTCACAGGGATGATTTGAGTGATTATTAACATTGTAGGAGGTAATAGCACTGCATGAGAATATGCAAAAAGCCATATATGTGAAGGAAAGAATAAAAAATATTAATATACAGCATGTAAATGTATAAACCTAGTACAAAATGGATAGATGGATAATCCTTAAGATTCTAAGAGCTACAATATAAATCTAACCTAATAAACCCTTGAAATAGTAAATGTCACTACTACTGGTAATAAAAACTATTTCTATTGCCAGAATTTGTCACTGTGACTAAATCATTGAACATTTGAGCAAAACTGTTCAACCATAAGTCTGGGATGAAAAACATAAATACTTTATCTTGTTTTATATAGATAGTGTAAAGAACTAGAGGTATGCATGTGTTCCTAGTATAATGAGAAAAACCTTCCTTCATAATCTTCATTATTTTTCAATACTTACAGTCAATGTTGACTGAGCACTTACTTTTTAGCAATCAATATAAAATATTAAACTTGCAATAACAATAAAATATTAAAGCAACAAGTATTTAGATGCTGAACATTCAAGAGTTTCAACTCAAATATTTATATTATATAATAGTATGGCATTCTTTAATTAACCTGTCCTTTGTCATTTCCAACATCTCTGAGTACAGAAAAAAACTAATTTATAAAACATTCCCTCATGTATAAAACCAAGTCAAAAATATTCATTGGGTGCCCACTAAGTGCAAAAAAAACAAAAAAATAGGTGAATATATTTTTTCTTTCAGAGGAAGTATACCCTTACAAATGCAAGAAAATAGGCATGCATACTATGAATCCACAAAACAGAAGATCTTTAGTAATAAAGAAATATAATTTTGTGATCTTAGAAGAGAAAATTAATAATTCCACCTGAAGGACTTAGAGAACATTCAATGGAGCAGGTAGCTCCTAGCCATGAAGGGATTTCACTAGTAGAGATAAATAAGAGCCTTCCATGTGGGTGGTGGAAGCATAGGCAGAAAAATATAAGACTCAGGACATTTTCAGAAGGTGCTGAATTATCTATCGTGCAACCAAACTTGAAAGTTTAGGAGATGGAAAGTTCTGGAAAACATAGATTATAATTTATTTATGGAAGTTTCTACTAGAGATTTGCAAGTTATGTGTGTATGACAGGATCCAATCACAGATTGGGAGGAGAGCAATGTAGGAGTTTAGCTTTAAGTATGATTCTTGCACCAGCAGACTTGTATGCCATCTTTGTATATATACTTTCCAATTCATTTGAGTCTACTTTCTCAATGGTAAAACTGAAAAATTAATCATAACAATTTTATGGCAGAGAACTAAAATGATTTAGAAAATGTCAAGTCATATCATGAACAGAGATACAATAAATATCATTATCCTATCTGCAAAAGAGTGTGAAAAATTGCTAAAACATTAAGTGTAATTCCAATTCAACTACACACAATGATAAACCTTTCAAAGAAAAATCACTATCCCACAGTTTTGCATTCAACATAATTCTTAAAAAATTAGTAACATATATTAGTAAAGTATGTGATTTTTTTCATAATATAGTATCTTTTTTTTAACATTCTATTTCATAAAAGAGAATGTTCTCTAGTTTGACCATGCTACACTGCTTTTATGCACAATGTGTTCGACCAAATTGACCATCTGTCTAGATAAGTGACTCCAACTTTAGGAAAATAACATATATATCTGCTTAAAAATCTGTAATCCAAAATTAAGTTCATCGAGGCAGAAAAATTAATGATAAAATATGAATGATAGAAATAGGTTTTAGAATTTCTAGGAAAGGAGGATAATATTGTACAGACCAGTTGTGGTCGAATATTGAGTTTTGTTTGAGCTCCTTCTTTTCATTCTTCAGAAATCAACATTGTTCTTTTACAATGTAGGGCTTAAAATTGTATTTTTTAAAGCAATATAGCAGCTATCCAGCATGTTAAATAATAGAGCCTTTGTGAGCTATCAGTTTTTATAACTCATTATCTTTCAAAGTGCTGTCAGCTCTAGGGAAAACCAGGCTAAACTTTTTCTCTGCACAGGTTCACAGAAAAAGTGTATTTGATATATTTGATTACTATAGAGATTTCAAGTTTTGCTTAATCATTGGTGGTCATTATGAACCCAAAAGAAAGAGATAAGTGTATGACCACATTGAAGAATATACTTGATATGTGTAAATTTTCATTATCAAAACTCATTTGCATCAATAAAAGAAAGTAACTTCCAACAGACTAGTAAACACCTTTCTTTGCTATAAACAGAAGTAGCTTAAGATTTATGCTAAAATTATCTTCTCTCCCTATCTGCCATGCCTTCTGTTCTGCTCCTGCTTATCAAAAGAAGCTCCTTACCTGGCCTGGTGGCACATGCCTGTAATCCCAGCAGGCTGGAGGCTGAGGCAGGAAGATCGCTGTGAGTTTGAGACTAACTTGGGCTACATAGTGAGTTCCAGTTCAGTCTCTAATACATGGTGAGACCCTATCTCAAAAAAAAAAAAATGAAGCTCCTTTGCCTACCCAGGTGAATACCTACAGCCCACTTGCATTGGACACTCACACTGATGGGTTACATCCCATCAAAACCCAAAAGCATCCTTCTTGATCCAAGTTACTACCTTTGCCAATGTATTTAATGAAATGAAGCATCATTAACTGAATACCAATTCATCTCTCATGGAATAGACAAATCTTGAGGAAGATAATGATGCTTTCACATTATATGTAATAAAATTTAAGACACAAACTAAGGAAAAATAGTAGTATTTTCATAGTTGCACCTAACATTTCAGAGCCTAAATCGGACTTCATGTGAGGACAACGATGTGTTTTATATCTAAATATTCGGGGTCTGGAAACATGATGGAAAAATGTCAGATGAGACTGTCTTTTTTCATGAGATTCCTTGCATGTTTGCCTTCTTGTAGGATTAGTAATACAGAGGAGAACAGATAATCTTCTGAAAGTTTTTATTGTGCCCAATATGTGCCCACAAACAAAAGGAGTAGTAAGAAATTCAAACCGGGAGGTCAAAATTACTGACAACATTCAGTTGGTACTGCAATCTTTTCTTTGTGGGATCTCTCCCTCATTCCCTTCCCGTCCCCTCCCTTCCCTTCCCTCCCCTCCCCTCCTCTCCCCTTCTCTTTCCTCCCCTCCCCTCCCCTCCCCTTCCCTCCTCTCCCCTTCCCTTCCCTTCCCTCCCCTCCCCTCCTCTCCCCTTCCTGTTCCCCTTCCCTTCCTTCCCCTATCCTTTCCCTTCCCTTTTTTTTCTTTCTCTTCCCTTTTCTTCACTCCCTCTTTCTCCCTGCTCCTATCTCCCTTTCTTTCTTTAGATAATGCCTTCCCATGTTGCTTAGTTTAATCTCTAATTCCTGGCCTCAAGAAATCTTCCTGCCCCAGCCTACAGAATAGCCAGGATTACTATCATGCACCATTACATCAGCTTCTCATGAATTTCTTCTTTTATCACAGGTGGTCAGCAGGTATTATGAAGAAAGTTTAATGTAATCACTGGTACATTTGTGGTTATGAATATTAATTCCTACTTATGTTATTTTTACAAAGAAATCCAGTGCTAAAATTGCAGACATCTCTGAAAAACTTACCGTTAGAAGGGCATAAGGAATTAACTACACTAAATTATTTCATTTGGATTGTTCTGAATCTAGTTACTCACTTTGTTGATTTACCTTGCTTTTTCCTTTTGTGAACTATAGAACTGCTGAATTGTGGCTTTCTGAAAATGAGTTCAGATACAAATCAGGGTATTATTCAAGTTGTAGACCATTTATTTCAGTCATTTTTGTTTTCCACGTAGAAACCTTTTTAAAGACTCCTTTCCAAGTATCAAATTTTCTAAGTGATAGAATTTGTGGCCAGGGGATGCAGCTCAGGGATGCTGCTCTTGCCTGGCAAGCTCAAGGTCCTGAGTTCAGTCATAGCTACAGGAAAAAAATTATGACTTTGTTAGAAGAATGAAAATGGAACCATTATGACTTTCTCATTAGGTTGCCATATTTTTAAATACTTCAGGTGTCATTTAATATATTTGGAAGTTAGGGAGCAAAGAATTTCCTGACGAAATTACACTGCAAGAGTGGCCTCCTAGACTATGTTTCCAATTGAACTGAGAACACTTGAATGACAGAATCTAATGTGGTCTACATACTGTTGCTACTGAATCATAAATTTTTCATGTGAACAATTATGTGAATTGTTGCTATCTTAAAGAGATATGATGGCCAGGCAAATTTCCACATATTTATAATCTTATGTTTACATTCCATGTGGATTCTCATCAGGATATAGTTTAGTTGCAAAAATATACCTAGCTAGGAAGTTGTTGGGCTTTATCCATTAATTAGAAAGATGAATTTTGAGCAATATGTGAATATAATGAATTTTTGAAATTTATTTCTGCATAAAACTAATCTGATACTTTTGAAGAATGGATACAGAATTTAACATGTTTGTAAATCTAATTGGTTTTGTTATAATACTAAACAGACAAAAATGACATAAATTACATATATTTGTGCTTTATGTAGTAAATTTAATGTATGCTGTATAGGGACATAATTTTTATTTTATAAAAATATTTCTTACTATTTTATGGAATAAATACCATAGATTATTGTGTGTGTGTGTATGTGTGTGTGTCTCTCTGTAGGAGTATTTGTAAGAATGCCTCAAAATATTTGCAAACACTATAAAAAGAATATGCTATTATAAGCATAATATAAAATGTGTCTTTTTATGCCTCTCCTTCTTTGTGTATATTATCTTGACATTAAAATCTGTTACCAAGGTGGAAGGCAGAGATCTATGACAGCTGCTCTAAGATCCCATTCTCACTCCGGCCTGGCTGTGGCCAACCAATGAGGACTAGCTTGCCACACAGGTGCCTCTGCAACAACCCCCTTTCTCTCAGGACTTCTGATTGAGCCAGTCCTTGGTTCCACTCTGCAGGGGCACAGGTGGTCATAAAGGGCAATTTTCTGAGCTCCAGACTTTGAATATCTTCAAAGAAAGGGCAGAGGGAACCTGTAGTAGAACTTTTTGGAGTTCAAACCTGCAGGAGGTCAGGGAGCTCAATTTGGGCCTTGCAGTGCAAAATCAGCCTGAATCTCAGGGGTCTGCCATCAACAAGCTGAGATCAAAGGACTTAGTTCTGAACATGGCTGTGCACATTGTGTATTATGACAGCAGAGATATAATCTGAAAGAGGCCCTTCAAATTGTTTTTCTTCTTTCTTTTCCTCATTCTACTCTGCAAATTCTTTTTTCTGTCCTTGTTTTCCAAATCAGTCTCTTGCTCCTCCATAGAGTATTCCTCATCTCCCCTTCAGTTCCTGTTTCTGCCGTAATGCAGATTCCTTCTTTTATCATTCTTTCTTCTTTCTTTATATTCTTTTCTACACTCATTTTCCTTCACTCAAGGGTCAATAGTTTCAAAGGAAAGTAAGCCCCTATTACTGTTGTTATATTCTTGTCCTTTTTCTTGCACTCTGTCTTTCCCTTTTGACTTCAAAAGTTTCCTAAAGTTTGTATGGTCATCCTATGTCCTCTAGCTTCACTTAAAAACTTCTCTGATGCTTTTACTTATATATTCCTCTCATCTGAACTCTGTCTAAGCCCCCATCCTAAATGGTAAAGATGCTATATTGAAGAGTTTCTTCACTGCAAACATATTTTGGGCTGCTCCTTGATTTTAATTTAATTCACATGGTTTAAAGGTGATAGATTAATGAATACCACAAATGATCATTTTGTAAGTTGTGCTTGATCCTAGTGTGTCGCTGATTGTATCAATTGGGCTAAAGGGTTGTGATTGATTTAATGAGGTCTCTTGTCTGATATTACTAAAACGATAATGTCTATGAGTCATTACAGACTCAAAAGCTAAAGCACATCTATATCAGGAAGATTTAAGTAATAACCCAGGAATTAAATCAAGGACAACCCACCAACAAAAATAAAAATGAGAAAACACTTAAGCAAGATGCAAAGACAGACTTCCAGTTGACCAATGGCAAACAGTGGGCAAAGGGGATTGAAAAATCTGACAGTGAACCACCAGGACACCATGAACTCATAGCACAGGAAGTAACAAAGCAGATCAATCAGGCTCTAGAAAAATTCAAAACAGAAATAATTTCCTAGATAACTACAGAGATGGTGAGCACAATGAAAGCCATGATTAGAGACTTTAGAACAGAAACTGACAAAAAAATAGATAAGCGCATGACTGTAATAGAAGCCATGAAGGCCTAGCATAAGAAAGAAATGGAAATGATGAATGCCCAACATAGGAAAGAAATGGAATCCATGAAACAGATTCAAACAGATATCCAGGAGATTAAAAACTCTATTGAAAGTTTTCACAGCAGGATAAATGAATGAAAGGCAGAATTTCAGATATAGAAGATAGGATTTCAGTCAGTGACCATGAAAAGAGAGGTCTCTTAAAATCAGTAAGGGATCACGAGAAATCAATCCAAAAACTACTAGATGATGCAAAGAAGAATAACATAAAACTGACAGGAATCCATGAAGTAGCAGGACAAAATACAAATTACTCAAAAAAGCTCTTCACAGAATAAATGACAGAAAACTTACCAAATAGAAAGGAAGAATTAGACATACAGATAATTGAGGCATATAGGACTCCAACTAGCCATGATAAAAAAAAACTACACCTAGACATATAATAATCAAGATCCCAGAAACCCAACAGAAGAACAAAATACTACCAGCACTTAGAGAAAAGAAATAAATCACAAGCAAAGGAAAGCCCATCAGAATCACAGCAGACTTTTAAACACAAACCCTCAAGTCAGGAGAGCCTGGAGTGAGGTATTTCAAGTATTAAAAGAAAACAACCTACAACCTAGACTGATGTATCCTACAAAACTCTCTTTCAAAATGGATGCGGAAATAAGATACTTCCATGACAAAGAACACCGGAGAAACTTCATGAATACCAAATCAGCACTACAAGTAATTCTAAACAATATCTTATAAAAAGACAATGAAGGTCACAATATCATGAGGCCCAACAGAGCAAATCAAATAGGCAAGGCAAGAAACTAAAAGGAGAGGGAGGGATAATTAAAAAGAGTCAACAAAAGGACAATAACATGACAAAAATAAGTCAGTATATATCAGTTATGACCATCAATGTCAGTGACCTCAATACACCAATCAAAAGAAATAGACTGGTAAAATGGATTAAGAAGCAAAATCCAAAAATATGTTGTATACAAGAAACACACCTAGTGCAAAAAGAAGCCCATAGACTGAAAGTGAAAGGATGGAAAATAGTTCTCCATGTGACAGTAGTCCAGAAAAAAGCAGGGGTAGCTATCGTACTCACAGACAAAGTAAATTTCAAACCAAAACTAATTAAGACAGACAAAGAAGGTCATCACATCCTTGTAAGGGGAACAATTCAAGAGGAAGAGATGACAATCACAAACATACATGCACCAAATATTAATTCCCCCCTCTATATACAAAATATGTAACATGAAAAACCAAACAAATATGAATACAATTGTAGTGAGGGAATCAAAATACCCAGCTATCACAAATATACAGATCATCTAGGCAAAATATCAACAAGAAAATACTACAATAGAGCCAAGCTTTTGAACATATGGACTTAATATATGTCTATGGAGTGTTCCACCCCACAAAATCAGAATATACATTCTTTTCAGCTGCACATGGGTCATTCTCCAAAACAGACCACATACTAGCTCATAGAACAGGTTTGAATAAATGCAAAGGAATCAAAGTAATCCCATATATTTTATCAGATCATAGTGCAATAAAGCTGGAGATCAAAAGCATAAGAAACCATATGAACTTCACAAACACATGGAAATTGAACAACATGCTCCTGAACAATCAATGGGTCACAGAAAAAATTTAAAAAGAAATTAGACAGTTTTTACAAATATATGATAATACCAGTACAACATACAGGAATCTATAGGACACAATCAAAGCAATTCTACAAGGACAATTCATAACACGGAATGTTCACACTAGGAAAACAGAGCAAGCTCAAATAAATAACCTAATGATGAATCTTAGACTCCTAGAAAAACAAGAGCACGAAAAACCCAAAGCACATAGAAGAGTGGAAATTATAAAGATTAGAGCAGAAATCAATGCAATAGAAACTAAGAAAAGGATACAAAAAAATAAATGAAGAGTTGTTTTTTTGAAAGAATAAATAAAATTGATAAACCCTTAGCTAAACTTGTCAAAAAAAGGAAAGAAAAGTCTCAGATCTATACAATTCGGAAGGAAAAAGGTGAAGTCACAACAGATCCAACTGAAAGCTACAGGATCATCAATACCTACATTGGGAACCTGTAGTCTAATAAAATGGAAAACACAGAAGAAATGGACAGATTTCTAGATACTTATGAATTGCCACAGTTGAATCAGGAAGATAAAAAAATTCTAAACACCCCAATTACAATCAGTGAAATTAAAAATGTAATTAAAAGTTCACCAATAAAGAAAAGCCCAGGTCCTGATGGATTCACTGCTAAATTTTACAAGACATTTAGAGAACTATTGCCACTACTCTTTAAGCTTTTCAATGAAATTGAAAGGGAAGCTATACTTCCAAAAGCTACACTTCCTGGAAACAAGTATTACCTTGATTCCCAAAGAAGAGAAAGACACAACTAAAAAAGAGAACTATAGGCAAATCTCCTTCATGAATATAGATGCAAAAATCCTTAATAAGATACTAGCAAACAGAATACAGAGGGTCATTGAGAAGATCATATATCCTGACCAAGTCGGATTTATTCCAGGGATGCAAGGATGGTTCACTATACATAAATCAATAAATCTAATACACTATATTAACAAAGTCAAGGACAAAAACCACCTGATCCTTGCAATAGATGCCTAAAAAGCATTTGACAAAATTCAACACCCATTCATGATTTTAAAAAACCCTGAAAAAAAATTGGAATAGATGGTCTTTATCTCAACTTAATAAAGGCTGTCTATGAAAAACCAACAGCCAGCATCATATTAAATGGTCAAGAACTGAAAACCTTCATGTTAAAATCAGGAATATGGCAAGAATGTCCACTATCACCACTTCTCTTCAATGTAGTTCTGGAAACATTGAAGGCCCAAAAAACCCCACCAAAAGACTTCTAGACTTAATTGACACTTTCAGCAGCATAGCTTGTTACAAGGTCAATACTCAAAAATCAATAGCGTTTTTGTATACAAATAACAGACTCACTGAGAAAGAAATTAGGGAAACAATTCCTTTCACAATAGCATAGAATAAAATGAGGTATCTAGGAATCAATCTAACAAAAGAAGCAAAAGACCTCTACACTGAAAACTACAGCACTCTGAACAAAGAGATTGAAGAGGATATAAGAAAATGAAAAGATACCCCTGCTCCTAGGTAGGAAGAATCAACACAGTGAAAATGGCCTACTACCAAAACTGCTATACAGATTTAATGCAATGCCAATTGAAACTCCAACACTATATTTCGCAGAACAAGAAAAAGTAATCCAGAAATTATTCAGAACCAGAAGAGATCTAGAATAGCAAAAGTCATCCTAGGTGACAGAAACATGGCAATGGATATAACAATTCCCAATTAGAAATGACACTACAAAGCTACTGTGACAAAAATAGCACAGTACTGGCAAAAAACAGACCTGAGCATGAATGGAATAGATTGCAAAATACAGAAACAACTCCAGAGGTACTCAGCTACCTTATTGTAGACAAAGGAGTCAACCATCCTCAGTGGAGGAACGATCGCCTCTTTAATAAATGGTGTTGAAAAAACTGGATCTCAACCTGCCAAAGACTAAAACTAAACCTGTATCTTTCAACACGCACTAAATTAAAATCCAAGTGGATTAAAGATCTAAATATTTAAAAAGAGTCACTAACTTTGCTGGAAAATAAGTTAGGCAGAACTCTTGAAGGCATTGGCATAGGAAAAGACTTTATGAACAAATCCTCAGTAGCACAGGAACTAGCAGAAAGAATCAACAACTGGGATCTCATCTTACTAAAAAGCTTCTACACTGCAAAAGAAACCATCAACATAACTAAAAGACAACCTATAATGTGGGAACAAAATATTTATCAGCTGCTCCTCAGACAAAGGACTCTTATCTAGAATACATAAATAACTCAAAACAATTACCCCCCCAATATAAAACCCAATTCAAAATGGGTATCTGAAATGAACAAACATTTCTCAAAGAAGTAAAAGCAGCAAGTAAATACGTGAAAAAATCTTCCATATCACTGGTCATTTGAGAGATGCAGATGAAAACAACTCTGAGATTCCACCTCACTCCACAAAGAATGGCTGCTATCAAGAAATCAACCAATAACAAATGTTGGCAGGGTTTTGGGGAGAAAGGAACCCTTCTGCATTGTTGGTGGGAGTGCAGACTGGTGCAACCACTATGGAAGTCAATATGGAGATACCTCAAAGAACTAGGATTAGAGGTTCCATTTGATACAGTCATCCCTCTGCTGGGTATCTTCCCAAAAGAATCAAAAGAATCATGTCACAGTGATATACACACACCCATGTTTATAGAAGTACAGTTTGTAATGGCTAAAACTTGGGAACAGCCCATTTTCCCATCAGTTGGAAACTGGATAAAGATGTGTTTTTCTATAAAATGGAATACTACTCAGCTATAAAGAATGAAAAACTAGAGTCATTTATAGGAAAATGGATGTATATTGAGGTTATGCTCTTAAGCGAAGAAAGCAAGTCACACATGTGTAAATACCGAATAGTTTCTCTAGTGTGAAAAAACTATAATACTACATAAGATCCTAATGATATAATTGACAATGTGAAATAGGAAGAAAATGGCTAAAGGTGTAGAGGAAGTGCGAAGGGTAGGGGAAAGGAAAGATTGGAAAAGAAATAATATGTGAGAAAATGAAAAAAATGGAAATAAAGTATTTGTTAATAGGGAAGGGAGGAAGGGGTGAAGGGAGGGCAGAGGTAAGGGGAAAAAATCAGAACCAAGACCTGTCATGTAAAGGTACAAGATCCCAATAATGAATGTTACTGTACTGTATACCTAAAATGTACCAATAATCTCCATGAGAAAAAAGAAACTGTTACCAATCTAGGAAATGAAACATTTCCCATCCATCACACATAGTTTAGAAGATTGTGGTTATTGGTAATTAGAGGATAAATGGAAGGTTATAATTGAAAAAGTATTTTCTAGGGGAGATGTGGGTAAAGGAAGGGAGGGGTGGCGATGGTACGGGTGTGTGGAATATGTGTAGCAAAAAATTCCTGCTGATTTTACTTATTAAACAGTGCAAGCTATCACTATTCCATGACATTAAGATAATTGTATTCCTGATTCTCTCCTGGGCCTCAGTCATGTTTTCTTAAACAGGTAGACCCTGAAATTCTTATCACTATCAGCATGCTGCTTTAATTTTGTATTACAATGTTATCCTGGTGTCAGAAAGCAGTTTTCTCCAGAGCTTCCCTAATGCTAAACTGACTTCCTAAACAATTCATTGTATAAGCTAGTGCTGCCCTAGGATGCTCTTCCCATAACATCTCTTCACTGTGTGCACATCTTATCTTTGCTACATTATCATTCACGTGCGCATATACTACCTTGAAAGCTTTATTTTTAATCATTTACATCAGTTTTACCATTACATCTTCGTTCCTAAACTAATTTCTTCTTCTTCCTAAGTTCTCTAAAGTATTCAGATATGAAAGACTGTTGAAGTAAAATATTTGGCTTGTAGGAAAATTTTATTAACTAGGTGCTAAAATTATGCTTTTATTTAAATTTTCTAATGCAATTTTAGAAGGTATTGTAGTTACAAACATAATATAAAATGTGCCTTTTTTTGACTGCCCTCTGTGCATCTTATATTAGCATTAAGAACTGTTACAAACTGATTTTAGGAAGAAAATTAGTTGAAGTTGGTTATGATTCTTTGTGCTTTGTATAAAGAAAACTTGTCATTGAAGGGAAAACTGTGCTCCATGAATCGTACTTCAAAAACCTGGTATAAAAATACTAATTTTTTCAGGCAAATAGTTTTATCAAATAGTTCAGGCAAATATTTTAATCCTAGAACCTGGTACTCTTGCTACATTACAGAGGATGAATTTAGACAAGCATTGCATTAGAGAATCCTAATAAAAACGTGTTAAATGAATCCAAAGTTGTTGCTACCTCATGTAAAAGCTCCTAGTAGGCACTTTAAAGTGAGCATTATGTCTCGTAGTGTCAGGTTAGATCATTTTCTATTTTTAAGACCTTGATGTCTGCATCTAATATATGTTTTAAATATATAATCCATCTTCCATTCAAAGGTAGGAGAGGAGGAATAACTAATTTCCACAAGCATGCTCAATATATCCCCACTTATATCTCCTCGAGCCAAAATAATGGCTACTTGGTAGATTGAAAATTCATTCTCCATTGTGAGTTGCAATATATCTAGCCAAATATCAGACACTCCATCACCCTGAAAGTAAGGGACAAATAACATGGGACAAAGACTCTCTCTTATTATAAGCCAGTGTATACCATGTGCGCATAGGACAACAAAAAGAACATCTGTGACTCTTTAGCACCAAGGGTGAAAATGATTCTTCCTTCACACCATTTTAGTAATACAATTGCTGTATATTATAAGACAGGTCAGTATTATCATTTCTGCAGAGGGGAAATTTGAGCTTGAGCTCAAATAGCTTTTAAGAGCTGTAAGTCCTTCCTTTTGAAAAATTAATGTTCTTTTGTGCTACAAGAATAAATTTATAGTTTCATATCTTTGCTGCTTAACAAATAATCCCCAAATTTAGTAATTTAGAATAACAGTTGGCTCATTATCTCTGATAATACTGAAAGTGGTCTGAGCTTACCTGAGCTGTTCAAAAATTATAAGATTCACGTTGTGTAACAAAATTTAGGAACTCAAAGAGTTGAGATAAATTTTTATGAAATAGGCTTATTATTTATCTTTCTAGAGATCAAATCCCTCCAACATCTTATGGGTTTCCTATTACTTAAACATTTCTACCTATCTGAAAATATGCAATAAAAGGTGACATTTTGTTTTATGACTTTTAAAAGAACAATTAAATAAAACACTAGTTTGTAAAAACAGTTTAAAGTGAATATTTCAGATGATGTAACGCCACCTGGGAAATTAGTTTCATAGTTTGGCCTATGAACAGTTTGCTTTAAAGAAATTACCCTTTCTGTTCTGTGTACAGACCTTGAATCTATGTTTTTAGCTTTATTCACAAAATATTTTTAAATGTATGTGTAGCCACTTCCTGTGAATATCATTGGGTAAATTTATTGTTTGACGTGAAAACAAAAAATCAAATCTTATAAACAAATTCAATATAGTATTTGGACTGAATCAAAATAAAAATTACTCTTGCTTGATACTTGACACATCTGGGCTTTTAAATAAAGAGAAGTGATAAGCCTTTTGGTAGAGATTCTTGTAAAACTAAAACGAAGATACTGAAATGTAAAAGTCACTTCCTTAGCTTCAAATCCAGGAAGATGCCAATTTCCAGGGTCAGTAAAGTTTACGTGTTCCATGTTGTCTGTACATGTTAGGAGGAAGGAAGTACATTTAATTGATTTTGCTACTTAAGTCATTGTTTGTTCTTTACTTACAGCCACGTTTTCAGGAATACACAGTGCAAATTACAGGATCAATGTTAAGCACTGAAGGTAGCACTGAAGCGTTGACTCACGGCTGTCTTCAGCGGGCATGGTTCTCAGTGTCAGGTTGGACCCCTTTCTATTCTGAAGACCTCGATCTCTGGATCTAATATATGTTTAAATATATTATCCATCTTCTGTTCAAAGTAAAGAAAAAGAGGTACACGTTTTCCCCAAGCTTGTACACTATATTCCCACGTTTATCTTCTTGGATTCATTTAGTGTGAATTAAATTTTTGCCCTTTCCACTTGGGGTATATGATGGGATTATTCCTTGAGTTACACCATATGAACAGCAGATATCTATTTATGCTACGAACCAGTTCTTTACGATGTTCTCCTTCCCACTTTTTTTCAGTGATCAAGTTCTTGCAGGTAGATGGTTCTGTTTTGCAGCAAACATGTGCAAGTGAATCACCCCATTTGTTTTGCCAAGACTTTTTCTTATCCCAAAGTAGCGAGTACTGCTTTCCTTATCTTTCGCCTGATTTTCTCACTCAGCACCCAGGTGATTTTTTACGTAGCAATAAATCTCTGCTTTTGCTTGACTACGTTCCTACCATTTCTCAAGTAAATCAATCTGTACCACATTTGAGGCAAATTAACTATTGACACCACTGTGCTTTATAAGTTCTTTTATTCACCAGAGCTAATGTAAATCACTGTAACTTTCACCTTTCAGATCCCATTTTACTCCTTGAAACTACATACACAATAAATAGATTTTATCTTTCAGAATAGTATATGAGGAAGAGTAGAGATTTGTAAATCAAATTGTTCAAATCTCTTCTCTCTCTTAATAGGCATAAAACCCATTTGAAGTCCACATCTTTTAATTTGCTTTCTATGGAAAATAATAAGCATATCCAATATGTATGATTGTTTATGAAGATTCAATGAGGATTAAGATCCCAAAACTGAACTTAGTACATGGTATTAAAGTATTAGCAATTAAATTATTTCCATGTTTATGGAATTTCTAAATGTACTTTTTAGAAACTTAATCCATCCCTTCTGAAGTAAATGTTTATTTTTCAGTAATTGATAATATGACATACTTTCTAAACTCTTAAATCTTTTTTATACTCACCTATAAGTATCATATTTGAATCTTGATTCTATCATCACTTGTGTTAGTTTTCCTTGTTGCTATAAAAGAAAAAAAAACTATCACAATTTACTGATTTAAAATAATGCAAATATATTAATTTAGAGAAGGGAAAGGAGGGCATTGGAGATGGAAGAAATGTATGTGTCATCTTCAAATATTTAAGTACTAAAATACCTTGTGAAATAAATTGTATTCACTTCACATCTACAAGAATAAAAATCTGAATGAAGGAAAAAATAGAATTCTTTTGATATCATCAAACAACTCAAATGAAATCTGAAAATTAAAATGTTTAAATCTAAGACTATTAACAATGAAAATAATATGCTTGAGGATAAAAATTATTATGAAAAGCACTACAATAAATATTATTATTATAATATATTTGCAGGTAAAATCTTTACCAGCAGAGTGCTAATTGCTATTCTGTCCCTTTCCAGTGCTGTGAACATCATTTTTCACCATGACACTTCCTAGTTCCTGGACACCTGTTTTCTTATCTGAGTTCCTGTAATGGACAAAGTGAGTGACCACGCTGACATCTTCATCAGAGCTCTACTACATGGCCATTCTGTGGAGATTAGGATTTCAATATAATAATTTATGGAAAACAAAAATATTTAGAGAAAAGCATTCCATTCTTAGCAGCTTAAAATTTACATTCCTCTTGTATAAAAATGCATTCAGTCCATCTTAGCCCCACAGAATCTCTGTCTGGGCAGCATTGTTCAAGCCTTTGAAGAGATCCTCTTCTAAGTCTAGATGAAGGTAACCATGGTTCTAGCTTCCTGTATATTGTGCACTTCTTGATATGATGTTGCATTGACTCTTTTGAAATAGGCTGTCTGTGCAATCTAGAGGGGCAGCCACTATAGCCAGTGCCACTTTTAGATCTACTCTGGCTGCACCTAGGGTGACCAAAGAGCATGGCTGCATTGGAATTCAGCGAACAAAGCCCAAGAGGTGAGGCAGTGCCTAGCAAAGTAAAGCGAGGTCTCTCAAGCAATGCTGCTTCTTCTTTACCTTTGAAACTAGTCTGCTCCCAGGCTCCTGCACGCTATAATGGGTTCATAAGGGAGTTGGCAGCCTTCACAATATCTGAAATACCTTAGGGGTAAATATCCCATTTTCCTGGGCAATATGTCTCAACTTTTTATATAATTGATAAATCTCTACATCACATGATCATTTGGGGTCCCCCTTTAATGTTCTCTTCTAAACAGATTTTTCTCATTCTTCTCTATACAGACGAGCATTTCTTAGACATTACATTCTGCTTTCTTTTTTTTTTAAATTTGTATTATTATGAAGTTGTCTTAGTTACTTTTCTCTTTGCTGAGACAAAATATCCAACACCCAAAGTTAAAGGAAAACAAGTTTATTTTGGCTCATGTTCTATAGAGGTTTCATTCCATAGTTGGCTGGCTCCAGGGTAGGGTGACCTGTCAGAGGCATCGCCCACAGAAAAGCAGACAAGAGTCTGCAACAAACAGTGAAGCAGAAAGAGCTTCTTTCCGTCCCTTTTTCCACTCAGGCTTCCTGCCCTCTGAGTGGGTAAGTGGGTAGCACTCACACCCAGGATGGGACATTCAATCCCCGCATCACACACCCTACATCCAGCCACCTCTGAAAGCCCCACCTATGACTGCATGAAGCTGGGTGGGGGTACATCTAGATATAGATCACAGCAAGATTTTTCCAGTGAAACAGAATCAATAAAATGTATACATTATAGGCAGAAAGATAGATAGATGATACATAAATAAGAAGATTTAGACAGAGAAATGAGATTTTATTGTACAAATTGCTTCATAAAATAATGAAGGGTAAAAAATGAGAAGTCTCATCAACTTCTGTCTTCAGGATGAAAATCAGGAAAGCAAATGTTGTCTAAGAACCAAAGGAGCTAATGATATAATTCTTGATCAGAGCTTGAAGACTTGAGAACAGAGCACTAATGTCTGAGGGCAGAAGATGAAGTTCAGTTCCAAATGAAGACAGTAAATCTATCCTTTCTCTACCTTTTTGTTCTGATCAACCCCTGAGTTGATTGAATAATGGTCACTAACATTGGTAATGGTGACTGTTTTTTAGTCTAGTGATTCAAATATTATTTTATTTTCCTGAAAATACAATCTGATATACACCTAGAAATAATGTTTTACAAGTTATCTAAGTATCCCTCAGCTCAGTTGTGAGTACACAAAATCACTGGAAACTCTTCTAATGCTATTAGCAGATTATTTTTGGTACAGTCCTAAAACTGGATGCTCATATAATGTCATAATAATATAATACATTATAATTATAATATAATCAGGGCCCACTGAGAGTGAAAATAAACATGATTCTTACACTGAGGCAAAAGGGGTAAACTAAGACTTGTCATGGAAAATTTGAACGCACAGTTTCCCTATGTGTAACCAAGTGGTGCAACTTGTTTGTGTGGAGACCAGATTATAGTTTATACTCAAATTTCGGATAAAATCTCATATTGCTGCTATGACAAATATAGAAATCCTATATATAGATAGAAGTTCAGGGAAGAGGGAAATGTATTTTAATAATTCTGTTAATAGTATCCTAACTCTAGCTTGATTGGCTACCTTCAGATGCTGTAATATGAATTCAAAAACCAACTCCATTTTGGTTTTCTGAAGTTAATCTTGGAGAAGAGAAGGAAACTATCATATAAATGTGTGGTAAGAGAAATTATTAAGAAGCATAAATTTGCAGGAAACAGTTGAGCCTCAAAACAAAGTAAAGCAAAAGACAGAAAGAAAGAAAGAAAGAAAAAGAAAGAAAGGAAGACAGGAAGAAAGAAAAAGAAAGGAAGAAAGAAAGAGAAAGAAAGGAAGGAAGGAAGACAGAAAAAGTAAGAAAGGAAGAAAGAAAGAAAGAAAAAGAAAGGAAGAAAGAAAGAAAAAGAAAGAAAGAAAGGAAGGAAGAAAGAAAGAAAGGAGGGAGGGAGGGAGGAAGGGAGGGGAGAGACAGAGAGAGAGAGAGAGAGAGAGAGAGAGGACAAAATGGCCCTGAAGATTTTTGACTCCTACTCCTTCTTTACGGATAAGCCCAATATTATCTCTTCCCCTCAAGGGCAGCCTGGGCCTTGTGCATATGATATATTTCACTCCTTTGGTAGCCTAGTTTATGTGAACAAGGTCAAGAAATTTTGCAGATGTAATTAAAGCCTCCGATAAGTTGATTTGGATAAAATAAAAAAGGAGATTATCCTGGCTGGGCCAACCTAATCAATTGAGCCCTTTTATAAAGTGTGGGGCACTTCCTGAAAGAAAAGATTGAAAATGTCACAGGTACTATTCTGCTGACTTTTAAGAAAACTACTTGGAGAGGCGGCTAAGTGGCTAGGACTTGAGGGAGCTGAGCCCCCGGACAACAAGCAGCAAAAAATAGGGACTTCGGGTCCTAACAAAAATACATCAAATTGGCTAATAATCTGAAGCAGCTGGGAAGAGGATACTGAGCTCTGGATGAGAACGTGGACTAGGGAAGACTTTAGCCTGAGCCACTGAGAAAAACAAAACAAAACAAAACAAAAAAATTTCAGTTGTGTAGCATTTCATCCCCTGATCCATAAAAAATTTGAGATTAAAAAAAAAAAAGCTGTTTCCCCAAGTGGCTAGCCTAAAAGAATTGATTGTGCTGCATGAAAAAATAAACACAATGTCAAAAGAACAAGTTCATAATATATCATATTTAAAATCAGCCATACAAAATGAAGAAGATAATGATTGACTGTAGCTTTGTAATATAACTTTGAGTCCAGGATTGTGATACCTCCCGCTTTGCTTTTGTTACTTTTGATTGCTTTTGCTATTCTGGTTCCCTTTTGGTTCTACGTGAATATTAGCATTGCTTTCTTCAGTTCTCTGAAGAATGCAGTTGGTATTTTGATTGGGATTGCATCAAATCTGTATATCGAATTTGGAATATGGCCATTTTTACTATCTGGACTCTGCCCTTCAAAGAAGAGGGGATATCTTTTCATTTTCTAATGTCCTGTTCAACATCACTGGTCATTAGAGAAATGCAAATTAAAACAATGCAGACATTCCATCTTACCTCAGAAAGAATGCCAATCATCAAGCAATCATATAATAGGGCCAGGGATTTAGCTCAGTGTTTCCACTGCCTGCCTCACAAGCACAAGTTCCCGAGTTCGATCCCGGGTACCAAAAGAAAAGAAAGGAAAGGAAAGAAAAAGAAAAGAAAAGAAGAAATCATATAATAAAAAAATATTAGTGAGTCGGTAGGTACAATGAAACTCTTGTACATTGTTGGAGGAAAGGTACACTAGAACAACCTCAATGAAAACAGTATGGAGATTCCTCAAAATCTAAAATTAAAAATTCTATGTAAATCAACTGTTCCCTTTCTAAGTTTCTTCCCAAAAGAGTTATCATATGGCAATGATACATGCAAACCCACGTTTATACCACCACAATTCATAAAAGCTATATCTCAGGAGTATCCTCTATGCCCATTAACAGATGGACATAGCATAAGAATTAGAAAAAGAAAAATATGCTATGTATACACAAAATGGAGTAGTATTCTTATCATAAAGAAAGATATCATTTGTAGGAAAATGGATGCATATTGAGATCATAATATTAAATACATAAATCAGACACACAAGCTTACTATCACATGGTTTCTTTTTCTACGAGAAACCCAAGATATAAACCAAGATCAAAATAAAAGATAGATAATAAAAAGTAGGGAGCTAGATCTTTCTCAAATGGGCAGAGGATTAAGAAATGAAGAAGGAAAGTGGGAGGGGAAGGAAAGGGGAAGAAAAAGCAAATAAGACATGTTAACATCCCATGAGGAATGTAAATATTATGTGCTGCAAATATATACTAATAATTTCTCTTTAAAGTTCAAGTTGAAATTCTAAAATCCAAATTTGGTTTTCAAATTGCATTCATTTGCTTAGGAAAATAATTTTGATATTAATACACTTAAGTTTTAACAAACCTGGTTAACAGTAAATGCGAGTTTGTTCAATATATGTTGGCAAATATATAAAATCTTTATAGCATCCTCAGAATTGTTGCCACTGTCACCAACTATATTATGATTTGGTTGACTCTTAAAGGCTGTTTCAGCCTTTCATATATTTTCCAAATTTAACACATTCCATTTTATTTTCTTCTACAATTAGATAAACATAAATACATGTATTTTATTTAAAAATTATTGCCAAAATTTACATAAGTATAGGAAAAATTTACATTTTAAAAACACAAACAATGAATATGATCTCAAACATAGTGGCATCCAACAATAAACAAGAGCACAAATTAATATTAGCTGTTATAACCTAATTGCCTTTCTTATACTCAACTGGACCCTCAAGAACAGCTCATTGAGTTCTTTTCTGTAAGTTTTTTGGTTCACTTGGCTCAATCATATTTCCACGCCTTGTTTGAACTCTGGTGTGATGCTAAAAGTCCTAAGCCGTGGAAAGAGATTCATAGTGACATATGCTACTTCCATGCCTAGCACGTAAATGTCTTCCTTTCTTATTCCTCTTCTATGTTCTTTAGCTTACTGGGGGGTCATCCATGGTGAGCCTAGAAGCCATGTTAAAAATCACAGAGCTTCCTTTGCTCTGGATCTCAGTGAACAGGAATCCTGCCCTTACCCCACTCCACACCACTCACGTGGAACCTGTGTGGATATTAACATGAATGACACCTATATTTCTTTTTTGTTGTGCCATTAAATTATATATGAGGTTTACTGAAGCAGTTCATTGGGCACTATTTGGGACCATTTTGGGCATTCTATGTACATTATTTGAAATTACTCTATATGCAACAAAACCAAACCTCAGGAAGTTTTAGTCAAATATTTTAAATTATCCTTCTAACTAAATAGCTAAGGAAGAACTAGAACTCTGGTCTTACTAAATCAAAAGCTATTTATACAATGCCTCTGAAGTGTTGCCATAATATAAGAGATGTTAAAGCAAAATTGATTGAGTTGAAGAAGGAACAGAGAATTGGAAGGTATCTAAACATTTTCCTAGTATGAATTGTTCTGCCTGAAGAAGAAAAGATCAGCTTGAAGTAATTAAGGTTTGCTATTTGGGAGCAAGGACATAGTTGTTCTCTATAGCAGAAGTGTTAATTTTAGCTCCACACAAAATTTTCTAATACCTAGGACTGCCTAATGAGATTGTCTGCATTTATTAAATTTTCAATTCATTCAAACAGCATTGTGTTCTCATCAATATTGTATTACTAAGAATTACATTTCTGAGATGACTAAAATGGAGTTTATGTCATTATTTACTTTCTAGAAGGAAACATAGGCCGCTCCCAAGATAGATAGATAGCTAGATAGACAGACAGACAGTAGGCTACACAACAGAACCATAGTAATTTTATGACATGGAAAGCAAAGCCCTATTTGATTTACCTAGAGAGTAAAAACTACTTGAGTGTTTACAGTCTTATGATTACTACATTTTTAGACTTGGCAGTTCTGCACAAAGTGAAACATTATTCATGTTACACATTTCTTCTACCCATATGCCAAAAGAATACTTAGGATATTTCTTTCTGACTTATTTTTAGTAGGAAAACTTTTTAAAAATGAGAAGGTCCAAGATCCCAATGATGAATGTAACTGTACTGTATACCTAAAATGTACCAATAAACTCAATGAGGAAAAAATAAATAAATAAATAAATAATAAAAAAAGAAAAGCTTTAAAAGTATTATCTTGTTTATGTTTTACGAAGAGCACGGCCATCCACGGAGGCTGGACTGGAAGGAGACTGCTCTGAGTAGCACATGAAGAGTTAGAAGCATGAAAGTTAAATGAGCTCCCCGGAGTCAGGTAGTTTTGTGATATGTATCGCAGGGTTCATAGTCTTTGTATTCAACCGTGCTCTCTACTCTTAAGAGAATATATTAATTTCCTTTTTTTAAAGAACATATATGTGAAAAAATAACAAATGATCATGGTAAAAGGCTGTATTTCTATATCTCTTATTGCTTTCCTGTTTTCTCCCACCTGACAGACTCCACATTTTCCCACTTTCCCCGCTAATCTGAACTTCTAAAAGAGAGAACATGACACTCCCTTGATACTATTTCTCTAAAGTGTATACTACCTTTCTAAAATAAAGCATATTATGCATGTAGTCCAGGTAAAAATGACTGCTAATGTGTACACATTCTTGTCTCAGCTTTTAGCACCCAGGAAAGGTCTATGCTGTAAATTCACTAAAATTCTATCTGAAAATAGACATACTAAATAAAATAAAATACAGATGCAAACAAATTTTCTTTTCAAAAAGCCCTGGTAAATCAACGCTTGAAAATAATTCTTGAATTTACATCTTTGAAAGGATATGATTAGCATGGAATCAAGAATAAAATAGCTATTTTAGCTGAGGCTCATGTGTAATCAGTGCCTCTCCACCTTCACCTTGGTACGGAGGATAGAACCCAAGGTCTCATACATGCTAAGTAAATCCCCTATCCATAAGCTACATCCTCAGTTCTATTAATAGTTCTGTGCATACATGTATTTACACCAAAGGTCCTGATAAAACCGCTATACCCTCTAGACAGCAATCAATTGAAAAATTACTTCTTAATTTCTGACACTGTAAAAAGGAACTTTATATCTTGATTTATTATTTTAATCAATTAAGATCTGATTTCGTAGCACTTGCTACTGATTTTTATATTCTATAATAAGCAATTGTGTCTTGCCTTTTCATATAATGCTTGTTTGTTTTTGTTTTGTTTTGTTTGTTTGTTTTTTTATACCAGGGATTGAACTTGGGACCTTGCACTTGCAAGGTAGGCAGTGGAACCACTGAACTAAATCCCCGGCCCCGTATGATGTCAGTTTTGTTTGCTGAAGTCACATAGAAACTACAGCTGATGTTAAAATACACTGTAGAAAGTTCTCTCATATAACATACCATGCTTGAAAAGACACTAAATATGCTATAAATAAGTTAGTTTATTCAGGAGGTAGACTGTTTGAGGTGGGATAGGGAGGAAGAGGGACATTATGTATTGAAAATACTCAAGATATCTTCATTTACTAATGTGAAGTTTTAAAAATATAGAAAATAATCTCTCAGTCACCACAACAATATTTTTAATATCTATGTTCAATATTCAGTGTTTACTTCATTTTATTTTTAACATGGTTTCTTAGTTAGTGATTATTAACTTTTTAGACATGGTAAATCTACAAAAACCAGAATTCACTTTTATGTTACATTCATATCCCCTCAATCTGTGCTTCAAAATCCAAATTTTTTTCAAGAATTAAAAAAATTGTTTCTATATAGAAAGGATGAAAATTGATAGAAATATGCATGAACATCATCTTTCCCCAAATCTGCATGCATCTGCAAAAGAGGTATGTCTCAGGCTTATATTGTGCTCATTCTTTCAGTGATACCAGCATAATGAAACTAAAATCCTATGTGGCAAGCTCCTTGGCATTTCATATTTTGATTCTGTTCAGTTGGTAAATGTTATTTTGTTTGGTGCTTAATCTAGTTAAATAAAGAAGAAATTTCCACAAGGTTTGGTGCTACATCCAAAAGCAACTTTCTCATCTGAATGCAAATACTAATTCAATGGCTCTAAAGGTCCTGAACTTTAGGGTGGGGGATGAAACCTTTCCATGTGTTTATGTCTAGTGCTTGCTAAGTTCTAATGTTCCATGTATCAGAATGTCACCAGTAACCATATAAAATGTTAGCTAAGCAAAGTATTAAATTGAAGTCGGCATTATAATGACATTAGAAAAATAATTTAAAAAATAAGTAGAACAAGTACGCATATGTGATTCCAGGTATGTGTACAGAGGTTCCAATATCAAGTGAAGGTCTGCGACTAAGCTTAGCTGCTCTGCTTTACAGAAACAGCTTTTATTTCTAAAATCACTGTAGTGACGATATAAGGTAGCATATGTAGTGTATAGGTCACGTTCCATCTATAATCCGACCACTCCGGCGGCTGTGTAGTTGCAAGCTGTACATTCTTTGTTTTTAACTTAATGGTCACACGCTGTGCCATTTAGTGAGGTACAGGTTCATTAAACCTTCTGTTCAAGTGCCTTAAGGCCCCAATTCATTTTGACTTTCCAATTACTGGTGACAATTTTTATATGCAGCCAAATTTTTCAATCTCAGTGGGAATGTTTGCATAAGTCATGGCTTTTTGCTCTTCTTTTTAATAATTTCACATTGGAAAAAAAACATTAATGATATATTCTGGAAAAGCGCCAATGTTACATGTGTCATTTACTATTTTTGAAAAGAACAAACATTAGGAAAGGGAATATGGGAAAATAAAAGATATTAGCACATCTGAATTTTAATAAAGAGTTTCTTTTGGCTGGCGATAGAAAATAAACTAGCAGGAGGGGAAATCTGATCATCTTCCCTGTGGGTGGGACCATATAAAAACACCAGTTTTCAAATATATTTCTTTGAAATCAGTTCACATTGATTTACACCTTTAGGTGCATTCTCCTATGTATAGAGTGCTTTTGAATTTAATCTTAAAAACAACCAACCTAGTTTGTAGATCATGAATTATTGTCATCGAGCCTCTTTTACTAATTTAAGAGAAGCTGAGTAGAAGTGTGCTAGACAAGAATTTACATCAGTAGTAGATGAAAACTTGGAGTGAATTCATTATGAACCGAAGGTAAACATAGACTGTAATGGGAAGGCAAAAATAGAGCTATTCTTATGCAGAATACTGGGTATTGGTTTGTGGGTTCTCAGTACATGCTGGCCTGGAATAGATTAGATTTTACATGACAAGATGTAGTGCACTTAAAGAACAAATAGCAAATCATGACAACCGACCATTATTTTTAAAGATGGCAGTCTGAAATCATTTCATTTCAACAGAAGAGTTCTAGGGATACTACTGGAATTTCTGCTCAGGAATCTTGTTGCTTTTTGGATAGGTTGAATATTAAATATCTTTGAATCTACACTGTACATTTGTTTTCTACTTATTAGTTATGGATAGAAGACTTTTCTCTGTAGAAACAGTGCTGAACAAAACTCTAGTAATCTTAGCTTTACTGGAAAACAAAAGGCAAAAATATATCCCACTGATAACCCACACGACAAAGCATGTAATGTAATAAGTATCAGCTGTGTCTCCTGGCCTGGCTATTTCCTTGTTGCAACACTGGCTACTGCTACAAATTCCTAGAATTAATTCGATGCACAAGTCCTTGTTTCAAGACCCCAAGTAAGTTGCTAGGATACCACGGGGACCTTTTAACACTTTGTTTTCCTTTTCTCAGAACACTATTGAAAAAGTAGGTCCTTTTATAAGTTGAAATACAGTTTATTTCTTAACTTGACACGAGTGATCTATAAGTTGGAGCTGAATGTTAAATTTAACAATGCTGTCTGTTAAGTGATAATGGCTAGATACTTAAGACCTATATTCTTTAACAATTTAACCTCTGATACATGTTCCAATCATTTCAATCTATGCTGTCAACAGTTCCTCAACTACTGCCAATTGGTGAGTGCAAAAACAGAATAAAGCAAAAAAAAAAA